>NC_134484.1:228159061-228507811 GCF_040206685.1 Ascaphus truei
TACACAGTACACATGGAAGAGAATATTAATTACACATAATAAACTCCAGTTTCAGTGTAAAAACAATGTTTTTTTCCATTTGTATTCAATTGTGTGATTTTTAACATTTCAACGTTTCCTTCTTTTTTCATTTTCACTAAACCTTAACATCACCAAGACAAAAATAGTAAAATAAACAGGGGGGAAATAATCACCAGTGGTCTTTTAAAATATATATATATATTGTGTGGCCTAAGAAAGGAATTAAGTGACCAGACTGATCTATAGTATTACATATTTGAAACCCCAAGACTAATTTCCTTTCATATTTTCCTGTTCTCTACATTTCATTTGTGAGATGTATTTTTAAGTAAAAAAACAGCAGTAAATTTATCAGTAATTCACCTCATTACAACCTTTGCAGGCTGAAAGAACAACCCAGAACTCAGAGCACAGGGTTAACCAAGTATCCTGGCTCATAAAAAGGGGAAAACATGCTCTTTCCTTTATCCAATTACTAAAGATTTGGGTGGGAGTTAGATGCACAGCATGGAGCACACAGCAAATCCCAGACAGAAGTCTGCAGGCTTTTGCTTTAGTACATCAGAACTATAAGTAATAGCAGCTTCAGCAAAATTTCTTTTGGCGCATGTTGAATTATCAACACATGTGGTTAATAAGCATTTGTGAAGGCCAGCTGTACAATAGTTTTCCAGTGTGTACTACAATATAAATAAGTAGGGGGATGATATAGTGAACTGGAAATAGACCCATCCAGGCTGTGCTTGCTAAAAGCTTGAATCACATTAACAAAAATGGTGTGTGGCCTTTAGCATGTTCTATTTAATTGGATGAGCTAGAGCAGGTCATTTATTTACAGGACCACGGGCCAAAAAAAGAACCACAGTTGCCTTATTATAAAACCCTGGTGGAGTTTCCGAGCCTTGAATGTATGTTAAGAGGATATAGTATATGAGGCAGCAGCATCTGAAAAAGGGCTTCAGACTATAAATAGAAGGGATGGTTACATCAAGGCCAGAAGTTTAATAGTAACAGGATGACATCACAAAATGTACAGATGTAAAGAGGGATATGTGAAGTAAACAAAGTGTTATACACGTACAATGTGTGTAAGACTTTAATGCCGAGCAAGTGTCTAATAGATTTTCCTATGCAGTGACAGACTCTGTAGACCACACCATATCTACTGTGCTCTAAATACCCTCAATTATATTGCATTGATTAAGAACAGTTGCTTTGCCTATAATACCCTGTCCAGACATGGTAGTGCTACTGTACTGTATGTAGGGTGGAGATTTCCATGTATCGCTTTCATATACTGGTTGTTGTATAATTTATTATTTCCCTCTTTATTACTCCAAGAAATAGTGCGTTTGAAAAAAAATAAAATGATCGGCTAAGATGTCTGAAAGTAGCCAAATGGCCATACAGTACATAGCAGAAACTGGAGATAAATAGTAGCAGACATTTTTGTTCTATTAAAAAGGTATGATCAGTGACATTCAATCATTGCAAATATTTCACAAAAGCTTACAAATCATGCAAAAGTGATCAAATAGAAGAAAAAAAAGAGAAGAAAATTTTGTTTGTGTAACCAAAATTTAGCAAGGCTAAGACATCCAAACCATTTTTGCGTGAAAGATAAAGAAAACAAATGTACAAAATTAGTATTAGATGTTGCAGAAAAAGGTAAAATGTCATAACACTAAATTCAGACCCTAAACTAGAGCTTTTGCAGGAGAGAGATGAAGAGTCCTATTAAGTAGAGTACCCAGTGACTTATATACCTCTCAAAACCCTCATCTACAGTATACAGCACCTAGAGAGATAACTGTGAACACACATGAGGTACCTGGGAATTATACTAAGTTACATCTGCAAAATATATTATAATTAGCATATTTCCCATGTATCTATCGTTCTCTCTTTTTATCACAAAATCCCTATTTCAGGGTCTGGATGTCTCAGCCTTGCGAAATTTCACATATTCCTGCAGGATCTAAAACTAAATTCGCACAATTTTAGCCCTGTGAGGCTTAGGGAAATATTTCTGTATATCATTAAAAAAAAATGAGAAACAATTTCCTAAACACATTTTTGCACCTCGCTAATTGTGGCAATATGACTGAATTAACGTACATTATCATACTATAATAACCATTAGCACAGGTTACATATGTAAGGCCCTCTTAATCGTCATTTTGGCAGGAAGACATTTTTGACAAAAGCCAGATTGTACCAGGATGACTAGGAGGGATTCCTTTCTACGATAGTCTGCATTTGATTTGACAAAGCAGGCTCTTTGTTGGAATTCTCTCAAATCTTTAGAACTGTACAGTATGTTTGTACCCAATGTTTTACTGGTACATTGCTCTATTAAGCAAATGTATCTTCTCTTTAATTGTTTGGTTTACACTGAGTTTTTATAATTATTATTGCAATAACCAAATCCCAGTGTAACATACATCTCTTATTAGTGGTTGAAGGATAGGGCAACTAACTATGGTCTGTATCTGTATCTTTCTAAATTAATCTGATATCCACCACTATCATGTGTCTGTTAAATACATCATTTACCCTGTTGCTGATTCTGGCAGTCATTATGCTTTTGTAATAGTTTGGCTACCTAGAGGCAGTAAAAAGCATTGACTAGTTAATTTCATAATGTTATTAAGCATAGAACAAATTAACTGTAAAACATATGGCTTAATGAGTGGGTATATATGTACTGGGTGGCCCTTCCTCACCTGAAACTTAACATGTCCAAAATGAATGTCACCATAATCACACCTAAACCGAGCCCAATTGCTCCATTTTCTGCAGTTGTCCATAACACTGCTATTCATCCTGTCTCCCATGCTCGCTGCCTAGGTGGAATAGTTGACTTCTCCTTTTCATCTCACATACAGTACATGCTTTCCCCTATGCAACATTGCCAGAATCCGCCGACTCCTCTATCGCTCTACTAAATGTTGCCCTCATTATCTCCCGATTTTACCATCACTAACTTTTCCTCTCAGGCCTCCTTTCCTCCCAACTCCATACACTGCAATCTATTAAAAATGCAGCTGATAGATTTACTGTATCTGACGCTCTCCTAGGAAGGGAGGGGGTGAGAGCGGATGAAGGGAGGGGTGTGAGAGAATGAAGGGAGTGGGGTGAGAGAGGATGAAGGGAGCGGGGTGAGAGAGGATAAAGGGAGGGGGTGAGAGAGGATGAAGGGAGGGGTGTGAGAGGATGAAGGGAACGGGGTGTGAGAGGATGAAGGGTGCGGGGTGAGAGAGGATGAAGGAGCGGGGTGAGAGAGGATAAAGGGAGCGGGGTGAGAGAGTATCAAGGGGGGGTGAGAGAGGATGAAGGGAGGGGTGATGAGAGAGGATTAAGGGTGGGGGGAGAGAGGATGAAAGGAGGGGGTGAGAGAGGATGAATGGGGGGTGAGAGGATGAAGGGAGGTGGGGATGAAGAGAGGTGGGGCTGAGAGAGGATGAAGAGGGAGGGGGTGAGAGGCTGAAGAGGGAGGGGTGAGAGGATGAAAGGTGGGGGATGAGAGAGGATGAAGGGAGGGGTGATGAGAGAGGATGAAGGGTGGGGGGGAGAGAGGATGAAAGGAGGGGGATGAGAGAGGATGAAGGGGGGGTGAGAGAGGATGAAGGGTGGTGGGGATGAGAGAGGATGAAGAGAGGTGGGGCTGAGAGAGGATGAAGAGGGAGGGGGTGAGAGGATGAAGGGAGGGTGAGAGGATGAATGGAGGGTGAGAGAGGATGAAGGGGGGGTGAGAGAGGATGAAGGGAGGTTGCCTGAGAGAGTATGAAGGGAGGTGGGCTGAGAGAGTATGAAGGGAGGTGGGCTGAGAGAGGATGAAGGGAGGTGGGCTGAGAGAGGATGAAGGGAGGTGGGCTGAGAGAGGATGAAGGGAGGTGGGCTGAGAGAGGATGAAGGGAGGTGGGCTGAGAGAGTATGAAGGGAGGTGGGCTGAGAGAGGATGAAGGGAGATGGGCTGAGAGAGGATAAAGGGAGGTGGGCTGAGAGAGGATGAAGGGAGGTGGGGGTGAGAGAGGATGAAGGGAGGTGGGGGTGAGAGATGATGAAGGGAGGTGGGGGTGAGAGAGGATGAAGGGAGGGGGGATGAGAGGATGAAGGGAGGGGGGCTGAGAGAGGATGAAGAGAGGGGGCTGAGAGAGGATGAAGAGAGGGGGCTGAGAGAGGATGAAGGGAGGGGGGCTGAGAGAGGATGAAGGGAGGGGGGCTGAAAGAGGATGAAGGGAGGGGGGATGAGAGAGGATGAAGGGAGGGGGGAGAGAGAGGATGAAGGTAAGGGGGCTGAGAGAGGATGAAGGTAGGAGGGATGAGAGAGGATGAAGGGAGGGGGGATGAGAGAGGATGAAGGGAGGGGGGAAAGAGAGGATGAAGGGAGGGGGGCTGAGAGAGGATGAAGGTAAGGGGGCTGAGAGAGGATGAAGGTAGGGGGGATGAGAGAGGATGAAGGGAGGGGGGATGAGAGAGGATGAAGGGAGGGGGGATAAGAGTGTAAGGATTCTGCTCGATCCGTGCAGGTTTTGCTACCAGTTCAGGTTTTCCAGGTTGCCTGCCCTTTCTGCACAAACTGGCGATTTTGTGTACTGGCAGCCTGCTATATAAGGCTGCAGTTCCTAGGTTGGAGTTGCCGAGCAAAGTTCTATTTGCTGCAGCTCCATTTGATCTTCGCTGTCACACATTACCCTTTTGCCTATTTGGAATCCCTGTTGCTGACCCCAGAACGTGACCCCGACCTCGCTGCCTACTGCCTGCCCTGACCTTTTGCCTGTCGCCTGGACTCTGCACCACTGCCGCCAGCCCTGACCTCTGCCTGCTTACCGACTTTGAATACTCTTACAGGACTCTGGAGGCTATGCACTAAACTCCAATAAGTGGCTTTAAGAGCGCAAAGTGCTTTCAGAATGTGATATTGCGCTCAGCGCTATTCACTGAGCAGGGATAACAGGGAGTTTGCGCTCTTAAACGGGCATTTTTCAAGAAATTTTTCTAAGTCCCAAAAAGCTCGTACGATCAGCTAAATGTGCCGATTTATGCCAGTCTTCTCGATTCTCAAAGCTATGATAAATGATCGTGCTTTAAAAACGCGCAAGAAAAAACATGCCAGCCAAAGGCAGGTGCAAAAGGAGCTGGACTTAGAATAATTGATTTGTTTACTTTTTTGCAGGTATACCATCCATACAACAGGCTGGCGGGTGTCCCCGTCTGACCCGTGCTGGGGTCCCCGGGTGATCCCCGCGGGAGTCCGGGGGAGCCTGGGGGTCCCCACGGGTGTCCGGGGTCTCGCGGGCCTGCGGTACCAATGGTGTGCCCCCAAAAAATAAACAATACTTGTAAAAAAAATACAGCCCCCCACCCCCTAACACACACACTACAGTAATGGGCAAAATTACTATTATCCACATATGGATAATAATGCATTTGCCCATTTCAAATACATCCATCACAATAAATAAAATAAATATATCTTGCAACTCACCCCTGCCAGGCACCCACGATGAAGGCCATCCTCATCCTCATCACTGTCCCTGCCCTCGGGTACTGAAAAACATACACAAGAATAAAAAGAGCCAATCTAATGTACCTTAACCCCTTAATCACCCTAGCGGTTAGTAACCGTTATAGTAATTAGGGGGTTAACCCACCCTCCTCCACCACTCACTCAGGAGGCCTAAACACCCTCCCCCCACTACCCACCCGTGAAGCCTTACCACCCTCACCCACTACCCACCCCCCACAATAAAAACACTACACAGAATAGCCCCACAATAAACATTACAATATTTAATAAACATTAATACATAACTCACCCACCCCCTTTGCCCCCCTCTAAAAACATTTATTATTTTACATACAGGGTTAATACCCCAGACCTACGGGAGTCCCCGGTGGTCCCCATGGGTGTCCGCAGCCCCCACAGTGCACCAGTACCCCAGGGTCTGGAGGCCTCCGGTGGTCCCCGCCAGGCGCCGTGGACCTCCGGGTGGTCCCCGTGGGTCAACGTGGGCCCCAAATGGGGTTCACAGGTGGGCCAGTGGGTGTCTGGCCTCCCTGGGTCAGCCCCACAGTTGTCTGGGGGCCCTTGGGTGGTTCCCACGGGGTCTGGGGCCCTCGGGTGGTCACTGCGGGTTCGCTGGCCCCCAAAGCTGTGGGGCCCCCGGTTCTTCCCCGCAGGTGTCCCCCGTGTGTGGGTCCGCAGGTGGTACCCATGAGCGTCCGTGGGTCCCCTGGTGGTCTCCAGAGGTCCCCGCATACCTAAGGAACCAACACAGTATGTAAAAAAATAAACATGTCACATACATTTAAATAAATCAATACCCCCCCCCCTCCTCCAGGTCAGAGGTCAGGTCATTTATTAATAACATTCTTCCCCACCAACGATTTTCGTGCGCGTCGCATCTTTCACCATTGTGTCCAGTATTTTTAGACAAGCCACCTGGCAACCCTAGTTGCAAAGGGGGGGGGGGAGGTGTGTGCCATATTGTGTGTGTGTGTTGCAGGGCAGGAGGGTGCCATGTGGTGTGTGTGTGTGTAGAAAGGGGGGTGTTGTGTGTGTGTATGCAGGGGGGGTGACTTGTGTGTGCTGCAGGGTGTGTGCTATGTTTTGTTTGTGTGTGTGTTGCAGGGTGGGGGGTGCCATGTGTGTGTTGCAGGGAGTGGTGCCATGTTGTGTGTGTGTGTGTTGCAGGGGGGTCACCATCTTGTGTGTGTTGCAGTGATAGGTGCCATATTGTGTGTGTTGTCGGGGGTGTGCCATGTTGTGTGTGTGCGTTACAGTGGGCGTGTGTGTTGCAGGGCGGGTGCCATGTGGTGTGTGTGTGTGTGTGTGTATGTGTGTGTTGCAAGGGGGGGTGCTGTGTGTGTGTTTATGTGTGTTGCAGGGGGGGTGCCATGTTGTGTGTGTTTTGGAGGGGGGTGCCATGTATGTGTGTGTGTGTGCTGTAGGGGAGGGGTTGCCATGTGTGGGTGTGTGTATGTGTGTTGTAAGAGGGGTGCCATGTTCTGTGTGTGTATGTGTTGCAGGGGGGGTTCAATGTTGTGTGTGCGCTGTCATGGAACAGGAATACCCCTATCTGCACTTCTGTTTCACCCCCCCTTTTTCTCGCAGCCCTGCTTGTCAGCTTCTTAGTGCCAGCTGTATGTGTTTGGCTCTGCACACAAACACAGTGCTTGTGTGATAAATACAGTGCCATTTCCCCTCTCCCAGCAGCTTGCTGCATTAAAGATGCAACATTATTGCTACATGTTGTAGCTCCCCCAGACACTCCTGTGAGTTGCCATAGCAGCCCCAGCTTTTCTCTCAAATGGGCTAGTCTGCTTTCTCCCCCTCTGCTCTGCCCACAGATGGTCTGTCCCCAGACTATCTTACTACCCAGCATACATTGCCATTTCCTTTCCACCATTCCTCTGGACTTGTGAGTACCTCGCTGTAACCCCTGTAATGGTGCTGCAGGATTATCTTTTCAACTCCCTTTACTACTAAGCACACACAGAGATATTTAGACCTACACCTCTACACAAGAGACTGTTTTTCCCTGCTTTCTCCAAATAAAGTAAGAAAAGAAACAGACCTTGTCGTGCTTGGAAAAGAGGGCGAATTGACACTATCTGAGCTAAGTCATCACCACGTGACCCTCTGGCTTCCAGAATAGTGAAAAGATATTGTGTGCCTTACAGACACATACAGGAGCTGCTACTCCAGACTCCATGACAATATAGAGCAGCCTCTACAGCAGTACAAGCAAGCAGCTTACACAGCTATACAGAGCAGCCTCTATAGCAGTACAAGCAAGCAGCTTACACAGCAAACTGCACAGCAGCCTTGCAACAAACAGTGCTTCTCACACAAAACCTAACTGCCTTTTCTCTGTCTGAGTTCACCCTCTGCACAGCCCCATAGTGAGGAGCCACCTTCCCACCTACCCCTGCGCACGTTCCCACAGCCAGCGCCATCAAGGGCCACGCCGCCGGACACCCGCCAGGACACAGGTCAGAGCCACCGGACACCTGTGAGTACAGCTACCCCTACGCTGCACGCTGCAAGACACCGCTCGGCATCATCTGAGACAGACGCCCATTGCTGACAAGGTAATAGACCGCATGCCACACGCACTGGCAAAAGGCCTACACACACCTACAGCATGGCAGAACTCAGAGCCTCACCAGACATCACGCAGGAAAGCGATCACTCAGACACAGAGACCGCTGCGCAACTGCAACAGGCGCAGGCAAGCGCAAGGCCCAAACGGACAGTCACACTGACACAAAAGGCCCGCGAAAAATATGAGACTGACATTGAAGCACACCGCGAAAGGTTAGAGAAGGCCTGGGAGGACACTGGTCGTGAAATATGTAACGTTGCAAGTACTAGTGATCAGGAGAAACAAATTAGGCAAGCTATAGCCCAATTGAGGTCAAGTCACAAACGTTACCAAATGCTGTCACAAACATATCTCGCCTACTTAAAAAGAATTAACACGGAAGAAAGCCTCAGCGAACGTGACCAGCAGGAGGCGACTGACCTGGAGCGTGACGGCTTCGTGCAGACCACTATCACTGAGGCCGAAGACCAGAGAAAGGACCTTTTGCTGGAAACTGCATCACAGCGCTCCAGCACATCCAGACACTCATCAAGGTCAGCAAGATCAGCACAATCCAACGCGTCTAGCGCAAGCACAAACGCCACCAAGGCGCGAGCCACCGCAGAGGCCGCACGTGCCAGGGCCGCATACGCTCAGAAAGAGGCAGCCATGAAACTAGAAGGGCCCGCTTGGAAGAGGAGGAGCAGACAGCCGCCGCTGCAGCCACTGCCACCGCCGCTGCAGCCGCTGCCACTGCCACCGCCGCCACCGCTGCATGGAAAAAGGCAGAGGTGGACGTCAACCTAGAGGCCCTAAATCAAGAAAGAGAAGCTGCTGCCGCTATAGCCCAAGCCGAAGTCCTAGAAGCAGCCGCGCAACAGGACGGCGGGGAGCAACCGTACAGACGGATTGCCTCAAGGGATCCGGTCCGACGCACTGAAGACTACGTAAGGAGCCTCTTCAGTGTAAACACCAGCGCACCATCTCAACACGGAGGGAGTGACACCACAGACACCGAAAACTCGCTAGGACCACGAGGAGAAGACGCTGCTCCGTCAATGGCACATGCTGCCTGGGATAGCCACAGCCGCAACAGTGATCCACACGCCAGCACGCACACGGATGCACTACAACAGTCTCGCCATCCAGGTACACCCACACGGGAAAACACAGCCCCTCACACTAGCCAGCAGCCATCACGCGTCCACGCCAAGGAAGAGGCGACCGCACAGACCGTCCCAGCAACTACCTCAGAACGGGACAAACACGCCGATGCCTCAGGTCTGACAGACGTAGCCAAGTACATGATCCGGCGTGACCTGGTGCACGCAGGACTCATCAGCTTTGACGACCGCCCTGAGAACTACCGGACGTGGAAGTTCACGTTCAAAGACGCAATCAACAGCTTGGACTTCTCAGCTAGGGAAGAGCTCAACCTGTTAGTCAAGTTCCTGGGGAACGAATCCAGAGATTACGCAAAAAGACTGCGGGCAGCGAACGCGCATCAACCCCAAGTAGGTCTCGACCTAGTGTGGGAAAGGCTAGAAGAGTCCTACGGTAGCCCCGAAGCAGTCGAGGATTCGCTCTTCAAAAGATTCGACAGCTTCCCCAAGATCACAACTAAAGACTACTCGAAGTTACGAGATCTTGGAGACCTGCTGCAAGAACTGGAGTTCGCAAGGAAAGACCATTCCTTAATAGGTCTCAACGTCCTAGACTCAGCTCGTGGGGTGAGACCCATCCTGGAGAAGCTACCCTTCAACCTCCAAGAAAAATGGATCTCACAAGGCTCCAAATACAAAAGGGAGAAGCAAGTCGTCTACCCCCCATTCTCAGTTTTCTTGAGCTTCATTCGCGAAGCAGCAAGGACGAGGAACGACCCCAGCTTCTTCTTAGGTGCGCAAACAACATACAGTGCAAGCAGCCTGAGGAACGAGAGACCAGCGACGAGATATGGTAACACCCAAACACCCATCTCGGCCCGCAGGACGGACGTGCCTCCCACTACCCAAACTACTCCCGATCAGTCGGTCGCCGGAGACAAGGAAACAAGGGACCCAAACAGGGAATGTCCCATACACAAGAAGCCACACCCACTCAACAAGTGCTTTGGGTTCAGGACGAAGTCCCTAGAGGAGCGCAAGAGGTTACTTGGAGAATTTGGCGTTTGCTTCAAGTGCTGCGGTTCCACGACTCACCTAGCCAGGGACTGTAAAGAAGAGATCAAATGCACAGTGTGCGAAAGTGACAAGCACGTGACAGCGTTACACCCAGAGGCGCTGACACTCCACCAACTCAAGAACCCATCCTCCGTAGCGGAGCATGGCGGGGAGAAAGAAGGAGAGTCAACATCCGTCACATCTCAGCGCACTGAGGTTTGCGGGAAAGAAGGTGACAAAATGTCCTGCTCCAAAATATGCCTCGTCGCAGTGCACCCCCAGGGACAACCTGAGAAGGCTATTCGGATGTACGCAATCCTCGACGACCAGAGCAACCGATCGCTGGTCAGGTCAGAGTTCTTCGACATGTTTAACATACAAGACGGTGCTTCTCCTTACACTCTCAGAACGTGCGTGGGGCAAATGGAGAACACAGGGAGAAGAGTGAATGGCTACACCATATGCTCAATAGACGGCAAAGTGAACATGCCCCTTCCCACACTCATCGAGTGCAACCACATGGCCACAAACAGGGACGAGATTCCCACACCAGATGTGGCACTCCATTACCCCCACCTCAAAGGAATAGCCAACCACATCCGGCCGGTGGAACAAGGCGCCAAGATCTTGCTGCTGCTCGGTAGGGACATCATGAGGGTACATAAAGTCCATAAACAGCATAACGGACCCCACAACGTGCCATACGCCCAAAGACTTGACCTAGGATGGGTGATAGGGGGAAACTCGTGCACCAACAAAGAGCACGGGCAAGACTACGTTGATGCCCGCAGAACGGTGGTGACAGAATGTGGACACACATCTCTCTCTGAACCATGTCTTGGCCATCTCCAAGTGACCGAAGGGCCAAGTGAAGAGAAAAGACAAAGTCATACCCCTGAGACCAACAAAGACATCCTCACGTCGATGGGATGCGACAATGGCTTAGGATGCTCAGCAGTCCAGACAGCTAAGGATGATGAGTCGATTCCACCGAAGGAAGAGAGTAACCTCCCAAAGGTGACCGACAAAGGGATCGTCCAAAAAACAATAAACGATCAAACAGTCCTCTCGCGAGCAATGGCACGACTAAGACGTACAGTTGTTCCTCTCCACAGAGTATCAAGCAACAGAGCAACCAACTGCTACGGCTGGCATAGCCGCAAAAGATTGCGCCCCACTGGTGAAGCCACAGTGTCAAAAGGACTGTCCTCTCACACATCCAAAAAGAGACAGCCACAGAGACATTTCATAAAGGGTTTTACTAGGGCAAAAGAGACTGTTCTTCGTTACATCCGGGGAGACAATAACCTCCCGATGGCAGTCAACAAAGAAACACAAAAGCGTTTCACCAAACTACGCGGAGATGTTCTCGTGCAAGAGAAATGTACCGATGAACTACGGTGCACACAGACAACAGGGAACGATGACAAGCAAACACCATCAAGGGAAGATAGAGGATTCCCGAAGTTAACAGTCAAGGAGCTCTCTAAAGACGGACTAATCAGTTGGGTGACTCCGCTACCAGTCCGTTCACCAAAAAAGACGCCTCATGAACAATAGAGAACCTGTCATCTCTAGGCTCACTTCGCTCCGCCGCAACCCACAAAGGGAGCCGGAGATTAAAAGCAACTTTGTGGCCTTCATCCAGAAGATATTCCTTTCCGGCCACGCAAAGCCAGCACCTCTAATGAAGAAAGGTGAAGAATGTCGGTACCTCCAATCACCTGGGGCCTACCACCCTCAGGAACCCGATCAAATCCGGGTAGTGTTCAACCCTAGCGCTCAGCTCCAGGGAGTCTCCCTGAACGACACCCTCCTCACTGGACCAGACTTGACGATCAGTCTTCCAGGGACCTAAATCCGCTTCCGCAAGGAACCAAAAGCCATCTCCTCCCGCCAAACTACCAGGGATGACAAACTACCATGACTGGCACATCCACGGGGTGATGCACTCTGTAGAGAAAACTACAGAGTCAAAGGGACTGTTCTCTCACAAAGTTGAAAGGAAACAGTGCCAGAGTCTTTCACAGAAAGACATTGTGGTGAAACCAGCAAACCTGGAGCGGTTCATCCACCCAACATCCCTTTCTAAAAGACTTTGCCAAAGGATTTCAACGCCAGTGGTACCGGCCGGTATCACCTCGTTATGTGGACATGGACTTTGCATTATTATGTTGTTATGTTATGTTTGCATTGCACATATGTTCCACATAGCCTGTCATATAGTGGTATCTACAGATACCAGATGGGGAGTGTCATGGAACAGAAATACCCCTATCTGCACTTCTGTTTCACCCCCCCTTTTTCTCGCAGCCCTGCTTGTCAGCTTCTTAGTGCCAGCTGTATGTGTTTGGCTCTGCACACAAACACAGTGCTTGTGTGATAAATACAGTGCCATTTCCCCTCTCCCAGCAGCTTGCTGCATTAAAGATGCAACATTATTGCTACATGTTGTAGCTCCCCCAGACACTCCTGTGAGTTGCCATAGCAGCCCCAGCTTTTCTCTCAAATGGGCTAGTCTGCTTTCTCCCCCTCTGCTCTGCCCACAGATGGTCTGTCCCCAGACTATCTTACTACCCAGCATACATTGCCATTTCCTTTCCACCATTCCTCTGGACTTGTGAGTACCTCGCTGTAACCCCTGTAATGGTGTTGCAGGATTATCTTTTCAACTCCCTTTACTACTAAGCACACACAGAGATATTTAGACCTACACTACCGACACACTTTATTGAAGTGTGGTCGGTACCGCAAGCCGGGAAATCTCCCGGCTTGCTAGTGGCCGCCCCTCGGCGTGCCGCGCGTCATAGACGCGCGGTCACGCGTCATCGGGAGCGTGCGCCCCCTGCACGCGTGTCCAGGGGCTCCCTGAGGGAGCCCTGGTGTCCCGCGATCGCGGGACAGCGGCAGGGGGTTCCGGGGGACCCGGCGGACCCGGCAGCGGTAGGGAGAGCGCCCCGATCGGAGGGCGCTCTTCCGCTGCTTCGGCGCGCGCCCGTCACACTCGGGCGCGCGCCAGGCTACTGCTGCGGCACAGAACGGGCAAATGCTCGAATAAACTGTGCCGCAGCAGTACACCTCTACACAAGAGACTGTTTTTCCCTGCTTTCTCCAAATAAAGTAAGAAAAGAAACAGACCTTGTCGTGCTTGGAAAAGAGGGCGAGTTGACACTATCTGAGCTAAGTCATCACCACGTGACC
Source organism: Ascaphus truei (assembly GCF_040206685.1). Classification (NCBI taxonomy): domain Eukaryota; kingdom Metazoa; phylum Chordata; class Amphibia; order Anura; family Ascaphidae; genus Ascaphus; species Ascaphus truei. The sequence goes on from NC_134484.1 coordinate 228,172,536, forward strand.
CTCTGGCTTCCAGAATATGCGCTGTGGGGGGAATTCCATTTTATTTGTGCTGGAGGGGCGGGTTTTATGTTGGAGGGGTATTTTGTATGTTGGGAGAGGGGGGAATTATGTGTATTGAGGAGAGGGAAGTATTATGTGTGTAGCGGGGTACCCCCTGGCTTCTAATCTACCCAATGGGCTGGCAGTGAACCCTGGTGTTCACAGGTTTGCCAGTAGTTATCATGGGATTTCCCCCCTCACATTTGGTACTGCACTTGAGTGACAGCAGGGGTGGCACATCCTGTTGTGGCTGGGCCAACGGGAGGCTCGCCCTATGGCTGTACAAGACCACCCTAAAGTTGGGTCTTCAGTCCTTCCCTCTGAGGAAGGCAGGTCACGACTGGGAGCTTGCGATTGGGGCTTTCTCATGTGTTCTTGCCACTGGGGAGGAGGAGTGTGACTATACCTCTGCCTCCACTAGGGAGGTGGGGAACAGCTAGGACAGCTGCAGGTGCCCTAGGCCCGTAGTGACTGTCCAGGGACTATCTCCGGTGATATCTGAGAGAAGAGACTGTGATCCGGGAGGTGACTACTGAGTACCTGTATCTTACTGCAACAAAGGTAGTAATAAACCGTTCCTGTTTTGCAATATTCCTCCTGCCTGGTACAGTATGTGATCTAACTGTGGGGAGAGGTACAAGTTCTACCGTGGGAGATCATCTCCATTTCCCTGGAGCCTATGGCATATGAAGGCGCTGCACTGCTACGTATTATGTGGGGTATGGACGCCAGAAGCCTGTGGATGTGTCCCAAAGTTACCGCAGATGACTCAGCCCTCTTGTTACCAGTAGGTATGCACAGCATACACAGTAATGGCCCCAATATGTGATTGGGGGGGGAAACACCGTTACATGTGTATTGAGGAGAGGGCGGTATTATATGTATTGAGGAGGGGAGTGTTTTGTGTTTTGAAGAGAGGGCGGAATTTCGTGTATTGAGAGGTTTGTATTATGTGTATGAGGAGTGGGCGGTATTATGTGTATCGGGGAGAGGGCGAGAAGAAAAATGCAGGGGCGGCAAAAATGTATGGGCGGCAAAATTGTAAATCTGCCACTGCTCCTAGGTACTGTAGGTCTCTGTCTCTCTACTCCTGAAATTCCTCAACTGGCTCCCCAGTAAATATTAATTATAAAAATCTAATTCAAATCTCTACATTCTTCTACCCCTCTTACATCTCAGCTATCATTTCACACTTTATACCACTTGTTGTCCCTTATACACCGTTTAGGGCTGTTTCCTCTCTGTTCTATTTGTCTCTAAAGTGCTCTCATGTCTGAAATCTGGCTACCTTTGTGCTTCTTCCCTCCCAATCTTGAAGTCACCCCTGAAATCTCACCTCTTCAGGGAATCATTTGGTCAGTTTTGCTACTCTTCTCACTCCTGCTGCACTTACTGCCCTCCTCAAATATGTTCTGTACAGGCATACCCCGGTTTAAGGACACTCACTTTAAGTACACTCGCGAGTAAGTACATATCGCTCAATAGGCAAACGGCAGCTCGCGCATGCACCTGTCAGCACGTCCTTAACAACAATACCAGCTCCCTACCTGTACCGAAGCTGTGCACAAGCGGGGAGACTATAGAACCTGTTACACATGCTTTATTTACATCAGTTATGCACGTATATGACGATTGCAGTACAGTACTGTACATGCATCGATAAGTGGAAAAAAGGTAGTGCTTCACTTTAAGTACATTTTCGCTTTACATGCATGCTCCGGTCCCATTGCGTACGTTAATGCGGGGTATGCCTGTACAACACTTTCTCCTATTGCACTCTGTAAGTCTCCCTGTCATGATATAGCCATGAAACTATTCAATTCTGTTCATTCTGACAACCAAGGGACTGTGTGTGTGTTTTTTTTTAACCAGTAATCAGTGAAATGAAGCAATTATGGAAATGCAGTGTTGTCTAAAGATGTCCCCCTGACAACAGCTTAATAATCAACTGTTATTGCTTAAGATGACACTAGGCATGGAGTGAACTGTTCAAGACCCAAATGTGTTGTTATGAGTGATGCTATCTGTTTCAAATATTTCCATAGTGCTAGACCCTATGGCACTATGGAAATATTAGAAGCAGTTAGCAAGGTTGTTGAAAGTGTACAGATGTCTCTGTGAATGTGAACCAACAGAAATTAAAATAATCTGTGTATATTATTAGCTGTGTACAACTTGCAGCAGTATCACTTATAAACATGTATACTGTAGCCCTAATCGATAATGTTAGGGCAGAAATTAATAGGACTATATGGTGACAAGTGGCAGAAAATGTATTTCACCCTCAAGGTTAAAAGCTGGCTTTTTACATTTGATTTTAGAATCCCCAACTACATTTGGAATCAAATAATTGCTTGACTCCTAAACTCTAGCCTTTAAAACTGTCTATGTTCAGGGGAAAGTGATAGATAGCTGTGAAGACTGAAGACACATCCCTAAAGGTCTGCCAAGAGTTCTGGATTCTCTCACAAGATCAAACAGAAATTGGGTATAACATTTTAGGTCTAAAATATTTTAGACTCATCTCAGGGATAAACGGCGTGTGTCTCACATTTTCCCCTCATGATTCCCTCAGAATTCCTCAGAATCCCTCAGAGCTAGAAGACTTTCCACTGGTAAAGTATACATTTACTGTTTTATTCCCTTTTATTTTACAACTGTTGGACATTTTTCAGAAAATGTAAAACTAGCACTGACAATGTAGTCAGAACAAACAACAATTCCAAATTGTATACAACAAAAGACAAAAAAAAGTGTGTGTGTTCAGAGCACACGCGTACGAAGTGGATTTACTTTGCATTTTCTCGCTCTCTAAAGTCTTTCATTAATGCAAAATGATAAAAATCAAAATATAATTTATGTGACAAAATGCAAGGTAGTGTCATTTAGAACGTGTGTATGTATGTATGAATATATATATATATATATATATATATATATATATATATATATATATATATATATATATATATATGTATATATATGTATATATATATATGTATATGTATATATATGTATATATAATATATATATATATATATATATATATCCAATAAAGAATATCACTTGTTAGCACATTCACGTGTCTTAGACAGGTCTGCAACCCTGCCTTTCAACCATTATTACCTCGCATACAGTGCTCCCACCCAGCAAGGGATTCTGGGAAATGACATGCAAATGAGTACACAATGTGTCACCTTTTGCCTGGAATATCCATTCACATGGAGCCCATTTAAGCTGATGCATCGCCGTTCACACAGCTTTTAAACACAGCATGGGACTAGCAAAACAAGTACAAACCACTCACAGGCATCTTTCAACCTTGATAGGTATCATTAGTGTGAGGTTGGTTTATACTTGCTTTGAAATATTTCTAGGCTGGGTAGGTTTACCATACATTTTAAGTTATGGTGGGTGAAAAAGGCGACAGAAAACCTCCACCGTTAGCATATAGCCAATAAAGAATATCACTTGTGAGCACATTCACGTCTTAGACATAGGGTGACCATTTGTCCCGGTTTTGCCGGGACAGTCCCGGTTTTTGCTGGGCTGTCCCAGTTGCCCATCCGTCCTGGGAATGTCCCGGTTTTTCTCCCTGGTGCGCGGGGGAGTCGGTGACAATGCGCGGGGGGAGCGAGCGGTGACGCCGAGGAGGAGGATGCGGCAGCCGGGTAATATTTTTTCCATGTTAGTTAGAATGCCGGGGGGGCTGGGCTTTAGAGAATAGAAGCAGGGGATTGGTTGGAGGTCAGAGGATCTCGGGGCGGGGCTTAGTACCGGGGCCGGATGGAGTGAGCTGCTTCTCAGTGAGCTGCTTCTCTGTGTGTGTGTGTGTCCTGTCTGTCTGTGTGTGTGTGTCCTGTCGGTCTGTCTGTGTGTGTGTGTCCTGTCCGTCTGTCTGTGTGTGTGTGTCCTGTCTCTGTGTGTGTGTGTGTGTGTGTGTGTGTGTGTGTGTGTGTGTGTGTGTGTGTGTGTGTGTGTGTGTGTGTGTGTGTGTGTGTGTGTGTGTGTGTGCTCTGTCTGTCCTGTCTGTCTGTCTGTCTGTCTGTCCTGTCTGTGTGTGTGTCTGTCCTGTCTGTGTGTGTGTCATAGGAGGAGAGAAGGGAGAGGTATGAGGAGGGGAAGATATGAGGAGCTGAGGGGAAGGTATGAGGAGGGGAAGATATGAGGAGCTGAGGGGAAGGTATGAGGAGCTGAGGGGAAGGTATGGGGAGGTATGAGGAGAGATGGGGGAGGTATGAGGAGGGGAAGGTACTGTATGAGGAGAGGGGAAGTTATGAGAGGGGAGGGGAAGGTATGAGGAGGGGAGGGGAAGGTATGAGGAGGGATGGGGGCAGGTCTGAGGAGGGGTGGGGAAGGTATGAGGAGGGGTGGGGAAAGTATGAGGAGGGGTGGGGAAGGTATGAGGGGGGTGGGGAAGGTATGAGGATGGATGGGGAAGGTATGAGGAGGGGTGGGGAAGGTATCAGGAGAGATGGGGAACGTATGAGGAGGGATGGGGAAGGTATGAGGAGGGATGGGGAAGGTATGAGGAGGGGAAGGTTTGAGGAGGGGAAGGGAAGTTATGAGGGGAGGGGGAGGGATGGGGACGGTATGAGGAGGGATGGGGACGGTATGAGGGGAGGGGAAGGTATGAGGAGGGGAGATATAAGGAGGGGGGAGATATGAGGGGGAGAGGTAGGTATGAGGAAAGGATGGGGAGGGAGAGGTATGAGGAGCGGAAGGTATGAGGAGAGGAGGGGAGCTATATGGAGAGTTGGGGGAGGTATGAGGGGAGGAGAAGAGGGGGAGGTATAAGGAGAGGGGGAAGTATGAAGGGGCAGGTATGAGGAGAGGAGGGGGAAGTATGAGGAGGGGAGGGGCTGTGTGTGTGTGAGTCATTGTGTGTGCACGTATATTGGGGAGGGAGGTTGAGTGTGGGGAGGGGAGAGAAATACATGGGGGTAGGGGTGTAAGAGAGAGGGGGGGAAGGAATGGGTGACTGGGGAGTGTGAGGTGGGGTGAGAATGAGGAGGTGTGTGAGAAGGGGGGTTCAAGCAAGGCCACCGAAACGGGGGTAGGGGGCCCCGGTTAAAACATTCTTCCTGGGCCCCGGGAAAGCTGTCTGCGGCCCTGCATGGCAGTGATGTCACTGAATGCTACGAGGAGAGCAAGAGACCCTATTTTGCAAAGTGTAATGTACATACAAGGTCAGGAATGTCACATTTTTAAAAGTCTTAATTTTAATTAATGCCTACATTTTTTTATTTTATTTTAATTTATGTCAATTAATTATTTATTTAATTTTAATTTGTTAATTATTTTAATTTTAATTAATGTTTTCATTATTTATATATACACAAACACACACTGCAGGGCCCACCTCCTATACACACAGACACACACTGCAGCCCCCACCAACGGGACCCAATATGGTGCCGAGGCATCACGTGATACCACATTGTCATGGCAACATGTCACCGCCTGACGTCAGTGTCTCCTTGTCATGGCAACGGGGTGCGTCACGTGATGTAATTTGTTTTATAAATAATTTTTTATTGTGTCCTGGTTTTTCATTTTGAAAATCTGGTCACCCTACTGCTGCGGCCAAGTTTATTCGAGCATTTGCCCGTTCTTGGCCGCAGCAGTAGCCTGGCGCGCGCCCGAGAGTGACGGGCGCGCGCCGAAGCAGCGGAAGAGCGCCCTCCGATCGGGGCGCTCTCCCTACCGCTGCCGGGTCCGCCGGGTCCCCCGGAACCCCCTGCCGCTGTCCCGCGATCGCGGGACACCAGGGCTCCCTCGGGGAGCCCCTGGACGCGCGTGCAGGGGGCGCACGCTCCCGAAGACGCGTGACCGCGAGGGGCGGCCACTAGCAAGCCGGGAAATCTCCCGGCTTGCGGATCTGGCCGCAGTGTGATTAAGTGTGTCGGTAGTGTACTTAGACAGGTCTATAACCCTGCCTTTCAACCATTATCACCTCGCTACAGTGCTCCCACTGCAGCAAGGGATTCTGGGAAATGACATGCAAATGAGCACACATTGGGTCACCTTTTGCCTGGAATATCCATTCACATGGAGCCCATTTAAGTTGATGCATCGCCGTTCACACAGCTTTTAAACACAGCATGGGACTGGCAAAGCAAGTACAAACCACTCACAGACATCTTTCAACCTTGATGGGTATCATCAGTGTGAGGTTGGTTTATACTTGCTTTGTCTAACAGCCACTCTACTCTTGCTGAACTCTTGTTTGTTTTCCCTCCTCCCAGAACAGAGACTTATACCACCTACCCTCCATTGTTCCCAAGTAACAACCCTTCACTTATTAGAGGGCTTCTACCCTTCTCTATATATACTGGCAGGGGGTTAGCTGGGCTGAAAACATCATAGGTAGGCCCAAAGCCGGGGACTACATTTTTGTGCTTCCCCAGTAATCCACACACGGAGTTCTCTGTGGCACAGCGATGAACTAAGACTGTAGATCCACACACAATGTGGCCCTCAAGTAAATATCTGAGTTAGGGGAACCTATGGAACCGGTAAGGGGTCATTACCCAGAATCCCTGGATGCAGTGGGAGCATTGTATGCTAAGAGATACTGTAATGGGAAACGGCATAGGGTTGAAGACCTGTTTGAGATGTGAATGTGCTTACAAGTGCTATTTTAGAATAGTAAAAACATTGAATGCCCTGTACTCCTAAGTTTGTCCTCAGCAGAATGTATCAGTCTATTGAGAATAACATATGCATTCTACTTCCCATATTTTATGCTGTGAAGCCACTCCCCATGCAAAAGAAGATGTATGTCCCATAAAGCACTAGGAAGTAGTTTCACAGCATATTGCATAGAGGCAGGGCTGCCGACAGGGAGGGGGAGAGCCAGGACAAGTGTCCCGGGCCAGTGGTTGCAGGAGGCCTAGCTGGCACTGGAAGGTGGGCCCGGCCAGAGGTCAGGCCCAACTTCTGCGTCAAGCTGGTGGGCCTCTGGTTGCCACTGGGCCTCGGCTCTCCCCAGCTGCAGGCCTTCCTCATTCCCTCACTCTTCCGGGCCTAGCTTACGGCACACATTGGCATGACAGAGACCAGGCACTGGAGATTTAGGGAGGCCCGCATCAGCATGGAAGAGCTGGGGCCCGGCAGCAACCAGAGGCCCAGCAGCCGGACACAGAAGTTTGAGCCTGACCTCTGGCAGGGCACAACTTCCCATGCAGCCACAGGCAGGGGAGAGAGGCCTGGCATGGGAGAGTGGGAGAAGCCTGCAGCAGTGAGGGAGAGTAGGACCCGGCGGCCTGAGACCATCACCAAGGCAAGTGTGTGTATTTGGGAGGTGGGGGGGTAGTGTAAGTATGTATTTGGGGAGTAGTGTTGTAAGTATGTATTTGGGGGGTAGTGTAAGTATGTATTTGGGGAGTAGTGTTGTAAGTATGTATTTGGGGGGTAGTGTAAGTATGTATTTGGGGGTGTTAGAATAGGTATGTATTTGGGGAAGTAGTGTTGTAATTATGTGTAGCCCCATTTCCCCGTAACTAAGGAAACTACACGTGCTGCTTTTACCAGTGGCTCACAAAAGGCCTCTGCCGCTGGGAGCCTGAGGCGAGCTCTCGCACTCATCGGTACAGCGCCTCCACCTGGGAGGGATCCTTGTGCTGCAGGATAGCCCCTCACAGGAACCAATACAGCAGTGAGAAATACGCATATGCAGGTATAGTATAACAGTTTACTAACACACGGATAATAATAACACTATAACACAACCTCGCCACAATGCAATGACCCAACACACTGTTCACACCCCAGTTGGGTTCCCCCAAAGTACTGAGGTACCCTGGGCACCTAGCCGCCCCGGTGTCTACAGAGCAATGCCCATCCAAAGTGTGTGTGGGGTAGCGGCACCCCTGTGTGAGATCGTTAGTGCACGTGGTACCTCTCCTGGTGTCAGCCCAGACCAGGATACACTGAAGATCCTGATTTAGCAGGGCCCGCAACATGAACCCATGACACGTGGTCAGACAAATCTCTCTCCTTACCGGATCCATCCGCCTCTTCAGGGAGCTCCAGCTCAAATGTCTCCCTTAAAGTCTATAGTGTGACATGGTCTGGTTCCAGACTGCAGGCCGCAGATCACCGTGTGCCTCTGTCCACCGTCGCAGAAAGACTCTACCATACAGATAATATGGGAAACATCCCATCTGGGGGCCTTCCCTATGCACACAGACAATCTACTAAGGATCGGGGCCTAACTGGGACCTGTAGGGGAGTCTGGCCTAGTATGGGAGCCAGAGACACCCAGACACTACCTTCTCGCTTGCTGTCCCTCTTCCGACTGGCGTGCAGCTCTGTTTCACACCAAAATGTATCTCTCCCTACTCCTGAAGGCTCCTGGGACATATAGTCCCTTCCGGAGTCATTCCTAAGATGGCCGTCGCATCCTGACTGCACTGCGCATGCACACCACTCCGATCGCACATGCACGATATCCAAATGGCGGCCCCCTGTGCCGCCAGGTACTCCACAGAGCTCCGGCGATCCGAACGCCTGCAGTCTTCCCTTCCCTCCACGGAGGTGAGCTGGGCTACATATGTATTTGGGGGGGGAGGGGGTAGTGTAAGTATGTATTTGGCGGGGTTAGTGTAAGTATTTATTTGGGGTATAAATGGTCTATCAAAATATATTGATCAGTTCCTGCAACCTTTGGTACATCAACAATCATCATACTTGAGGGACTCCATGGATCTTCTCAATGCACTTAACAAATTCACATGGTCACACACCTACAGTATACTTGGATAACACACAACGTCACATCACTTTATACTACCGTATTTCCTCGATTGTAAGACGACATCAATTCTAAGACACACCCTTGATTTAATAAAAAAATTGGGGGGGGGGGGGGGAACCCACTATATTAAATGTGCAGATATCCAAGATGTTTGTGGGGAGCGCAGATATATATGTAAAAAGAAAAACAAGCAAAAATAGTGCAAATATGTCTTTCAAAAGCTGGATGTTCAATGAGTTCTTAGTAGAATCAAGAGATGAAACCTGCATAGGTGAAACGCATAGAGTGTAATCCAGCATCGGTTAGCAGAGGGACACACTAGCTGAGACTGATAGCACTACCTTAGATGAGACTAGCACTACCTTTCCTGATTCCACGCTGTTAGAAGGCACCTCCTGGAGACGTGACGATTCGGAGCGACGTCAGAGGTGGGCGTATCCAAAGACATCTGTCTGCTTACAGCTCTATCTCCAGTCAGCTTGATGGATTCCCTTCCAGACACGTGAAAACAGGCATCACACGCCATACAGATTGTGGAAGCAGAGTTCTGTTGGTGCGGATATTATATCCTAAATGCGTGATTATATTTTGTAAAATGTGAGTGCATTTTTATACTTTGTATTTTAAGAAGATAACATTTGAACAGTCTGCGCTACGTCCTGTATTTCTGTTCTATTCCGATAAGGTTCCAGTATATACATATATACATACATCTTGGTGAAAGCTGCTGTTTCGGGATAAAAGAAACCTTTATGTACAAGTGTATATTGGGAAATTTGTAAGTACAAATTTCACTGGATTCTACTAAGAACTCGTTGAATATCCAGCTTTTGAAAGACATATTTGCACTATTTTTGCTTGTTTTTCTTTTCACATATATACCTGCGCTCCCCACAAACATCTTGGATACCTGACACCTTTGGATTGAGGAAAAGCAATTTACATGAAGGGTTGAAACTGCACATTATTTAATTCACTTTATCACATATTCACTTTATGAGTATGAATTGTCACTAATATATCATTTAAGCACTTATTATAAGTTACGAATTTATTATTTAGAAATAGATTTAAGCGCCAATTTATAACTACTGTTTTCTTTGCATATTAAATGTGCAGAATTTTTTTTAACTAGCAGACTATACCATACATTTATTTACACTAGACTGCACTACAACGCTACCCTGCCGCTGAGCACACTTGGCGAGATAATTTCAGTGATTCCCAATAAGTACGGCCACGCTCACGCCGTGCTAGCTCATGCATGAGCACGTACGCTCTCCAAAGCTCAACGCTTGGAGAGACATGGAAATTTGATTTACAAGCACTCAGCAGGGTCACATGACCCTTCAATAACCAATGGGGAGAGAGAGACAGACACAGAATGGGGAGAGAGACAGGCGCAGAATGGGGGGAAGGGGAGAATGGAGGGAAGGGGGTGGGGGAAGGAGAGAATGGAGGTAAGGGGAGAATAGAGGGAAGGGGGAGAGAGAGATTGGAGGGAAGGGGGGAGGGAGAGAATGAAGGGAAGGGAGAGAATGGAGGGAAGGAGGGAGACAATGGAGGGAAGGGGGGTGGGAGAGAATGGAGGGAAGGGGAGGAGGGAGAGAATGGAGGGAAGGGGAGGGAGAGAATGGAGGGAAGGAGGGAGGGAGACAATGGAGGGAAGGGGGTGGGAGAGAATGGAGGGAAGGTGGGTAGGAGAGAATGGAGGGAAGGGGGAAAGGAGAGAATGGAGGGACACACACAAAGCTCCCTCTGCACCTCTTGCAGTTCACACAGAGATTCGATAGGGGGAAGGAGGGGGGGCTGCTGGGCAATGTGAAGATCCCTGACAGGCATCTCCAGTTTATCTCTCTGCACCTCATCGAGGGGGAGGGGGTGTGTGATTGGTGCCATGCTGTTGCTGCACACTGAAGATCCCCGGCCGACATCTCCAGCAGCACGCCCTAGCTGATATATATATATATATATTTTAGTACATCGATTCTAAGACGCATCCCTAATTCAGACATGTGAAAGTGGTAAAAAAAGGTGCGTCTTAGAATCAAGGAAATACAGTATTATTAATCACCAACACGGCATTTCAGCCATTCAATATTTTTTAGGCACTTCTTACACTTCACCCTCACAGAACACTTTCATTGTTGAATCAATCTTATTTCTATTAACACATAATTACTTTTTATTCAACAAACAATATTATTTACAACAACATGGCAACACTATGGGCATGTCCTTTGCACCTTCTTACGCGAATTTATTTATGGGTGATTTGTAACAAACATATCTATTGTGACACCAACAAATATAGTCACAATATTATTTTTTATCGTAGATTTATTGATGACCTTATTTTAATTTGGGATAGTGGCACTGATTTATTGAGAATATTTGTGGAGACTCTGAATAACAATCAATTTAATTTGCATTTTACATATACCGCTCATACACAAAACATCACGTTTTTGGATGTGTTGTTGTTTATTGATATGGAAAATTCTATCCAGAGCGATATCTTCCGCAAAGAGAATTTCTAAAAGCAACCAGCAACCAACTGAAATCTCTTATTCAAGGGATTCCAAAAACTCAATTTCTAAGACTAAAGGGGATTTGCTCCAATATGGATATGCTCATTAAACAGTCTAGAGATTTGGCCTTGAGGTTTAAACAAAGAGGCTGCGGAGGCTGCAGCATACAGATTGCCTTTGACAATGCCTTGAATATTTGAGGATTGATTTATTGTAGGGCAATGTTAAGAATAAAAATACAAAATCAAAAAAAGGCTCCAGAAAAAACTTTAGTGATAGTCCGTTATTTATATCACAGTACAGTCGTCACTCCAATGGCATTAAGTCCATCATAATGAAACACTGGCATGCTCTGAAATTGGATTCAAGTCTCAAACCATTTCATCCAGAATCAACCCAAATTCACATTTAGGAAAGCAAACACACTTTCAACACATTTGTCTCCATGTCTGTTTAAGGCTCCTACAAAACAAACTAAAGGTTTTCTCACCTCCCAGAGGTTTCCACAAATGTGGTTTTTGCAGTATTTGTAAATATGCTAAATCCATAAAATCGCTCTCAGCTGGAGTTACAAAAGATAAATATTTAATAATAATATATATAGATGTAGCCGTGACCCCTGATTCACCCCAAAGAGCGGTAGGTTGCGCTTGCAAATAGTAGTTGCAAAAGCCCGCGAAGGAGGAGAGTGCATTTGGCGGGAGAAAGCAGTCCCTTGACCCAGCAGCCCTGCGGGGAGGGTCAGGTGAGAGTCTAGCCAATGGGCGGAGGAGGTGCCGAAGATATAGGCAGTGGTTGCGCGCACGTGGAGTGAGAGCTGATTGGAGAGGAGAGGAGACAGAGAGTCTGTGAGGGGAGGTTGAACCGCCCCGGCGCAGGCCAGGTGCCCCAGGCCCAGTTAGCCCTGAGTCACCTTAGAGACAAGCTGAGCTAGGGATCGCCTTAGTGAGGTTCCTGTTCCCCTAGTAACTATAAGCCTTGACCGGGACTATACTTGCGAGGAGGAGATCTGGGCTCAGACCCCACTTGTGTTGCCGGAGTTCGGGTGGGAGCGCACCGAGACCCTTTGTGAAGATCGTGGCGGTCCCGAGCACCGGAGTGCTCGGCAGGTATTTCGTCAAGTGCACCAACGGTACCATTCATTCACCCGAGACACAGTGGCTGCGCAGTCACCCACACACACACATAGGGCCTGCTGTGAGCGGGAGGACTAATCCGTAAGGATCGGACACGGGGTGGGCTCACCCGGTGGCGGGTGTGGGAAGTATTGGTGGCGTCCGCCGTGGCACATGTTGTGGGGCGTCCGCCGTGGCGCTAGGGAATGTTGCCGTCCGCCAGGGGCGTGCTATATAACGTATATATATATATACATAGGAATGTTATGGCCTATAATGTCCTGTGAGTTTGGTCTGCAAGTAAACGAGATTAGTTTTATGACTTGGCTGTGTAAGTGTAATTCTTGCATATACGTCCTGCGAAGACCCACTCCCCCTTTGGCGGGAGCTGTCGCAGGTGGAGGCGCTGCACCCGTTATACATATTGCGCGCACCCCAGGCTCTCCGTGGCAGAGACTTAGGCCCTGTGAGCCGGCAGGTAATACAGCACATAGTAGCGGCTTGCTAGTGATAGGAAGCAAGGCTACATACGAAAAATAATCTTATAAGATAAATAATAAATATAAGATAAATAAACTAATACCGATCATGTTATTTATGTTCTACATTGTGAATGGGGAAAAAAATATATAGGTCAGACCATCAGACCACTCAAAATACGAATAATGGAGCATCTGAGATCCATTAAAAAGAAGGATGTCAGATTTTCTGTATCCAGACACTTCTCCAGTTGTCCTCAGGGTAACATAGACACGTTTTCATTTAGTGGTCTGGAACATGTTCCATTACCAATCAGGAAAGGTAATAGACAGGGCATCCTCAACCAAAGAGAGATGTTCTGGATCTTTACCTTGAAAACATTGAACACTTTTGGGATAAATACTGATTGAGAGTTAAAACATTTTTGCACATAAATTGTGTTTTAGACATATATATATATATTTGTTTTTTAATATATTATTATTGATAAATAGAGCCTCTTACAAACAGTTCTAGCCATTGCTGCGTGGCTACCAATAACACAGTTTTGTGGATGAGGCCCATAATGTCCTCTTTTTTAGGCTGACAAATATGGTAGCCATACTTAAAAAGGAACTTGCAGCCACGGTCTTCCTTGTTTGGATGCTGTCTGCACCAATAATGCACATTTTAGACATACAGTATGGACTCAGGATTAGCTTCTTTTTTTTTTTTTTTTAAACACAAAACTTAAAGTCCAATTTGGATGTGGCTTTTGCTTTAAATATATATTATATATATACACACGAATGAGTAAAAGTTCATTTTCAAAAGTACATGAACACACATATTGATGAAAGCCATGTCACACTGCACACAGGGAAGGTGTTGCAAAATTGGCGAAAGTCTGCATTGTATGACAGTTTTGTTAAAATAAATCATGTCCACCATAGCAACAGATGGTTGCTGTCAAAATCCATCATGGAAGAATGAATGTAATGTACTCTGTTGAACCAAATGGCTATTATAATTTGTTTGAATTTATGCAACTAGGAAAGGTGATTACATTCCAGTAAAGGGCGATCATTTTTATAATTGGTTATGTACTGCAGAAAGCCACGTTTGTTGGAAGAATGTTGAGACAGTAACTGTACAATAAAAGACAAGAAGCCCCAATGCTACTGTCATGGGAGACCAGGACAATTTACACCAGGGATCAATACAGTAGACATAACTGCAGAGTTGAACAAAAGTGAATTTATTGGAAGAAGTTTCCACAAACTTCCAGTACATAAAACACACACAAACTCCCCCAACTGGGGTAACTGGTGGACAACATAAAGTCCTAGGTGAAGGGACCTCCACCCGGAAGCTTACCCAAATACGATTTCCCAACTTGTACCATTGTCCTCGGTAGTATGGGCAGCACTGCCTTGCTCTCCACTGGATTGCAGTTTTAAATTCCCTGCCATTACTTCACTCCAAACAGATCCGGCCAACACTGCACAGACAGACCACAACAATCATAGATGCTCCAGGCCCCTGCACTTGGTCTCATCAGTGGCCTTCTGACTCCCTGTCAGCTCTTTCTTTACAGAGGCTCTGCCAGTCCCCTGTCAGCACACAGCCTTCACAGAGAATATCAAGTCCAGAATGACTCTTGAGGCTGGGGAGAAGGGGAATTTATACCCCTGTCCCAATTAGGGAGATGCCAGCCAGTCTGGGTAGGAACCATATTCCTGGTCTCTACACATGGCCCTTGAACCGGTTGATGAGATTACTGGGGTTAAAGGTGGGCCAGGACAATGCTGATACAATTCCCTTCCACAGACAAACCATACAGAAATAGCCCCAGGGTTACAGCTTTCTTGAGGCACAAGAACACTCAGCAGATGATCAACCACTCATTGGTTCCTCAACAATGGGCCTAATCCCGTCAGTGTCCAGGCCTACAATACCAAACTCTGATGTGATTACAGCTCATTTTTCAAGAGAGAGTTAACCTCTACAGGTCCCCTCTCTTGAACCGAGCTGTACATCACTGTTTTACATCATTTAAGAGGAACATATATAGGACTGGTACAATTAACTGTACATACATAAATAACTACATCATAACATTGACAGGTAGGGGTAATGGCGGGCTTAAACTTTGTTTAAAAGCAGCCAAATCTACCCCAACCATCACAGCTACATCCAATATGACAAATTATATAGTTAACTACTTACAGTATCTGTCTCTTTTCTCGTAAGTAAGGATAGTTTAGTCAAATTGTTTGGCCAAAGTATCTTCAAGCCTGTAACCAGGCTAAGGTATACCCTTTTCCACAGGTCCTAACGCTATCTGCAAAAGCTCTTAGAACCTCTATAATGGAGGGAGAAATGTCTTAATTAATTAACAGGTGCACAACAAGACCTGCTATTTAAAAGTGGGATGAGTGAGCTTAAAACCAGGGAGGAGGGTTCACAAACCTTGAAACAATTGTTTACCTATTGAAATTTACAAAAACATGCAACCCATTCAAGTAACTGTACAACATATGAAAATAACTTCACAAAAAAAGTGGCACACAGACCATATCTTTAGTTCCACTACAACATAAAATATAACTCCCACAACCTTGATTGTAATCTAGATAAAAGAAAAAAGTGAAAAAATCAGCTCTACTAATGATATATAATGAATGTGAATAAAACCTTCAACCAACCATCTAATAAGGTGTAATTACACAATGTAATTTATATGTGAAACAATATAGTGTTATATAAGTGAGTACAATATAAACAACCATAAGGTGAATGGTGAAATATAATAAGGAAAAAACCTACTAAAAGTGCTTGCATATATAGATAGAGGTATATACAACTTCGAGAAACACAAATCCTACATGTTTCGTTAAAAACTTCTTCAGGGTTTTGGTGCAAGTCATCAGACCCTACATACATACTACATAGGGCTGCATGATTGGTCCAGACCGGGGGGTGGTCTCCACCAACCACAGAGCCCTTACAATGGAGTAACTAATCACTAATCCCAATATAGCAATTATTAACACTTAGAGTACTGAATAAGAGAAAGCACTACATATATTACTAAAAAAATATATAATAAATAATACATAATAACATTTTAATAATGATCAATACTAAAAATACAATGTGACAATGTCCACACTGAAATGAGATTAAAAAAACAATGTTAGTGCAATTCTCTAAGACTTTAAAAACACATGGCGACAGGCGAAGTCTGTGCGAGATTAGTATGGAAGCAAAGTAACTACGCTGATCCCTGACGAGCAGACCGGAGGGGATTGAATCCAAGTAACGGTTGAGCTGTATACCGAATATAGGATCCGATTTTCCCTCCCTGGAACTAAGACTGTGTTGGAGGACTCAGACGGCATGGATCCTGATGGGTCTCTTCAACTATCGGTGGATCCTAATCCTGCTGCAGCTCGGGTGAACGCTGACTCCAGTTGGTAACATGTGCCCTAATTCATGTATTGCCTAAACTGAATACTTTCTTGTATGTGCATTTATCACCACCTTCACTTTATTTCAATATATTTAATTGACTTCACTATGAGTTGTGCGCTGTGTGTTCTTTTCTTTGTATATTTTCCTTGATTGTAATCTACCTTAGAAAGCAATTCATCATTCAAACTCTGTTTTCATGGCACCATCCTGACTATGCATTTTTAAACCACAATAATGCCTTCTATATTTTATGGATGAGTGAAAGACACATTGGGGGGGAGGAGAAGCACCTTTGGCAGTGGATCTCGCACTACAATCATCTCTCAGCTCTGGTCTAGCCAAACCGAACATGTTTTACATCAAAACCCAGTTAAGAAAAGACATGTTTAAGCTGCAACATGAACAATGAGAAACAGCCAATTGACATTCAAATCATTCAATAATATAGTATTCAAGAGCATATACTATAGCATTACAAAAAATACTCATACTACATAAGCTTTTCTTAAGAACGCCTATAACTCAGGACAGTTTTTAAATTCACAATGATTTGTTACATTGCACTAATTTTTTAGGCATTCTGATTTACTGCAGCTCTGTTTGCTTTGTGAATTTTCCACCATCTCCCAACAGTAAAGAATAAGAAAATCAAAACAGAGCTTAATGTATTTTATGTCTGTTACTCATGTACATTTGTATTTTATGTAACATTCTTTCAACATTCTGTATTCAATTATACTAAGATATGTGAAGAACTGTAAACAAACTGGAAATGTATTGTAGCATGTACAGTATGGTTAAACTGAGTCACAGTTACTCAGTGCATAAGAATGTCCCATGCATGACTTCCACTCCATCACCAAAATATGGGCCATATTTAGTAAGTGGTGATATTCCCTAAGACACCTTCCAGAGCTGAAAGACGACATACCGTCTCATTCTCTCATAAGCGCCAGAAGGTGTTGTGATGGCGGGAGATAGCAGGGCTTCCCAATAAAGATTTCAGCCCAGCCTGTTGCAACTTCCGCAACCAGTCTAGACCCTTTCTCATCATAGTCTATACAACATAGTATTGCTTATTTTGCCATTTTTCCCTTGTACTACATTGTTTTCAATGTATTGTGTAATAGGTTCAGTGTATTATATTGCTTGTAATGATGTGGTGGGAAGCAGCGAAAGAAAGGCTTGACCGCACCCAGTGTGACACCCACTATTAACCTAGTCATATCCGCAATGTATCTGTACCCAGACATCGATACAAAGTATTATGCCGTTTGTACTGTTTCTAACTGTTGGAAAGCAGAACCTCGTTCTGTGTTTAGCAGGTAGGCGATACAACCGCCCCAGGTTCCCCAATACAGTCCGTAATATAGTGGGCGCGCGCGCTCCACCATGTGCGAGCGCGCTCCACCGTGTGCGCGCGCGGCACTTATAGTTGGCTGTGGATGGCCAGCCATCCTATACTAGGGCCGCACGCGCGCACGGCAGTGAGCGTGGAACCGGCCGACAGGGGGGAAGACTGCATAAAGTAAGTTTTAAGGCCGCTGCTGCTGAAATTATGTATGTATGTATGTATGTATGTGTGTATGTATGTATGCACAATGTTAATAAATAATTTATTCTTACACAACCTGTCTCTTTTTCATTCGGCAGCATGGACCGTACACACAAAACGTGTGTTCACACAAGCGCGCGCACCCACACCTACTATAGAACAAGCCTTAGAGGTATTGCAAGAATGCCACCATATTATTCCAACCAGCTGTATTCTGTAATATGCAGTTGATAGATGCATATACAGCAACCTTGGAGGAGAGGAACAAATCTGATTTGGTCCCCCTCTCCTTATACATGATTATAAAAAAATGAACTAGAGCATTTTTTTTGTCCAATCTTTTAGATGTTTTACCCAACAACAATATTGATTGTACCATCTCTTTGGACGAATTATTTTCTGATAAACAACCATTTCACATATACTGTATCATGTTTAATTACATGCTCATCATTTTCTTGATCAGATCAGATGTTTTTCACTAATAATTTTTTCCCCGTTATATTTTATAGAGCTTGCTGTATCATTGTGGTCACATGTGAATTAAATTAGCTGGCTAATCATGTAAGGTGTTTATTAAAGTAGTTTTTGCAGGAGCATAATACAAGCCTTCTCCTTTACCCTACTCCTTATTTTTTCTCACTCTGATTCAAATGTATTTTATGTAGCACCTGTTCCCCCCTCCCCCTGCCATGGAAGATCCGGCCACTGCATGGGTATTGTCCCCGGTGCTATAGCTCACCTGCTAGTTCAGGTGGTCTGAGTGGCTCCACAGCTGTAGTTTGTGAGAAGCAACAGGGCAGCCTTTCTCCATGTAGTTACTGTGCAGCACCTCCATCCCATGAGGATCCTTCTGAATGAAGGATGGTCCCCACAGGCAAAACTCCTCTCCAATAACCACACACCATAGTTGGTCCAACGGCAGGTTTATTGCATAACAGCATGATAGTTCTCAAGCTCTGGAGCAGACCCCAGGGGCTTGAGGCCCCCAGAGACCCTCCCAATCTCCTTAACCCTCTTGTAGGGAAAATGGTATCACACTGTCCCATAATCATCAACTCAATTTGGTGGAGTGTCAGCTTTGATACCTGGGGGAAGAGTTTGTAACCTCTGCCTCATAACAGGGCAGGTCCAGATACTGACACTCCAACTGCCGGTTTAGGCCTGCCCCTGGATAAGGCAACATAGTACCATCAAGGCTGCAACTGCAGGCTAGGCCCTGCGCAGGAGTTTAACCCCAACACTGCCTGTTCCTATCAGGACTTACTGTATAGTGTTGAGGCCAGTAGAAGACTATAGTCAGGGGCACTTGGTTACACTTATATTAGTACCTTGTCAAACTATTGTATATGGTTAGTATTCTTATATATTAGTATATTTTACCTATTGCTATTACCATGCTCAGCTGATGATTTTCTATTTGTATGGTAATATATAATGTTGGTATATACTGGACAACTACTCAATAGTATAACGTCCACAAACGCCTATATATGTCTGGTACTAACTTTTCCACACTGGTGGACTTGGCATAAGGAAAGCAGCTACAGTATAATTGATGTTGCAGCACAGGTCAGCAAATGTCTTAGTTAGGTCTTTCCCAGGTATTGCAGAAATAGACCTAAATCATGCCACATGTGGCTAAATTCACTTCCTTGGTTTCCTTTTGATGTACAAATCTTAACCACCAGTTTGTGATATACTCTACTAAGGGCTGACAGACTGTGGACAGAGTGTTACAGGAGCAGCAGTCAAAGTAAGCCACAGAAATAAAAATGCCCAAAGCATTGCATGGGGGTTATACTGGTTACAGGGAGAGGTAAAAACTGGAAGAAAGAGAAATTAGATATATTAGGTAGTGAACAATATGTGCGCTCAAGCAAGACATTATGGGTTTTCAAAATATGGGTGTAAACTTCAGAAAAATAAACATATGTAATGGTGTTTCCCCCACCCTCTGGGAGATCCCCCTGTTAGCAGGTGTATGGTGCATGCTACCTGTTGGCTCACAAGAGGCTGAGTGGTCCGCCGATGGTTGTGTGGACTACAGGACTGGCTTCTGGTGTATATACCTGTCATTTACTCCATGGTACACAGCGCCTCCACCTGCTGTTGGCTCCATATGTATGGAGGTAATCTCCCACAGTAGAACAGTTTCCTCTCCCCCCCCCAAAAAAAGATTATACACCAGGTGGGGGGGTATAGATAACATGCACTAACTTTATTCTTCTGCAACCACAACAGTATCCAGGCAGTCCTGCCCAATACAGTCACTGGTCTGTCCCCAAACTTGGGATTGTCCCTGGACCTTCACTACAGGTCAAGGGCCCCCACAGCAGTCCCTGCTCTTTCCAGTGCACAGCAGCCCTGCGCGATACCTTGTCTCTCTCAACGGCAGAGACCCTAATGAATTTGGAGTTGCAACTCCCTTAAGTACAGTAGGGGGAAGGTACTAGGTCTGAACCCATGATTAGGCAGAACACAGACCTAGTCCCACCTCCTCCCCTGTCACTCAAGGAAGCTGCCTGTGTGGGAAAACCCATAATTGGTACTGGCACTGCCTGTTCTTACCAGGACTTGCATGCCAGCGAGGGCAGACTAGTAGCCACACCAGGCTACATGGGTTAGAGAGAAAGGGAGTTTCATATAGGGTACTGTACATGTTGAAATGGACAAAAAGTGACACACTGTTCACGCTGACATAATGGCACAGTGCTCATTTTCATGTCATTGCCCAGATCACTGGCTGCCATGAACACATTGTATGCTGAGAGTTAATTGGAAAAGATGGGGTTGCAGAGTTGCCTGAGACATGTGAATGTGCTCACAAGTGATATTTTTTTGGCGATATACCGGAATTAAACAGAACTTCAAAACTAGTACTGTACTGTAAGTTGATTTTTGCTTGAATGACAACAATTGTTTTGACAGTAACCACTGGGGGGCATTGAACTGACTGCCCTATTTCAAGCCAGCCCTTTATGGCCAAAAGGCTGGTTATGCTTTGTCTAGGACAGCATTCTGTCCCTGCTTTACGGCTTCATTTTCAGTTTGCTCTGTCTGGAACCTGTTTGTACCTGTTAACCTGACGTTGAAATCCTGTGCTCATGTGATTTGTGAGTTTGTATCCCAGTACTCACACCTAAACCATAGATTAGTTATTTTGTAATCTGATGCACATGATTAGCCTGTGTCATGAGCTCTAGCATTTGCATGTATGTCTTTATTTAAATAGCTCCATTAATGTACATAGGGCTTCACAGTAGTAATACACTTGACAATCATATAAATAACAAATAACACATCAAGGGAATAAGTGCATCAGACATAAAAGTAACATTGTGGAAGAGGAGTCCCTGCTCCAAGAGCTTACAATCTAATTGGTAGGGAGAACGTACAGAGAAAGAAGGAGGGCATTCTGGTAAGTGCGTCTGCATTGTGTATAGTATTAGCCACAGTGCTACTCATATGCTTCTTTATGCAAGTGGTTGCCACTTTAAGGTGGTTCTTAAATGTGGATTGAGAGGGTTTTGAGGGGAAGGGCATTCCAGAGGTGTGGGGCAGTCAGTGAGAAAGGTTTAAGGTGGGAGAGGGCTTTAGATACAACGGGGGTAAAGAGAAAACATCTTTGAGCAGAACGCAAGAGTCGGGATAGTGCATAGTGAGAAATTAGGGCTGAGATGTAAGGAGGAGCAGAAGAGTGTAAAGCTTTAAAAGTGAGGAGGAGAATTGAGTGTGAGATGCGTGAATTGATAGGAAGCTAGGAGAGTGATTTCAGCAGGGAAGACACAGACAGATTTCGGAAAGAGAAGAGTGATTCTGGCAGCAGCATTTAGGACAGATTGTAGGGGAGATAGGTGAGAGGCAGGAAGGCCGGACAGCAGAAGGTTACAGTAATCGAGACGTGAGAGAATGAGGGTCTGAGTCAAAGTTTTAGCAGTCAAGTAACAGAGGAAGGGGCGTATCTTTGTAATATTGGGGAAGAAAAAGTGACAGGTTTTAGATACGTTTTGAATGTGAGAGGAGAATGTGAGAGAGGAGTCGAGTGTGACCCCTTGGCAGCATGCTTGGGCTACTGGGTGTATGATAGTGCTTCTAACAGTAATGTGGAAGGAGGTAGTAGGGCCAGGTTTGGGAGGAAGTATAAGCAGCTCTGTTTATGCCATGTTAATTTTAAGTCGGCGGAGGGCCATACAGCACGATATAGCCCAGAGACATTCAGAAACTTTGGTCTGTACAGCAGGTGTAAGGTGAGGGGTTGTAAAGTAAATTTGTGTGTCATCAGCATAGAGGAGATATTTAAACCCAAGAGATGTGATTCGGTCACCTAGAGAAAGGTGTGTACAGAGAAAAAAAGAAGTGGTCCCAGGTCCGAGACCTGGGGTACCCCCACAGAGAGATCCATAGAGGAGCAGGAGGAGTTAGCAGAAGATACACTGAAAGTACGATGGGAGAAGGAGGAGGAGATCCAGGATAGAGCTTTGCTACGTATACCAAGAGTATGGAGAATGTGAAGGAGAAGAGGGTGGTCCACAGTGTCAAATGCTGCAGAGAGGTCAAGTAGTATGATCAGAGTGTAATGATCTCTGTCTTTGGCAGCATGGAGGTCATTAGTTATTTTAGTGAGGGCTGTTTCAGTGGAGTGAGTAGTGCGGAAGCCAGATTGTAGAGGGTCTAGGAGAGAATAGGTGTTGAGAAAATGGAGCAAATTTCTTCATAAAGGCTTTAACTAGTTTCTTTTTATCGTAATCAAGACGTTCAAGGAGTTTGGAGGCAAAAGGCAGGAGGGAGACAAGTCGATAGTTAGAAAGACAGGTAGCATCAAGCTTGCTGTTTTTGAGTAATGGTTTAACTGTTGCATGTTTGAAGGAGGATGGGAAGGTACCAGAGTAGAGGAAGGAGTTAAAAATGTGTGTGAGGGTAGGGATTATAGTAGGAGCAAGAGGTTTTAGGAGATGGGAGGGAATGGGGTCAAATAGGAAGGTGGTAGAAGGAGAAGAGGAGATCAGCAGTGACACATCCTCCTCCGAGACAGCGGAAAAAGAGTCAAAGAAGGCTGTAGGAGAGTTAGGAAGGGGTGTGGTATGGGAGGAGGAAACAGAGGGGATGTTCTGACGTATGTTTTCCACCTTTTCCTTAAAATAGTCATCAAAGTCCTGAGGTGAGATGGTAGAAGAAGAAGAGGCAGCCGATGTTGGTCTGAGTCAAAGACGGAGAAGAGTTTGCGAGAGTTATGTTTGTGTGTGTTGATTAGTGAAGAAAATTAGGTTTGTTTAGCCTGAAACAGGGCAGAGTTGAAACAGGACAGCATACATTTGTAGTGATGGAAGTCTGCGAGAGTGTGAGATTTCCTCCTGAGGCGTTCAGAGGAACGAGTGGAGGAACGCAGCATGCGCATATAGGAATTTAGCCAGGGCCTGGGGTTAGAAGGGCGAGGATAGCAGAGAAAAAGCATGGCATGTAGATTAAGAGAGGAGGATAAGGCAGAGTTGTAGTTCCTGACCAGGTTGTCAGGGTCTGGAGCAGAACTGAGAGAGGAGAGGGGGGGAGCATAAAGTGGAATCAAAGGCTGGAAGGTTAATAGAGCGCAGGTTTCTGCAGAAACGAGGAGTGGATGTGATTGAGAAGAAAAGCGAGAGAGAGAAAATGAGATGAGGTGATGGTCAGAGAGAGGAAAGGGAGAAATGGAGAAATCAGAGAGAGAAAAGTTATTTGTGAAAACCAGGTCTAGATAGTGGCCATCCTTGTGGGTGTTAGCTGCAGTCCGCTGTTGAAGGCCAAAAGAAGAGGTTATAGAGAGAAAGCGGGCAGCCCAAGGGAGAGAGGAATCATCAATGTGGCAGTTGAAGTCCCCAAGGAGAAGAACAGGGGTTCTGAGAAGAGAAAGAAAGTCAGGATTCAAAGTGAGAGAGAAAGGCAGAAGGGGGGATGAATAGAGGTAGGTGGACGATAGATGACCACCATGTGGACAGGGAGAGGAGAGAAGATCTGAACAGTGTGAACCTCAAAGGAGGGAAAAGCAAGAGAGAGAGGAACAGGAAGGGTTCGGTAATGGCAGAGAGAGGAGAGGACGAGCCCCATGCCTCCACCCCAGCCATCAAATTTTTTTGGTACATGCAAGCTTGCTGATACCTGTACGTGAAATCAGGCTCAGGCTGTGAATTTTGCAGGTATTCCGGCGGGGAAAGATAGCAAGGATTTCCGTTCACCAGGTTTTCACTGATGGTCCGACCGTTATTGTAAACCAGTGCTGGCGCTGTTGCCGGCGCTGTTACATTCCTGGATTGGGATTGACGAATCTTATATGGATTAAACCCGACCTTACTCCTTTTGAAGTTGCCATGATCAAACATACTGTAAAAATCAGGGACCACACACCAATAACCTCTTGTATCTCCGGCAGGAGGGGCAATGCGAAAAAAAGACTGATCGCTACTTAAGGTAAGTGAAAAAATTGGTAGAACAGCAGAGTCAAGCACCAATCAACTCATCAGGTAGAAAAAATTTTTAAAAAGTTTATTAATTACATATTAAAAAACAAAAAAACATGAACAGAACAGGACAATTCTTCCACGCGTTTCAGGCTCTGTAGCCCTTTCTCAAGGATTGTAATAGGGGCAGGATAGTGAAAGGTTTAAATAGCCCCTCCTCTGAACTCTAACCCACCTGAAAAACATACTGGTCATAGACCGTAAAGTGGTAATCATTGGGTGTGTACAGATTTCTGTGTTGGCTAAAGAATTAGATATTTGATCACATGTATATAGGCACCAGATATAAATTTAGATATCAATTGAATCGATCAAATGGTAACAACTATACTAGTAGAAAAATCTATGATGCAGATAATTCTTAATTGTATATTGATAAACAGACAAGAATTGACATGTTATAAAGCATCTGAGCACATTTGATCAACTGATGATTAAACGATTCTATTGTACATAGTAACCAATTTATCAATCACAGAAAGCTAATAACAATATATGATTACAGGCATGAGACTGTTAGAAAGTGGATAATTAATATAAATCAGAAAACAAATTAGAGTAATACAGAAAGTTGAATGATATGATATGTTCACTTAGCAAGCATAAAGAATACTATCAAATAATTTAATTTGAAATCTACTCCATTTCTATAAAAGCAAAACTAAAATCGTAAATCATAAGGACTATCTGTAAATCAATAAATTCATATTAAATGATGATTAATGATTTTTATATTTAAAGAAAAAAGTATTATGTTAAGCAGAGTTGATATAGGCTTTGTTATCTTAATCATTACATGAAACAGATAAAATAGAGTTACCCTATTGTAGATTTGCTTATACAGTATATGTCATGAAATATTGGATATGTGTAAAAAATTAAATAATAATACACAAGCTCAATTTTGAGATTGTTGCAAAGAAATAGTTATAATAGGAGAGATAATGACAAAAAGAAAAATGGGGTTATGTAAAATTACTTTGAGGAGTATTTGTTGATCGCTACTTAAGGTTTTTCTTATCGAACGCTTCCAACCACTAACGTCAGGTGAAAATTTGTAAAAATTGTAGTTCGAAATGAAATATTCATATATTTTGGCTACAGTCGCCATGTTATCTGCTGCAGCATTAATTGCAGTAAATATTAAAAATGCATAACTACTGTCAGATTTTTTATACATGTACGGTGTGCACATGGTGTACAGTCCAGTCAGCAATTGTGCAAGAATACTGTAGGAATGTAGAAAAAAGAACACAGCTTTGAGTTTTATAAGTATTTATTATTCTGCCCCTCCTTACATCTCAGCCCTAATTTCTCGTTATGCACCATCCAGATTCGTGCGTTTTTCTCAAGGATGTCTTCTTTCTACCCCCTTTGTATCTAATGCCCTCTCCCGCCTTAAACCTTTTTCACTGACTGCCCCACACCTCTGGAATGCCCTTCCCCTCAGTACCCGACTTGCACCGTCTCAATCTACCTTTAAGACCCACCTTAAGACACACTTGCTTAAAGAAGCATATGAATAGCACTGTGGATATTCTGAACACATGATACATGAAGCTTGGCCCCCTGCAGACGCACTTACCAGAACTCCCTCCTACTGTCTCTGTACGTTTTCCCTACCTACCAATTAGACTGTAAGCTCCTCGGGGCAGGGACGCCTCTTCCTTAATGTTACTTTTATGTCTTAAGCACTTATTCCCATGATCTGTTATTTACATTATCTGTTATTTATTTGATTACCACATGTATTACTACTGTGAAGCGCTATGTACATTAATGGCGCTATATAAATAAAGACATACATACATACATACATGAAGCGCCTAAATTTGATAACGTCTTTAAGGTCAAATCACAATGAACCACTGTGGTAGACTTATTTATCTGGTTTTAAACACCTGCAAATTTACACAGTAGCACAGACAGAACTGTACAGATTACAATTCATTAATTTCTGCCACCTGGCGGATACATGAAGAATTGCACCCAAAAATATCCGAAATCATTAAATTAAAACAGATTAACAGCGGTAAACCGTGGGCGGTGTGAGGGTGGCGTGAACGCGGGAATGCGGCGTGAATACGAATACGGTGCGTGATTTCTTAAAATAATCGCCACTGCATCTGTAGCAAAAAAAAAAAATTTTTAATTACTAGGTGAATCAAAGATGGAGATAACAATATGTGTGTTTTATTCAGGTTAAATAAAAAATTTAAAAAAGTGTTTTTCTAAGTAATTAAAAATTTGAATTTAAAGAAGACCCTTATTAGGGAACGCTCGGGTTGGGGGCAGAACTGACGAGAAGGTGCGAAAGACGAACGACGGATCTCAGGTAGCAAAGTCAACCCCACCCCATTTCCCGACCCTACACACCACAACCATTACAAAAAAGGTAGGGTCAAAGCCCAGATTATATATGGTTTTCATCAACAACCATGTTAAAACCCTTGTGTTTTTTACCCCCATTCTCCACCTAACCCTTCCTCCAACTTTTCCACCCACACCCAAACATTTCCATCACCACCGCACCACACCATATGAGGGTAATGATATGCGGGATACATAAAGAGCAAGATATAAATGGCTAAAAGACTAGTATACTAAAAACAGTTTCCCTAAATGTCAATGGACTGAACTCGCCAAGGTACTGTAAATAAGATTAATGTTTAGAGACTTTAAGAAGAACCAGTTTGACAATCTACTGCTGCGACACACTTTATTCGAGCAAATACCCGGTATGTACCTGGCAGATACCTGGAATGCGCCGCTCCTCACCTCTGACAAGCCCCGTTGCGTTTGCCTTCCCAGCCTGGGTTCATGCCTGGCTGACGGGCGGCTGATCTGTTAAATGATAATGATTAGGATTTAATAGGCTGCAATGCTTCGCGTGTCTACCAGATGGCATAAATTCATGAATTGTAATGCAGTATATATATATATACTGTGCAGTATTGCAGCCAGCGGGAATAAAATGCTTCAATCCCTGCCTGGAAAATAACGCAATGCACTCGGGCAGAAAACAGTCACAAACCTCAATACACCCGAGTATACCCGAATTCGTGGGACTAGCCGAGCTCGAATAAAGTGTGTCGCCAGTGTACATCATACAAGAAACCCACTAAATAGAGAAGACAAGACAAGACTTAGAGATAAAATGTTTCCACAGATATATCATTCACCATAAAAGCAGGAGTATCGATTCTATTCAGAATTACTGTATCTTTTTCAGTAGAAAAGATAAAAAGAGGAAAGTCCGGAAGGATGCTTATTATCTCAGGTAAACTAGGAACGGGAGACTTAACCATAGCAAATCTATGTGCCCCAAATGAAGATCAAGAAACTTTAATAGATAATGCCTTCCACACAATTATACAACATAAAAAAGGACCATTGATAATTGGGGGAGACTTAAACACTATCCTAGATGACACGAAAGATAAAGCAAAACCTGCTAACAAAGACCATAACACAAGATCAAAAAGAGCTGGGGCGCTAAAAAAAATCTCTTGGTTGAGAATACCCTCATAGATACATGGAGGACTTTGAATCCTACATCTAGGAGCTACACTGGCGACACACTTTATTTGAGCTCGGCTAGTCCCGCGAATTCGGGTGTACTCGGGTGTATTCAGGTTTCTGATCGTTTTCTGCCAGAGTGCATTGCGTTATTTTCCGGCAGGGATTTAAGCTTTTTATTCCGGCTTGCTGAAATACTGCAATGCCGTGAAAATACACATGGTGGCGCTTGCGAGCTGTTCTCTGTGAAGCCGTCCCCTATAATGAATTGTAATGCAGTATATATACTGTATATATATATATACTGTATAACAACAACCCCTATAAGCCCTAACATACAGTACTGTACACATACAGTACAGTACTGTATATGCACATACATAAATGATACTACTGTATGGGCGGCGGGGCGAGATGTGTTTGCAGCAGAGAGAGATCCGCTGCTCTCTGCGCAAACATCGGCACAATAAAAATTATTTTAAATACATTTTTATTGATAGTGTACATGTGCAGGGGGTCTCCGGTGCTGAATCGCGTTGGTTTCAGGTCTGAGGACCCCCGGCCCCCTGAGATACAGCCCCCTTTAGGGGGTGCCAGTATCCCTCTGCTTGATTTAAAGGGCCCGATCACGTGATCGCGGCCTGTAAACCAAGCAGAGCAGAGGGATACCGGCACCCCCTAAAGGGGCCTGTATCTCGGGGGGCAGGGGGTCCCTAGACCTGAAACCTGTGCGCTTCTGCTCTGGAGACCCTCTGCACATGTACAGTATCAATAAAACACATACAATATACAGTATAAATAAACACTCGTTCTTTACCTTAGCGGCTATGCGCTATGGTAAAGAAGCATCATTTCTGTATTTTAAAAATATTGTACAGTGAGCAGGGGGTTCCCTGAGCCAGAAATTAATGCTCAGGGACCCCCCCTGCTCCTGCTCAATATTATTAAAAATACAGAAATGCTGCGTCATTACCATAGCGGATAGCCGCTAAGGCAATGAAGGGGTTAACCCACCGTGCCCGCTTTATTGTGTGTAGTGGGGATGGGTGAGGGGGGTATTTGGCCCTTGGTGTGAGTTTAGGACTTGCGGGGGGGGGGGGTTTGCGGGTGCACTTAACCCCTTCACGACCGTAGCAGTTAATACCGCTACGGTCATGAAGGGGTTAAGCCCTCCAACTACCCCCCCCCCGCAAGCCCTAAACAACCATCGTTGGGGCTAATACCCCATTCACCCACCCTCCCGCTACCCACAATAAAAAAATACACACACACAGCACAGCAGCCGCCAAAAAATAAATAAATAAATCTAAATAAATAAATGACAATAAATACATTTGAAATACATTTTTATTGATAGTGTAGATGTGCAGGGGGTCTCCGGAGCTGAATCGCGTTGGTTTTAGGTCTGGGGACCCCCTGCTCCCCGAGATATTGGCCCCTTTAGGGGGTGCCACCCCCACAATCTGACTGGTTCACTTTGAGCTGTAACAGGAACAAAGTCTGCTGCTAATTCACTCCCACTGAGGTCACTAATCGGCTCCTTCTTATTACAAGACACGTGGTTGCTGAGCTGAGAATTGGAGACCGCATCACAGAGTGGAGAAAAACACCCTTAGCAGAGACCATTGTGTGTCAAAACCGCTTGAATACAACTTACATCTTGTAAGTAGGCACAACATATGAGCCAAGACAAGATATAGAGTATTACACCTATTTTGAAACTGTCTACACTTAGATTGTTTTTTGTCTTTTTATTCTATTTCCCTCCATGCTCCCCCTGGATTGCAACGACAGTATCAATAAAACACATACAATATACAGTATAAATAAACACTCGTTCTTTACCTTAGCGGCTATGCGCTATGGTAAAGAAGCATCATTTCTGTATTTTAATAATACAGTATTGTACAGTGAGCAGGGGGTTCCCTGAGCCAGAAATTAATGCGCAGGGACCCCCCCTGCTCCTGCTCAATATTATTAAAAATACAGAAATGCTGCGTCATTACCATAGCGGATAGCCGCTAAGGCAATGAAGGGGTTAACCCACCGTGCCCGCTTTATTGTGTGTAGTGGGGATGGGTGAGGGGGGGTATTTGGCCCTTGGTGTGAGTTTAGGACTTGCGGGGGTTTTTTTTTGCGGGTGACTTAACCCCTTCACGACCGTAGCAGTTAATACCGCTACGGTCATGAAGGGGTTAAGCCCTCCCGCTACCCCCCCCCCGCAAGCCCTAAACAACCATCGTTGGGGCTAATACCCCATTCACCCACCCTCCCGCTACCCACAATAAAAAAATACACACACACAGCACAGCAGCCGCCAAAAAAAAAAAAAAAAATCTAAATAAATAAATAAATAAATGACAATAAATACATTTGAAATACATTTTTATTGATAGTGTAGATGTGCAGGGGGTCTCCGGAGCTGAATCGCGTTGGTTTTAGGTCTGCGGACCCCCTGCTCCCCGAGATACATGCCCCTTTAGGGGGTGCCGGTATCCCTCTGCTTGGTTTAAAGGGCCCGATCACGTGATCGCGGCCTGTAAACCAAGCAGAGCAGAGGGATACCGGCACCCCCTAAAGGGGCCTGTATCTCGGGGGGCAGGGGGTCCCCAGACCTGAAACCTGTGCGCTTCAGCTCCGGAGACCCTCTGCACATCTACACTATCAATAAAAATGTATTTTAAATGTATTTATTTATATTCATTTATTTATTTAGATTTATTTATTAATTGTGCTGCTGCTGCAAGTCCTAAACTCACACCAAGGGCCAAACACCCCCCTCACCCCCAATAAAAAAAATTCATGCACAGCAGCCCCACAATTAATAAATAAATCTAAATAAATAAATAAATACATGAAGAGAAATAAATATATACTGTACAGAATATATATATACTGGATATATATACAGTATATATATAATAACAATCCCTATACATATACAGTATATACAGTGTATATATATATATATATATATATATATATATATATATATATATATATATATATATATACAGTATACAGTATATACATACAGATGATGAACCAATATACAAATACATGTAGAATGGTTATCAAAATCATACTGTCCTACAAATAACGCTTCTCTATACAGACAATAATAATAATCCATTTAATAATCCTAACTGATTTTACAATACTGTATAAAACATATTATTCCAATCCACACAGTACATTGCATTTACATTGTATAAATGATGCATAGCATAAAATCTATGCACCATATACATTCTGCAAATGAATGTTAACAATATAATTGCAAGCTACTCTACCAGTAAATACAAACACTTCCAAACAAGTCAACTATTTTAACCAATCAAGTAAACAAAAATTAATATATACTGTAAGTACCAACCAGAAAACACAATTTAAAACCAAAGCTAACCCTTACAATACCAAGGATTACATCTATCTAATTGTAAAAAACCTTATACATTATACACAGCATTGTTTAAAGCCCCCTCCCCCCTGTTTCTGTTAAACAGATTACACTGAAGGGAGAGAGATATAAAGGCCTAAAGCCCCTTCCCCCCTAATGTTTCTGTTAAACAGATTACACTGAAGGGAGAGAGATATAAAGGTCTAAAACCCCTTCCCCCCTAATGTTTCTGTTAAACAGATTACACTGAAGGGAGAGAGATATAAAGGCCTAAAGCCCCTTCCCCCCTAATGTTTCTGTTAAACAGATTACACTGAAGGGAGAGAGATATAAAGGCCTAAAGCCCCTTCCCCCCTAATGTTTCTGTTAAACAGATTACACTGAAGGGAGAGAGATGTTTCTGTTACCAGTAAATCTCCCTCCCTGCATTGATGTCGTGCAGTGTACAGTACAGTATGTAAATGTGGGGAGGGGGGGGGACCCAATGTGCATACTGTGAGGTCTAACCACCCTCACCCCCTACCCACATACCGTTACCCCCCCCCGTCCTGGCCATGGCCCCTCCGCTTCTGCAAAACAGACACAAAAATTAAAACATACAAAGTAATGTCCCCTAACCCCTTAATCACCATAGCGGTTATTAACCGCTACAGTCATGAAGGGGTTAACCCACCCTCACCCACCACTCGGGACGCCTACTGTACATACCCTCCCACTCTAACCCCCCACCCCGTGAGGCCTAACCACCCTCAACCCTCACCCACTAACTACCCACAAGGGAGGCCTACCCACATACCGTTGGGGAACCCCCCCACCCCCCACCCCCAGTCCCCACAATCAAAACAATGCACAGCCCCACAATAAACAGCATTCTATTTATTAAATACATTACCAACCCCCTGTGCCCCCCTATAAATACAAGATTTATTCTTTTACATTCAGGGTCCATAACGCAGCCCCACGCTAGTCCCCGGTGGGCTGGCAGGGCACCTGGACAGACCTACAGTTTACCAGCAGCATTCCACAGGTTCTGGAGGCCTGCTGGTGGATCCTGCCAGCACCATGGCGCCCAGGTGGTCTCCTTGGGTCACCGTGAGCCACAATTGGGTCCCCACGGTAGGCCCAAGGATGTCTGGGAGCCCCGGGTCAAACCCACAGGTGTCTGCGGGGCCTCGGGTGGTTCCCATGGGGGTCTGGGGAACTCACGGGTGCTCACTACGGGTCCGCGGTGCCCCCACAGAAGTGGGACCACACATCGTCCTCCCCGCAGACTACGGGTCCACGGTGCCCCCACAGAAGTGGGACCACACATCATCATCCCCGCATGTGTCACCCGTGGACCCACCAGCCTGATACCCTTGGGATACCCGAGGATACCCACAGGTGGTCTCCATAGGCCCCACGCAAAACCACGGAATCAAACCCTGAATGTAAAAAAAATAAACCTGGCCTATACATTCAATACATACACCCTCCCCCCCAACACCTACAGTACAATAATGTGCAAAATAACTATTATCCAGATATGGATAATAGATTAATTGCCCATTATTAAAAACATTAACTAGCATATACAAATAAATAAAGTACTACTGACCTCATCAATACGAAGTGTCCGTTGCCAGCAAAATCCTTGTCTTGTCCACAACATACATAGCAAATACAAAGCCAATACATTGCAATTACATTCAGATATCAATTAACCCCTTAAACACCTTATCAGATAATAACCGCAAAGGTGATTAAGGGGTTAAGCCACACAGGCCCGATACCCACCCTCACCCATGAATTTGTACTGTGGCTTCATCATGCAACTATATATATATATACTGTATATATATACAGAGAGACAGAGAGAAAGAGAGAGAGAGAGAGAGAGAGAAATATATACAGTATATATATATATATATATATATATATATATATATATATATATATATATATATATATATATATATACAGTATATATATATATATATATTGTGACAAACGGCTTACTCCGGGGCTCCGTCGTTTGTCCGGGACTGTTTAGAACACGGTCTTTTAGGGTAGGTTAAATGATGAGGCGTCACGTACTGTTCCTTTAAACAGGCTATGCCTGGTTTATTCAGTCCCAGGCACTGAGACTGCCACAGTGCATACAACAGAAAACAGATCAAAACAAAAGCTGCTCACCTGAGCGATAACTTAACTTAGATATCCCTGACTCAGGGTTGGAAGTGGCTTTTCCACTTCCAACATCAAAACACGGTACTTTTGCAGTCTTACACAAATGAACAGAAAGATTGAACCTGTTTGGGGAAGAGGCTTCTCCCCTCTGTAGTTCAGCAGCCTTCCAGCCTCCTGGCTCTTGTGGGGAGACCAGAGCAAACAGGAAATCAGTCTTTCATACCTGATTCCTAATTAGCATGACAGGTGACAGAAATCAGGCAGCAGACAAACTCTGGTCTGGATCTCTCATCCCTCAGTTCCAGCGCTTGCCAAACTGTGTATGTATTATAAGGCTGCACTCCCAGGCCAAACAGGATAGAAACTGTCTAGTATCCTGGGAGCCCTATATACGGAATTTATTACCATCCCCTGGTTTCTGTCACATATCCTCCCCCCCAGCTCAGACCTCGAGGGATGAGCGACCATGGATATTAGGGAGTGCATCCTTGACAACCCGTCAGCATTGCCATGTTTGTGCCCTGACCTGTGTTCCACAGAAAATTTAAAGGGTTGTAGGCTTAGGAACCACCTGGTCACTCTAGCATTCTTTTCCCTGTTTTGACACATCCAGGTAAGGGGTGCATGATCTGTGACCAACCGGAATTTTCTCCCCAACAGGTAGTATTTGAGCGTCTCTACAGCCCACTTTATTGCGAGACACTCTTTCTCTACTATGGAGTAATTTTTCTCCTGGGGATTTAGTTTCCTACTTAAATAAAGGATGGGGTGCTCCTCACCTTGAGACTCCTGGGAGAGTACCGCCCCCAGCCCTACCTCAGATGCGTCGGTTTGGACTACGAACTCTTTGGAGAAGTCAGGTGTGACCAACACTGGTTGGGCACAGAGAGCTTCTTTCAGGCTTCTAAAGGCCTGTTCGGTTTCGGGGGACCACTTAACCATTAGCGGTCCTCTTGCTTTTGTGAGGTCAGTTAGTGGGGTTGCCTTAGTTGCAAAATTGGGAATAAACCTTCTATAGTACCCAATTAACCCCAAAAAGGTCCTTACTTGTTTTTTTGTAACTGGCCTTGGCCAATTTTGTATCGCCTCCACTTTGAGTGTTTGGGGTTTGAGTAAACCTCTGCCAATAGAATATCCCAGATACTTGGCCTCCTCCAGACCAATAGTGCATTTAGCGGGGTTAGCAGTTAGTCCAGCAGACCGGACTGCGTCAAGCACAGCTTGGACCTTTGGAAGGTGGGATTGCCAATCTTCACTATGGATTACCACATCATCCAGGTAGGCGGCAGCATACCGAGCATGTGGTTTTAAAATTTTATCCATCATTCTTTGGAATGTGGCGGGAGCTCCATGTAAGCCAAAAGGCAACACCTTATACTGAAAGAGGCCGTCTGGGGTTGAGAAGGCTGTCTTTTCTTTTGCCCTTTCTGTGAGGGGAACCTGCCAGTACCCTTTTGTTAGGTCTAGGGTTGTGAGATATCGGGCTTTGCCCAGTCTCTCTACAAGTTCATCTACCCTGGGCATAGGATAAGTATCAAATTTTGACACCGCGTTTAGTTTCCGGTAGTCATTACAAAACCTTGTTGTACCATCTGGCTTTGGGACTAAGACTATAGGGCTGTTCCACCCACTTTGGGATTCCTCAATTACACCTAGTTTTAGCATTTTTTTAACCTCTAAACTTATAGCCTTTCTTTTGGCCTCTGGGATTCGGTACGGTTTAAGGTTAACTCGGACCCCCGGTTCAGAGACTAGGTCATGTTCAATTACGCTAGTTCTACCTGGCCGTATAGAGAAGATTTCTTTGTTTCTTTTCACTAAATTCTGAACCTCTCGTTTCTGATGAACAGACAGGGTTTCAGCTATGCTAACCTCTGGGTCAGTTTCTTGATTCTCTGACGGACCTGGTGGTACTAGGGTTAACAAGACTTCTCTATCTTTCCAGGGCTTGAGTAGGTTTATATGGTAAATTTGCTCAGGTTTCCTCCTACCTGGCTGTCTTACCTTATAATTTACTTCTCCCACTCTTTCCAAGACCTCATATGGCCCATGCCATTTAGCAAGGAATTTACTCTCCACGGTGGGAACCAGAACTAGTACCCTATCACCTGGAGAAAAAATTCTGACCCTAGCACCCTTATTATATGTATTCCTCTGTGCTTCTTGAGCTTTCTCCATGTGTTCCCTCACTATGGGTAGGACTGCAGCAATGCGGTCCTGCATCTGGGCAACATGCTCTATTACACTTCTGTAAGGGGTAACCTCGTGTTCCCAAGTCTCTTTGGCTATATCCAGTAAGCCCCTTGGGTGTCGGCCATACAATAGTTCAAACGGGGAGAAGCCTGTGGATGATTGGGGAACTTCCCTAATGGCAAATAACAGGTACGGTAACAAACAATCCCAGTTTTTCCCATCTTTATCAACCGCCCGCCGTAACATGCTCTTTAAGGTTTTATTGAACCTTTCCACTAAACCATCTGTTTGTGGATGATAGACTGAGGTTCTGAGATGCTTGATTTTTAGGAGTTTACATAGCTCTTTCGTTACTTGGGACATAAATGGTGTTCCCTGGTCAGATAGAATCTCTTAAGGAATTCCGACCCGGGAAAACAGAACTACTAACTCTTTTGCTATGTTTTTAGCTGAGGTGCTACGTAGGGGAACTGCCTCCGGATATCGGGTGGCATAATCTAATATTACCAATATATGCTGATGTCCCCTAGCAGACTTTATTAGGGGTCCTACTAGATCCATAGCAATCCGGTCAAATGGTACCTCTATTATGGGAAGGGGTACCAATGGGCTGCGGTACGCCTTGAACGGGGCGGTGATCTGACATTCTGGGCATGAGGAACAATAATTCGTAATTTCTGCCAGAACCCCAGGCCAATAGAAGCTTCGGAGAACCTTTTCTTTTGTCTTTTCCACCCCTAGGTGTCCCCCCAATGGATGACTATGTGCGAGGTGTAATACTACGTTACGGAATGTCCGTGGTACCAACAATTGTTTAGTTGTAACTGATTTCCTTTTATCAACCCGATATACTAGGTCGTTCTCTACCTCGAAGTAGGGGTAAGCAAGTGACCTATCTGGTTGGCCAGGAGTACTATTCTGGTCCCGTATATTTCCCCTTGCTACCGCTAATGTGGGGTCCTCCCACTGGGCCTTCTTAAAACTCCCAGGACTGACCTCTAGGTCAGCGAGGGTCTTATCCGGTTCTGGGGTGGTAAGTGTCTGCTCAACATCTTGATTTGGGGTATTCCCTACCAAAGTAGTGATGGGGAAGGGAATTTTACAGCACTCCTCCTTTTCCCCCTTCTTATTTGGGCCCTCGTCAACCTCCATTTCTGAAAAAGGGAAAGGATTTGTTTCTTCTAATACTTCGTTATGGTCCGCTATTGAACTCTGGGCGCTATTCTGAGCGGGGGACCACATTTTTAGAAAATGGGGAAAGTCGGTCCCTATTAACACATCATGTGCCAGTTTGGGTACAATACCCACCTTGAAATCTAAAGAACCAAACTCTGTTTCAAAAAAAACATCAACAGTGGAATATTCATGATTATCCCCATGTATACAACAAATTGCCACTCTTTGTGAACTGTTTCCCTGTTTCTTCTTAATGGGCAAGAGGTATTCGGACACTAGTGTGACCATGCTCCCAGAGTCAAGAAGTGCCCGAACCCTCTTACCATTAACCTTTACAAATGCCCACAGATGGTTATTCAAGGGGTCCTCTGGGCTAGGGCCCATACATTGGGACAACAGCGAATAAGGTTCCACGCTGTTGCATTGCATGGGCTCATCATTTAGTGGGCAGATTTTTGCTGTGTGGCCCCTCTCATGACAATTTACACATTTAGGTACATAGTCTGTGTCCCACTTAGAGCCTTTTCCCGGCTCCCCATGTTGGCTATTGCCCTTAGTGTGCGAACCACTGTTGCTGGTGCTGCGTGAAGGTGGTCGCCGCTCTTCAGCGCCCCTTAACCCCGGTACCCTTTTACCGTCTCTGGAAGAGTCCTGGAACCTCGGGTAGTGGGGTTGCTCCACGACTGTGGGTTGCGGGTGCTCTTCTGCTGCATTGTACCTTTCTACGAGGGCCACAAGCTCATCCGCATTGTGGGGGTCACTCCGACTGACCCAACGGCGTAAGGCAGAGGGAAGTTTCCTCAAGAACTGGTCCATGACCAACCGTTCCACGATGTGGCTGGCTGAGTTGATCTCGGGTTGTAGCCACTTCCGGGCGAGGTGGATGAGGTCATACATCTGGCTTCGGGTGGCTTTATCCATCGTGAAGGACCATGCGTGAAACCTTTGGGCGCGAACAGCCGTGGTTACGCCGAGGCGGGCGAGGATCTCGAACTTCAATTTTGCATAGACGTTAGCTTCGGCTGGCTCTAGATCAAAGTAAGCCTTCTGGGGTTCGCCGCTTAGGAAGGGTGCGATTAGACCAGCCCACTCAGCTTCTGGCCATCCCTCTCTCTGTGCCGTGCGTTCAAACGTGAGAAGATAGGCTTCCACATCATCCGAGGGTCCCATCTTCTGAAGGTAGTGGCTTGCCCTGGTCATTTTCGGAACTGGGGCTGCCGCTGCCAGTGGAAGGTTACTGATAGTCCCCCTCAGGATCTCGAGTTCCTGCTGTAAACCCCGAGCGAACCGCTGTTGCTCCTCTCTCAGCAAGCGGTTTGTCTCTTGCTGGTTTGCATTCGCGTTTTGCAGGGCTTCATTCGTCTGTTGCTGGTTTGCATTCGCCTGTTGCTGGTTGGCATTAATCTCTTGCTGGGCTATTAGCAGCTGTTGCTGGGCTGCATTCGTCTGCTGCTGGTTTGCATTAGTTTCTTGCTGGGCTATTAACAGCTGTTGCTGGGTTTCATTCGTGTCTTTCTGGGCAGCGACATTGCGTACCAGCGCACCCACCACGTCTTCCAACTTGTTTGCAGAGGATGAAAAAAACTTTTTTTTTTTTTTCAAAGTTCTTCAACCCGCAGACCCCCTAGTGCTCTGCCCGCATTCTCCACCATATGTGACAAACGGCTTACTCCGGGGCTCCGTCGTTTGTCCGGGACTGTTTAGAACACGGTCTTTTAGGGTAGGTTAAATGATGTGGCGTCACGTACTGTTCCTTTAAACAGGCTATGCCTGGTTTATTCAGTCCCAGGCACTGAGACTGCCACAGTGCATACAACAGAAAACAGATCAAAACAAAAGCTGCTCACCTGAGCGATAACTTAACTTAGATATCCCTGACTCAGGGTTGGAAGTGGCTTTTCCACTTCCAACATCAAAACACGGTACTTTTGCAGTCTTACACAAATGAACAGAAAGATTGAACCTGTTTGGGGAAGAGGCTTCTCCCCTCTGTAGTTCAGCAGCCTTCCAGCCTCCTGGCTCTTGTGGGGAGACCAGAGCAAACAGGAAATCAGTCTTTCATACCTGATTCCTAATTAGCATGACAGGTGACAGAAATCAGGCAGCAGACAAACTCTGGTCTGGATCTCTCATCCCTCAGTTCCAGCGCTTGCCAAACTGTGGGATGGAGTGTATGTATTATAAGGCTGCACTCCCAGGCCAAACAGGATAGAAACTGTCTAGTATCCTGGGAGCCCTATATACGGAATTTATTACCATCCCCTGGTTTCTGTCACAATATATATATATATATATATATATATATATATATATATATATATATATATATATATATATATATATATATATATATATACACAGTATATATATATATATATATATATATATATATATATATATATACACACACACGTTATATACACACCCATGATAAACCAATATACAGTACAAATAAATGTAGAAGGGTTATCAAAAGCACTGTCCTACAACCAAACACTTCTCCATACATACACACTAAATTAAAATCAATTTCCTTTAATATTCATAACTGATCTCTCAATCTAAATCATCACTAAACCTCTGAAAAGCCATTTAAACAACTTACATTCCAATATAAATGATGCCTAAATATCTATGCACCATATACATTCTGCAAATTAATCAACCAAGTAAACAAAACTCAATTAGCAATCATTATTTACATCCCTAAACAATTCACACTAGATCCCGAACAATAAAACCATTAACAAATTCACGCCTAGAGCAGAACAATTAAGCCTTTGAAAAAATATAAGTACCGACAAAAATACAACCTTTACAAACCAAGCCTATCCCTGACCTTCCTCAAACACACAATACAATACCAAGGAATACATGTATCTCATTTTAAAATACTTTAAACTCACAATAAAGCATACTGTAGCAGCATACACAAAATAATTTAAAACACATCTAATCCAGCTTTTAAAACAACATCATTTCTTACCCTGTACTGTACTGTATGTATATATCTCTCTAGACATATATACATACATACATACAGTGGCAAGAAATGATATACCACAAAAAAAAAAAAATACACATGTTAAAAAACCTTTTGAAAAAATTAACATGTTAAATAAAATACATTTCTTTACTGTAGTTCACTTACCATTACTTGCCCGCACCGACTCCCGTTGCGCAGCTTACTCACGAACCAATCCACGATCAGGAACCCATAAAATAATAAACCACAAAATAATAAACATTAAACTAAAAATCCAAATCAATCCACGGGTCTTCTATCTGTAATCCATCTTCATCTGTGTTCTTCTTTCTTCTATCTCCTTCCAGCGGGGCGGGGCGGGGTCTTCTCCCCGTCTGCGGCCATGCCCTGGTCTTCTTTCTTTCCCGGAGGTCCTTCCTCCGTGGCGTCTGGCTTCAAAATGAGACGACATAGGCTTTTAAAGGCCTATGACATCACATTTTGCGTCATGGTTCCCACGGTCCTGATTGGACCGTGAAAACCATGTGTTTTGGCCGACAAAAAAAAAAATGATGACGTCACTTAAAGGGAATGAAAGCACAGCCAATCAGAATGGCTTTGCTTCAATTGCCTTTAAGATGACGTCATGAAAAGGCACATGGCCGTGCACACATGGTATGGTAGCCAATCAGAGCGTGGGAACTTTATCCCTACTCTGATTGGCTCTGGTATACCATGTGTCAGGGGCTTGGGGGAGAAAGGATGTGACGTCAATGAAAACCTGTCACGTGGTACGGTAGCCAATCAGAGTAGGGATGGAGTTCCCACGCTCTGATTGGCTACCGTACCACGTGACAGGTTTTCATTGATGTGACAAAAAGAAAAGAGGTTGGGGCGCTCCCTATTTGTATAGGCTTGTGATGTTGCCTGTGTGGTAGTGTGTAACCAAAGAAAGGGTAGTGTATACTTGCCCTTGTTGTTTTCTGCAGCTGGACCAGTAGAGAAGATAAAGCCCGGAATCTTCTTGTAGTTGCAGTGGAGGTGGAGGGTTGGTCAGCGCACGGGATTTTGCTCAAACGTAGAGATAAGAGGATAGGAAGATATGGAACACGGTATTAGTGTTTTAGTAATCGAACGGTACAATACAGCCAAAAGAACTTTGGAATTAAAAATGTATGAAAAATATATTTTTAAAATAGCTTAAAACTCTTTGGAATTAAAGAACCTTGGTAATTAAAAGTAAATATATGAAAAAATATATTCTAAAATAGCTTAAAAATCCTTAAATAAAATCCTTAAATAAAATTTAAATGGAATTGTGTGGTTTTTTTGTGAACAGAAGCAGAATACGTGCTATATGTGGATGACTAACAGGGTGTGTTTATATAGCCTGTTGTTGGTCTGAGGTAAAAAGGGGATAATGGGGCTGGTTAGCAGAGTTTAATGCGCAGTCTTTCCTTCACGGAATGCTGCTAAAAACAATAGCTTTCTCACCCTCCTGGTGGAGGCAGTACGTGAGTTGCTTCTCTC
Source organism: Ascaphus truei (assembly GCF_040206685.1). Lineage (NCBI taxonomy): Eukaryota > Metazoa > Chordata > Amphibia > Anura > Ascaphidae > Ascaphus > Ascaphus truei. The sequence continues at coordinate 228,213,916 of NC_134484.1, forward strand.
CCGGGGGCCCAAATAGGAAGAAAAGGGCCGAACTCGGTGAGTGAGCAAAATAGAATTTATTAGGTACAGAAAACAAAGTCAAAATAACACTCACGGTACAGCTTTAAAACAGCCCAGCATCAGCCTGATCGTCCGGTGATATTCCTCTCACCAGTACAGCTCCCTTGGTCGCGTCCGACGGCGGGACCGGAAGAGGAGGTCTTACCGGATGTCAGCAGGCTGGCTGGGTCCTTCAATCAATGGGCTCCGGCAGGGAACAACTAGTTTCGCAATAATGCTTCGTCAGGTTCCTGACGAAGCATTATTGCGAAACTAGTTGTTCCCTGCCGGAGCCCATTGATTGAAGGACCCAGCCAGCCTGCTGACATCCGGTAAGACCTCCTCTTCCGGTCCCACCGTCGGACGCGACCAAGGGAGCTGTACTGGTGAGAGGAATATCACCGGACGATCAGGCTGATGCTGGGCTGTTTTAAAGCTGTACCGTGAGTGTTATTTTGACTTTGTTTTCTGTACCTAATAAATTCTATTTTGCTCACTCACCGAGTTCGGCCCTTTTCTTCCTATTTGGGCCCCCGGGAGAGAAGCAACTCACGTACTGCCTCCACCAGGAGGGTGAGAAAGCTATTGTTTTTAGCAGCATTCCGTGAAGGAAAGACTGCGCATTAAACTCTGCTAACCAGCCCCATTATCCCCTTTTTACCTCAGACCAACAACAGGCTATATAAACACACCCTGTTAGTCATCCACATATAGCACGTATTCTGCTTCTGTTCACAAAAAAAACACACAATTCCATTTAAATTTTATTTAAGGATTTTATTTAAGGATTTTTAAGCTATTTTAGAATATATTTTTTCATATATTTACTTTTAATTACCAAGGTTCTTTAATTCCAAAGAGTTTTAAGCTATTTTAAAAATATATTTTTCATACATTTTTAATTCCAAAGTTCTTTTGGCTGTATTGTACCGTTCGATTACTAAAACACTAATACCGTGTTCCATATCTTCCTATCCTCTTATCTCTACGTTTGAGCAAAATCCCGTGCGCTGACCAACCCTCCACCTCCAGGTTTTCATTGATGTCACATCCTTTCTCCCCCAAGCCCCTGACACATGGTATACCAGAGCCAATAAGAGTAGGGATAAAGTTCCCACGCTCTGATTGGCTCTAGTACCATGTGTGCACGGCCATGTGTCTTTTAATGATGTCACCTTAAAGGCATTTGAAGCAAAGCCATTCTGATTGGCTGTGCTTTCATTCCCTTTAAGTGACGTCATCATTTTTTTTTTTGTCGGCCAAAACACATGGTTTTCACGGTCCAATCAGGACCGTGGGAACCATGACGCAAAATGTGACGTCATAGGCCTTTAAAAGCCTATGTCGTCTCATTTTGAAGCCAGACGCTGCGGAGGAAGGACCTCCGGGAAAGAAAGAAGACCAGGGCGTGGCCGCAGACGGGGAGAAGAGCCCGCCCGCCCCGCTGGAAGGAGATAGAAGAAAGAAGAACACAGATGAAGATGGATTACAGATAGAAGACCTGTGGATTGATTTGGATTTTTAGTTTAATGTTTATTATTTTGTGGTTTATTATTTTATGGGTTCCTGATCGTGGATTGGTTCGTGAGTAAGCTGCGCAATGGGAGTCGGTGGGGGCAAGTAATGGTAAGTGAACTACAGTAAAGAAATGTATTTTATTTAACTTGTTAATTTTTTCAAAAGGTTTTTTAACATGTGTATTTTTTTTTTTTTGTGGTATATCATTTCTTGCCACTGTATGTATGTATGTATATATGTCTAGAGAGATATATACATACAGTACAGTACAGGGTAAGAAATGATGTTGTTTTAAAAGCTGGATTAGATGTGTTTTAAATTATTTTGTGTATGCTGCTACAGTATGCTTTATTGTGAGTTTAAAGTATTTTAAAATTAGATAGATGTACTGTATTCCTTGGTATTGTATTGTGTGTTTGAGGAAGGTCAGGGATAGGCTTGGTTTGTAAAGGTTGTATTTTTGTCGGTACTTATATTTTTTCAAAGGCTTAATTGTTCTGCTCTAGGCGTGAATTTGTTAATGGTTTTATTGTTCGGGATCTAGTGTGAATTGTTTAGGGATGTAAATAATGATTGCTAATTGAGTTTTGTTTACTTGGTTGATTAATTTGCAGAATGTATATGGTGCATAGATATTTAGGCATCATTTATATTGGAATGTAAGTTGTTTAAATGGCTTTTCAGAGGTTTAGTGATGATTTAGATTGAGAGATCAGTTATGAATATTAAAGGAAATTGATTTTAATTTAGTGTGTATGTATGGAGAAGTGTTTGGTTGTAGGACAGTGCTTTTGATAACCCTTCTACATTTATTTGTACTGTATATTGGTTTATCATGGGTGTGTATATAACGTGTGTGTATATATATATATATATATATATATATATATATATATATATATATATAAAGCAGAAAGTAGCCGTGTTTAAAAATCAAAATCCTCAATGGAATGTTTAATAGCACCCAAGAACGGAAAACATTTGAGCTCAGAATGATAAGACTCTTTGACACCAAAACCAAGGGACTTAATGTGGACATGGGTTTTCTCACACCCTACCAAAATTGTCTGTAATTATCCTGCTTGCCTCTATTCTTATCCACACTTTCTCTCCCCCTCCCCCCCCCCAGCATCCCTTCCCCACCTTTCTTTGACACTGTCCCTTGGCTTCAAACACTTAACACCCGACCTTATCTACAGTAAATATCTGGTTTTTTTTTTTTGTTTTTTTTTTTCTCTACACTGTTGTAGCATTGATTCCTATGTAAATCAGTATTGCAGACCTGAAGAAGAGAGGAGAACTCTCGAAAGCTTGTCCTATGACATAAATTGTTAGTCCAATAAAAAAGGTATCACCTAATACTGAAGAACTCATTTATTATGCACTATATATATATATATATATATATATATATATATATATATATATATATATATACTGTATTTATCTCTCTCTCTCTCTCTCTCTCTTTCTCTCTGTCTCTCTGTATATATATACAGTATATATATATATATATAGTTGCATGATGAAGCCACAGTACAAATTCATGGGTGAGGGTGGGTATCGGGCCTTTGTGGCTTAACCCCTTAATCACCTTTGCGGTTATTATCTGATAAGGTGTTTAAGAGGTTAATTGATATCTGAATGTAATTGCAATGTATTGGCTTTGTATTTGCTATGTACGTATGTTGTGGACAAGACAATGATTTTGCTGGCAACGGACACTTCGTATTGATGAGGTCAGTAGTACTTTATTTATTTGTATATGCTAGTTAATGTTTTTAATAATGGGCAATTAATCTATTATCCATATCTGGATAATAGTTATTTTGCACATTATTGTACTGTAGGTGTTGGGGGGGAGGGTGTATGTATTGAATGTATAGGCCAGGTTTATTTTTTTTACATTCAGGGTTTGATTCCGTGGTTTTGCGTGGGGCCTATGGAGACCACCTGTGGGTATCCTCGGGTATCCCAAGGGTATCAGGCTGGTGGTTCCACGGGTGACACATGCGGGGATGATGATGTGTGGTCCCACTTCTGTGGGGGCACCGCGGACCCGTAGTCTGCGGGGATGACGATGTGTGGTCCCACTTCTGTGGGGGCACCGCCGAACCGTAGGTGCGGGGATGATGATGTGTGGTCCCACTTCTGTGGGGGCACCGCGGACCCGTAGTGAGCACCCGTGAGTTCCCCAGACCCCCATGGGAACCACCCGAGGCCCGCAGACACCTGTGGGTTTGACCCGGGGCTCCCAGACATCCTTGGGCCTACCGTGGGGACCCAATTGTGGCTCACGGTGACCCAAGGAGACCACCTGGGCGCCATGGTGCTGGCAGGATCCACCAGCAGGCCTCCAGAACCTGTGGAATGCTGCTGGTAAACTGTAGGTCTGTCCAGGTGCCCTGCCAGCCCACCGGGGACTAGCGTGGGGCTGCGTTATGGACCCTGAATGTAAAAGAATAAATCTTGTATTTATAGGGGGGCACAGGGGGTTGGTAATGTATTTAATAAATAGAATGCTGTTTATTGTGGGGCTGTGCATTGTTTTGATTGTGGGGACTGGGGGTGGGGGGTGGGGGGGTTCCCCAACGGTATGTGGGTAGGCCTCCCTTGTGGGTAGTTAGTGGGTGAGGGTTGAGGGTGGTTAGGCCTCACGGGGTGGGGGGTTAGAGTGGGAGGGTATGTACAGTAGGCGTCCCGAGTGGTGGGTGAGGGTGGGTTAACCCCTTCATGACTGTAGCGGTTAATAACCGCTATGGTGATTAAGGGGTTAGGGGACATTACTTTGTATGTTTTAATTTTTGTGTCTGTTTTGCAGAAGCGGAGGGGCCATGGCCAGGACGGGGGGGGTAACGGTATGTGGGTAGGGGGTGAGGGTGGTTAGACCTCACAGTATGCACATTGGGTCCCCCCCCCCCTCCCCACATTTACATACTGTACTGTACACTGCACGACATCAATGCAGGGAGGGAGATTTACTGGTAACAGAAACATCTCTCTCCCTTCAGTGTAATCTGTTTAACAGAAACATTAGGGGGGAAGGGGCTTTAGGCCTTTATATCTCTCTCCCTTCAGTGTAATCTGTTTAACAGAAACATTAGGGGGGAAGGGGCTTTAGGCCTTTATATCTCTCTCCCTTCAGTGTAATCTGTTTAACAGAAACATTAGGGGGGAAGGGGCTTTAGGCCTTTATATCTCTCTCCCTTCAGTGTAATCAGTTTAACAGAAACATTAGGGGGGAAGGGGCTTTAGGCCTTTATATCTCTCTCCCTTCAGTGTAATCTGTTTAACAGAAACATTAGGGGGGAGGGGGCTTAAAACAATGCTGTGTATAATGTATAAGGTTTTTTACAATTAGATAGATGTAATCCTTGGTATTGTAAGGGTTAGCTTTGGTTTTAAATTGTGTTTTCTGGTTGGTACTTACAGTATATATTGATTTTTGTTTACTTGATTGGTTAAAATAGTTGACTTGTTTGGAAGTGTTTGTATTTACTGGTAGAGTAGCTTGAAATTATATTGTTAACATTCATTTGCAGAATGTACAGTATATGGTGCATAGATTTTATGCATCATTTATACAATGTAAATGCAATGTACTGTGTGGATTGCAATGTTATGTTTTATATTGTAAAATCAGTTAGGATTATTAAATGGATTATTATTATTATTGTCTGTATAGAGAAGCGTTATTTGTAGGACAGTATGATTTTGATAACCATTCTACATGTATTTGTATAATGGTTCATCATCTGTGTGTATATACTGTATACTGTATACTGTGTATATATATATATATATATATATATATATATATATATATATATATATATATATATATATATATTCACAGTATATATATATATATATATATATATATATATATATATATATATACAGTATATATATATATATATATATATATATATATATACTGTATATATACAGTATATATACACAGTATATACTGTATATGTATAGGGATTGTTATTATATATATACTGTATATATATCCAGTATATATATATACTGTACAGTATATATTTATTTCTCTTCATGTATTTATTTATTTATTTAGATTTATTTATTAATTGTGGGGCTGCTGTGCGTGAATTTTTTTTATTGGGGGTGAGGGGGGTGTTTGGCCCTTGGTGTGAGTTTAGGACTTGCAGCAGCAGCACAATTAATAAATAAATCTAAATAAATAAATGAATATAAATAAATACATTTAAAATACATTTTTATTGATAGTGTAGATGTGCAGAGGGTCTCTGGAGCTGAAGCGCACAGGTTTCAGGTCTGGGGACCCCCTGCCCCCCGAGATACAGGCCCCTTTAGGGGGTGCCGGTATCCCTCTGCTCTGCTTGGTTTACAGGCCGCGATCACGTGATCGGGCCCTTTAAACCAAGCAGAGGGATACCGGCACCCCCTAAAGGGGCCCATATCTCGGGGAGCAGGGGGTCCCCAGACCTAAAACCAACGCGATTCAGCTCCGGAGACCCCCTGCACATCTACACTATCAATAAAAATGTATTTCAAATGTATTTATTGTCATTTATTTATTTATTTAGATTTATTTATTTATTTTTTGGCGGCTGCTGTGCTGTGTGTGTGTATTTTTTTATTGTGGGTAGCGGGAGGGTGGGTGAATGGGGTATTAGCCCCAACGATGGTTGTTTAGGGCTTGCGGGGGGGGGGGTAGCGGGAGGGCTTAACCCCTTCATGACCGTAGCGGTATTAACTGCTACGGTCGTGAAGGGGTTAAGTGCACCCGCAACCCCCCCCCGCAAGTCCTAAACTCACACCAAGGGCCAAATACCCCCCCTCACCCATCCCCACTACACACAATAAAGCGGGCACGGTGGGTTAACCCCTTCATTGCCTTAGCGGCTATCCGCTATGGTAATGACGCAGCATTTCTGTATTTTTAATAATATTGAGCAGGAGCAGGGGGGGTCCCTGAGCATTAATTTCTGGCTCAGGGAACCCCCTGCTCACTGTACAATACTGTATTATTAAAATACAGAAATGATGCTTCTTTACCATAGCGCATAGCCGCTAAGGTAAAGAACGAGTGTTTATTTATACTGTATATTGTATGTGTTTTATTGATACTGTACATGTGCAGAGGGTCTCCAGAGCAGAAGCGCACAGGTTTCAGGTCTGGGGACCCCCTGCCCCCCGAGATACAGGCCCCTTTAGGGGGTGCCGGTATCCCTCTGCTCTGCTTGGTTTACAGGCCGCGATCACGTGATCGGGCCCTTTAAACCAAGCAGAGGGATACCGGCACCCCCTAAAGGGGCCTGTATCTCGGGGAGCAGGGGGTCCCCAGACCTAAAACCAACGCGATTCAGCTCCAGAGACCCCCTGCACATCTACACTATCAATAAAAATGTATTTCAAATGTATTTATTGTCATTTATTTATTTAGATGTTTTTTTTTTTTTTTTGGCGGCTGCTGTGCTGTGTGTGTGTATTTTTTTATTGTGGGTAGCGGGAGGGTGGGTGAATGGGGTATTAGCCCCAACGATGGTTGTTTAGGGCTTGCGGGGGGGGGGGTAGTGGGAGGGCTTAACCCCTTCATTACCGTAGCGGTATTAACTGCTACGGTCGTGAAGGGGTTAAGTGCACCCGCAAACCCCCCCCCCCCCGCAAGTCCTAAACTCACACCAAGGGCCAAATACCCCCCCTCACCCATCCCCACTACACACAATAAAGCGGGCACGGTGGGTTAACCCCTTCATTGCCTTAGCGGCTATCCGCTATGGTAATGACGCAGCATTTCTGTATTTTTGTACTTTATTTAATACAGTATGTAAAGCCTAAATTGATACATTTTTGCAACTCTTCCTTCAGTCTCAAGGCCAAGGCCAAGTTACTGTACAATGGCACACTGTGGTACAGTATCTTTTTTAAACGAAACAACTGCAAGCCCACACATTACTGATTCGGCGCTTTACAAGTCATGAGTTTATGCCATCTGGTGGACAAGCGAAGCATTGCAGCTTAGTAAATCCTGATCATTATCATTTAACAGATCAGGCCCCCATCAGCCAGGCATGAACCGTGGCTGGGAAGGCAAACGCAACGAAGCATGCAAGTGGTGAGCAGCGGCGGATTCCAGGTATCTGCCAGGTACAAACTGGGCATTTGCTCGAATAAAGTGTGTCGGTGCAGTACTCGTTCTACTTGGTCCCACACGATCAATATACAAGAATAGACTATATTCTAATTTCTAGAGACCTGATAGATAATATGATTAGAGTAAAACAAAAAGAACTTGGGCGCTAACTTGTATAAAAGACTAAATCAGAAAGAAAAGAAAATAACACAATATTACTGTAACTACGAATGTAGCTGCCCTCCCATTACAAAAGGGAGAATGAGGGCTAGAATGTAGATCCCAGTCTGCTGCAACCCCAATAGGATCTATCCAAGACCCTTAGTACTTACAGAAAAAAACACATAAAATGGGGAGCAAGGGTTTAGATCGTCAATAATAATAAATATGAATATATATGCAATCTCGACCAGTGGGGGTAGGGAAAATAGCACAAATATATGATCTTACTACTCACACGGCCATGTGTAAGTAAATACACAACAGAGGTATCTTTACTTGTCTTTATCTTGTCTTGTCTTTGTCTCTACTTGTCTTTGCTTTTGACTCTTCTATGGAAAGCCTTGTCCAGATGGTCCTCGGATCCTCGCAATATCATATACACAATGTGTAGGGAGCAAAAGAGTAGACTAAATACTTTCGCAATATAGCAGGGGATCAGCCAGGGGAGGTTTAGAGTGAATAATGCTAATAATATCACAATACTCACACGGGCATGTGTAAGTACATACACAACGAGGGGTTTCTGTTCCTTTAAAGTGGATCCAGAGATCTCTTTCCCTTCAGTAATGATATTCCTCCAGGTGCCAGACACAGCTCACACCCACATGATCCCAATAAGATGTATATGAGATGTGTTCAATAGTTGATAAAAGTGCATTTATTCACACATATATAACAACAAAACTCACATGTACAACAGCCCAAATCAGCAACACCACTGACCGTGTGCAATGCAGCATATAGGATCCTAGACGCCGCGTCCGGAATACAGGATCATGCAGGAGATCTTTGAACACAGCACACTCGGTCAGCTATGGAGGCTTCTGTTTCGCCGATGCCACGGCTTCATCAGGCTCTGTAATGAATAAAATGGAAATACACAAGGGAGTACAAGCATTATATCTAAACACAGCAGCTACAGTGTGAACAGGCTATACCTCAGCTCCATTCCAAATTACAAACGAACCCGATAAGGATGCCCCCTATCCCCACTGCTGTTTGTGTCTTGATCCCACAGATCAGCGTGGCTTGTGACCCCCCCCCCCCCACGTCGCTGGCCAGATAACCGGCTCAGCCATCACCAAAACGGGTCTTACACCATCTGCCCAAAACAACCCAGGACATTAACTAAGCATATGTCCAAGTACCCAGTCTGACACCCATCAAAACCCCCACCACAAGGGAGGCTAACTCCTTAATCTGGCCTAGCCACCCCACCGACACCGAGGCCGCCCTCCACATTGAAAATGTACATGCCCACCTTTTACAGACTCCATTGCCTTTAAAAGTCAGAGGTGCCCAACTTCATCCTTCCTCCAGCTGATATAGAACTCAGTCTTTACCACACCTGTCGATTTATCACTATCAACAACCCTGTGAGCCACAAGCTCATCCTCCGATAAAGACTGACACTCGGTTCCTCCAATTCTCTTTGCCGGACAATGACACCCGCTATCTTTTTCAAATTCTGCCATCCTCCCGTTTAAGCTATTGCCTACTTCACTCAATTACCTTGACGTCCATAGCATTCCTTCAGCACAACCTGGGAACAACCTCCAGCCAGACTGTTAGCATCCCATGAAACCACAATAACAGTTCATGTCATGAAGCAACTCTAGCATCCACCGCTGCCAACCATAGCGAATTTTTGACCCTGCGACTAAATCAGCTACATCCAATGCCCCAAAAAAGGCCAATATAAGCTCTGCACCAAACAGTATAGCCTAAAAACGCAGAAATTAACCTTGTTTGAAACCCTTAATAAACCCTCCATAATCCCTTAGGTGACCGGCCTGTGACTATCAGGCACCCGACACACATCACCCATCTTCTTAACCATGAAATGCTTTGAAATGTCTTCCCACCCCCTCAAACACAACAGAAAAGTTAATCCTGCAAAAAAAATTCCATCTCCCCCTTTTGTTTTTTTAACAATATCACTAACAATGCTGAATGCAATCACTGCTCACATATAAACAGCACCTATAACCCACTGAACCTGAAACTGCATCTATAAACAGTTCTAACTCGCCATTAAACATTGGATCCCAAAGTCACAACGTCCTGTCATTGTACTTACCCAAAAACCCCAACCACACAGCTAGATTGTCCTTAATCTCAGCCATGATCCTAATAAAGTGATGATTCCTCACCACACCTGGCATCGCGAACGCCAAACGTCTCACAAAATCATATCCCATGGGCACCCCTCGATATGTGCAATTAAGATGACCTAACTAAACCTGTAACGGCCGCACTACCATATTCCGGCATGAAGCAAAACCTCTCCAGCATTTCCCTCAATTCCACGAGCTTCCTTTCCGGAAAACTGTATACCATGTTAATCGTATCTCTTGATCCCGAGAAAACTGAGCACCACCACAGGACACACTGTCTTAACCATCACCAACAGGATGTCAAACTGGGCTACTATTGCCCAAAAATCTATTTTGCTCTGACAACCTCCCTATACTGCTCCACGGATTTAAAATGTATTTATATATTTTTTCTTTGTGTCGGTAATCCCTTCCCATTGTTCTTACAAATGGTATCCAAAAAAACTCCTTGAGTAGCCCCCTAACAGCAACTGCCTTTCCTCCGTATTGGGATAGTACCTGAGCAACTCCTGCATCATGTCTACCCTCAACTGTGTTGCTGTCGTCCGCACCAGCTTCAGCTGCTGCCCCCTTTTCCTTTCTCCCCTTTCGTTTCCGGAAAAAGTTGTGAGCCGCATCGGCAACTGCCACAAGCCGAGAATTTGTGGCTAAATTTGCATGTTTGCTGCTGAATTTGCCTGCACTGTCGTTGAAAAGCCAGCACTCATCCCGCTTCCCTCCTGCTGACAGACCTGAGCTTTGTGAACTTCCGGCTGCTGACTTAAGGGGACCCGGCCTCTGTCGCATCATTATGGATACTGTATATCTTTGTAATCCCATCTGACCTTTTGGTTTACTGATGCGCCCTGCCTAAAGCCCCCCACCCCCCACAAATGTTGTGGGCATCCCTGATAGTGTCCATGGTTTGGAATAGTTCTGTGTAAAGTTGTGGCTCCTTTTCTACAATAAATGTGGCTAACATGGTATATGCTTCTAGCCAGTTCCAAAATATCTTTGGAATAGGGTCCCTGTCCACTTCCTTATCTTTGAACCTATCCAATCATGCCTTAGCATCCTTGTACCCTGGCAAAAGTGAAAATATGGACGTAGTGGTCTTTCTGAACTGGCTCTTTTACTGCCTGAACCAGACATGAACCTGGAAGCACTCCCACGCACATATAAGCCTCTTTGTAGCTATTGTCATCCACCCCTTTTAATCTGAACCAGCCTGGATTAATACTTTCACGGTTGCCTTGTTTGCAGACACTGTACCCCCGCCTGCCCCATGGTGCCACCCTAACCCTCGCCCAGCAGCCACAACACTACTACTGAGCTATTTGCTGCTGCTACACCCCCTGTTCCCTGACCCAACCTGCTCCGACAATGTTTCAAGATTGTTTCAAGATTGTTTTAAAACTCCTAAGTGCCGCAAGCATGCCTGCTGCAACTAAATTACTCTGCTCCTGTGATGGTGGCTGCATCGTTCCTTCCAGCAAGGTCCGCTTTCCCAATGATGAAGCATCTGAAGGAGCAACAACCCATGTCACCTGCTGACACCGGTCTGTACCATCTGATGCTTTAGGCCCACCAGCCCTAACTGGGCTGGTGGTCATCAGAACCGAGGTGCTTCCCTGTGTATAAGAGCAAACAGCGGGTAAGATCCCTGAGCCCACATTCTGTACTCCAAGTAACGACTCCCCCTGTCCAGTATCCCTAGGCAAAACTAGTGGCTTGGCCCACTGCAAGTGGGTTATGAGCTAGTGGAGAACAAACTTTAGCAACCCTAGGAGCCACTGGGGTATTCACCCAATAGGAGACCTGAGGGTCCCAGGCTGGCAAATGTACTGGTAGCCATTGGGTCAAAGGTGGGAAAAGGGGGCAGGTCATGCATAGGCCAGTACAAGAATTGTGGGGCAATATGGTCCCAGAGGAAATGGAGCCCGGGACAGTGAAGGGACCCCCATTGCTGGGGCACAATCCTGATCCCCAAATTCCATTTCAAATGGCAAAAGAGAGTGTCCAGCAGGCCTAGCCCCCCCCTGCCCACTACCCACACTTGGGGGCCTAGTATCCATGCACCTTTTACACTGAGTAGCTCCCCCCTCCATGCTGGGGCTTAACCTGCCAGGAAGTCTTGATCTTATCCTGTCTCCCCAGTACTGGTGACTCGGACACAAGCTTGCGCCCACATGACTGGGACTTGGGGGACTCCATTGCACTGACTGGAGTTGTCCTCCTTGCTCTTGGCCTCCCCCTCTGCCCCAACCACTCTTTTGAAGCAGGGTACTCACTTGCCTTGGTTGTCATGTTCCCATGCATCGTGGCTCGGCCCACTGGGACCCAGACCAGAGACCCGATGGAGACAGATCTGCCTGCAGGCCCACGCCTTCACAGCCCCCCACTCAGCTGAAAAAAATGCTGCTGCAGCTAATCAGACCCATGCCTCCTCACCTCCTTGATCAGGGAAACCATCCCGTCTTCCTAGGTTGCACGCGCCAGCATGGGGGAGGGGCCTCCTGTGAGCTGGTGGATCAGCTAGGAGTAGCATCACGTAGGCACCAGCAGGATCCCAGACGACAGCAGAACAACGTCCCAGCCAACAGCAGGGACAGAACACAGGACAGGAGTATCGTCAGGATGATGATTCACAGCAGCCGCAGGCTTCTTGATCCTCATGGAGTGTCAGGTGCTGTGGCTGGAGAGGGGCAGTACATCCCATAGGAAATATACTCAATGGGCTAGCCCCCCTGACACAGCCCAATACCCAGAAACTAAATTCTGGTAATGATGCCATTTGTATTTTGCTATTATGTTTTATTTGTTGATGAGGTGCCATTCTAATCTGTAGCTTAATACAATTTGGGAGACAAATTACAATAGTATTGAAAATGTACATTTTTAGAAGTACTGTAGAGTAGTGTACAAAACAACACCATTGGCAGTACTATTTGAAACTTAAAAGGAAAGCGCAATTATTAGATACTGTACCATAAATGTTATTTCCTTACTGCCAAAATTTCAGTTTACACTTTCACACATTTTTGGGAAGCAAGGGCTCAGGAAATGATCCTGATTACTCAATGGATACGTTCAGAATTACCTTTCAGTAACGTCACTCATACTGTACATTATACATCTATTGAAAACAACGATAACATTGACTTTCAAACTCGATGGGAACATTGCATATTTTAGCATTTCAGTGAGGAATGCATCAATTCAGACCATTGTCCAGTGGCTAAGTTATTTTCAAGGTTGAGTCCACTGAGTATCATACAGTATAATGGAACAGAACTGCCAAGTCATTTACCCATGTAACATTTTCTTTCAGTTTTTGACATTTATTTCAGACTTTAGAATATACTGTAGCTTTTTTTTCAGTTGAGATCCCAAACCAAAATACCAAACAGCAACCATTATCACCAAGCATACAGTGCTCCCACTGCAGCAAGGGATTCTGGGAAATGACATGTAAATGAGCACACGTGTCACTTTTTGCCTGGAATATCCATTCACATGCAGCCCATTTAAGCTGATGCATCACCGTTCACACAGATTTTACACACAGCATGGGACTAGCAAAGCAAGTGCAAACCACTCACAGACATGTTTCAACCTTGATGGGTATCATCAGTGTGAGGTTGGTTTACACTTGCTTTGAAATATTTCTAGGCTGGGTAAGTTTATCATATCACATTTTAAGTTATAGTGGGTGAAAAAGGTAACAAAAAACTTCCACGGTAAGCATATAGCCAATAAAGAATATCACTTGTGATCACATTCACATGTCTTAGACAGGTCTGCAACCCTACCTTTCAACCATTATCACCTAGCATACAGTGCTCCCACTGCAGCAAGGGATTCTGGGAAATTACATGCAAATGAGCACACAAGGGCTCCATGTGAATGGATATTCCAGGCAAAAGGTGACATATTGTGTGCTCATCTGCATTTGTATGCTAGGTGATAATGGTTGAAAGGCAGGGTTGCTGACCTGCCTTATATATATATATATATATATATATATATATATATATATATATATACAGTGTTCGACAATCCTATACATTTACACGCCCGGGGCGGGTGGATTTAACCTCCGGGCGAGTAAATATTGGCCCAAGTAGCACACGTGTTTGTTTTTTTCAATTTCCCTGCTTGCGCTGCCTGAAACAAAAAAAAAAAAAACTCCCCCTACCTGACTGCTGATTGACGCGCGCTCCCAGGCGTTGTGGGCGCGCGGCCAGGCTCTATATGAGCCAGCCCCCAACGAGCGGCCATTTTTTCTGGCCGGAGATCTGTTGGAGAGTAAGTACTCTCCAATCTCTGCATGCTGCGGCCCCTCTGATCCTTCCCTACCTCCTGCAGTTCCCCCTTACTCCCCCCCGCGTGGCTGGATATGGTAGCGTGGGTGTTCCCCCTTCTCTCCCCGGCCCCCGCTTACCCAGACTTCCCGCGTGGGGCGGAGGTGCCCCCCCACCCTTCTCCCCCCCTTCTCTCCTCCCCCCCCCCGGCTTCCCGCGCCACTTCCCGCTTCCCCCGATCCCCGGGTGATGGTAGTGGGGGTGTTCCCCGCTTACCCCGGCTTCCCGCGATACCCTTGGGGGGCGGGTGATGGTAGTGGGGGTGTTCCCCGCTTACCCCGGCTTCCCGCGATACCCTTGGGGTGCGGGTGATAGTAGTGGGGGTGGTCCCCGCTTACCCCGGCTTCCCGCGATACCCTTGGGGGGCGGGTGATGGTAGTGGGGGTGTTCCCCGCTTACCCCGGCTTCCTGCGCCACTTCCCGCTTACCCCGATCCCCGCGCAGGGCTGGAGATGGTAGCGGGGGTGTTCCCCCCCTTACCTACTTGGTCTCCGCTTCCCCACGGTTCCGTGGCTGTCCGTGCAGGGTGGGAGATGGTCGCGGGGGGGCGAGCGGGGCAGTGGTGGTGGTGATCGGTCGCGCGGCCTTTCCTCTTCTTCCCCCTGTCGTGTGTGTGTGTGTGTGTGCATGCATGGGAGTGTGTGTGTGTGTGTGTGTGTGTGTGTGTGTGTGTGTGTGTGTGTGTGTGTGTGTGTGTGTGTGTGTGTGTGGTGTGTGTGTGTGTGTGTGTGTGTGTGTGTGTGTGTGTGTATGCATGGGAGAG
Organism: Ascaphus truei; assembly: GCF_040206685.1. Lineage (NCBI taxonomy): Eukaryota > Metazoa > Chordata > Amphibia > Anura > Ascaphidae > Ascaphus > Ascaphus truei. Next base: position 228,229,042 of record NC_134484.1, read on the forward strand.
TGTGGTGCGGTGCGTGCGTGCGTGCGTGCGTGCGTGTGTGTGTGTGTGTGTGTGTGTGTGTGTGTGTGTGTGTGTGTGTGTGTGCATGGGAGAGTGTGTGTGCATGCATGGGAGAGTGTGTGTGCATGGGTGTGTGTGTGTGCATGCATGGGAGAGTGTGTGTGTGTGTGTGTGTGTGTGTGTGTGTGTGTGTGTGTGTGTGTGTGTGTGTGTGTGTGTGTGTGTGTGTGTGTGTGTGTGTGTGTGTGTGTGTGTGTGTGCTGTGTGTGTGTGTGTGTGTGTGTGTGTGTGTGTGTGTGTGTGTGTGTGTGTGTGCGCGCATGGGAGAGTGTGTGTGCATGCATGGGAGAGTGTGTGTGCATGGGTGTGTGTGTGTGTGCATGGGTGTGCATGGGAGTGTGTGTGGGTAGGATACCAGAAGTGTCACATCACCCCACCCCCCAATCACCCCGCCACCCAACCCAATCACCCGCCACCCCACCCAATCACCCCGCCACCTCACCCAATCACCCCGCCACCCCACCCAGTTCACCCCCATCACCCCACCCAGTCACCCCGTCACCCACCAGTCACCCCACCCAGTAACCCAGTCACCCCACCCAGTCACCCAATCACCCCACCCAGTCACCCCGTCATCCCACCCCGTCATCCCACCCCGTCACCCCACCCCAGTCAGTCACCCCACCCCAGTCAGTCACCCCACCGAGTCAGTCACCCCACCCCAGTCAGTCACCCCAGTCAGTCACCCCAGTCAGTCACCCCCCCCCCCACTCAGTCACCCCCCCAGTCAGTCACCCCCCCCCCCCCGGTCAGTCACCCCACCCCCCAGTCAGTCACCCCCCCAGTCAGTCACCCCCCCTAGTCAGTCACCCCCCCCTAGTCAGTCACCCCCCCCCAGTCAGTCACCCCCCCCCGAGTCAGTCACCCCCCCCAGTCAGTCACCCCCCCCCGTCAGTCACCCCTGCTGTCAGTCAGTCACCCAGTCACCCCCGCCCCAGTCAGTCACCCAGCCAGTCAGTCACCCCCGCCCCAGTCAGCCAGTCAGTCACTCCCACCCCAGTCATTCCCCCCCGCCCCAGTCAGTCACCCCCGCCCCAGTCAGTCACCCCCACCCCAGTCAGTCACCCCCGCCCCAGTCAGTCACCCACCCAGTCAGTCACCCACCCTCTCTCTCTCTGTTTATCACCCACCCTCTGTGTGTGTGTCACCCACCCTCTCTCTCTCTGTGTATCACCCACCCTCTGTGTGTGTCACCCACCGTTTCTCCCCTCTTTGTCTCCCCCCTCTGTCTCTCCCACTCTCTCTCCCCCCCACACTCTCTCTCTCTCCCCCCCACACTCTCTCTCTCTCCCGCCCACACTCTCTCTCTCCCACACACACCCTCTCTCTTCCCCCACACTCTCTCTCGCCCCCCTCACTCTCTCTCTCTCTCTTCCCCCACACTCTCTCTCTCTCTCCCCACACACACTCTCTCTCTCTCTCTCCCACTCTCTCTCTCTCTCTCTCTCTCTCTCTCTCTCTCCCCCCCACACTCTCTCTCTCTCCCCCACTCTCTCTCCTCTCTCTCTCTCCCCACTCCCGCTCTCCCCCCAACTCTTTCTCTCCCCCCACTCTCTCTCTCTCCCCCCTCTCTCTCTCTCCCCTCTTTCTCCCCCACTCTCTCCCCCACTCTCTCCCCCACTCCCTCCCTCACACTCTCCCACACTCTCTCCCCCCCACTCTCTCTCTCTCGCTCCCCTCCACACTCTCTCTCTCTCTCTCTCTCTCTCTCTCTCTCTCTCTCTCTCTCTCTCTCTCTCTCTCTCTCTCTCTCTCTCTCTCTCTCTCTCTCTCTCTCCCACACTCTCTCTCTCTCTCCCACACTCTCTCTCTCTCTCTCCCACACTCTCTCACACTCTGGATTTGGATCTCTTATTTACCCTATATATCTTAACTGCCCTATACAACACCGAAATAACCTATACTGCTTTCTTCCAGATCTGACTCAAGCTTCACACGGAAGATATCGGAACCCCCTCTAACCCAGAAGGCAGGTAGGGAACACATCCCCTCCAATGTATAACATTGCGGGAATGAGGGTACCTGAACATTGAGGGACTGCGGATCAGGTAAGACCCCAGGCGGGATTGCTGCTTTAGATATTGTGAAGCGACGACGTCCAGACACTGGTTAAGGGGTTCAGGAAACTAGTCATTCACACCTGGCTTTTAATTCTAGATCCAACATTTACACACACACACACACACGTAACAAGGACTAATTAATACAATAAATAAATTTATGTCAAAAACGAATGTTCTGACTAGGAATTTATTAAATGTATTTTATTTATATATTTTATTTTAAAGCGGGATTGTGGCGGGGTTGGGGGCGGGACTAGGGGCGGAGTTGGGGGCGGGACTAGGTGGCGAGTAGATTTTTTGTTTGGGCGAGTAGATTTTTGGGTGATTTGTCGAACACTATATATATATATATATCCACTCATATGTCACTTAATATTCTTGTTAAACGGTTTAAAATAAAATACAAAAAACAATGAAATGTGGTGATACTGTATTTTAAATTTGTCAACAAGAACAAGGAGAAAAAAGGAAATAAAGAACACACAGTATAATAATGGGCAGAAAAAATAATATTTTAAGTATATGTTTCCATCCTACTAGCAATTTATGCTTCTCACAGACCAAGTAAAAAATTTTGTTCACTCTCTACCCCACTGGGAGGTCACAGATACTCTCTAGGGGCAAACCAAAGTATTTAAAAACAAATACAAAATACAGGAATTTCCTCAGTTCCTCTCAGACTTTGGGTACTTCTCCTTTCTTGTCTGAAACGCAAATGAGTTTGCCAGAACCCAGAAGAGCTTCAATTTCATAACCTTCTAATTATACTAATTTGTGTTTCATGCAGCAGTTGATGACTTTTTATCAAGACGGGTAAGGTGTTCTCATGGATGTTAATTTCAAAGAATCCAAATAAGTCAGAGTGCTCTTGACAGAAAATTAATTTGGCAAGTTCTGACTTCAAAACCACTCGATGGGACACCTACTGTAACTTGACAGACCTGAGTTGAACTCTATACCACAGACATGCAAGATAGTATCACTGACTGTGTCTGAACTGGGAATGTGCTATTTCATGTGCCATTTTCTCCTCCTTATTTACGTTCAAAAGTGATGATGATAATAATATAAAACCAATGACCGGGGTATTGTGAATGGCATCATAATTAATTAGTAAAAACTATGAAGTGAATAAATGTAATGTGAGAAATACTGCTTTATTTGTCAAATAATCTCTTGGGTAAAATTAATCAAAGGACTATTTTAGCTTGATATCACAAGTTATTTTATTTTTAGATACAACGAACTTTTACAAGCTTTTGAAACTAACCACATAGTTCAGGAAAAAGCAGAAAATTAGGCTCAGCCTCTGACATTCAACAGATCTGACAAACAGATCTCTGTTTCACATTTTGGCATGCACCACAGATCTGCAGACAATTCTCTTGTTTTAGTAAATATGCCGTTGGACTTCATCTTAGGGGTGGGTTGCAATATGATGTTCCAGATCAATTTCTTTGAATTGTTTTAATTAAATTGAAACATCTTAAAATAACCTTTGTGGCCAAAGCACAAAAGAGAGTGCAGCATCCTCAAATTCGGGCTAGCCTGGGAACTTCTTCCTAGTAAGCAATTGTCAAAATTAACAACACATGCATTCATTGTATTACCATTGAATATATTTATGTATTTATAAAAATGTTTTACCAGGAAGAATACATTGAGAGTTATCTCTCGTTTTCAAGTATGTCCTGGGCACAGAGTTAAGATGACAAATAATACATGGTTACAAATACAGTTACATAAGTGAACAGGGTATAGATTATATACAAGACATAGCATGCACAGTTTGATATATATAATATATATATTATATATCTGTACTATAATTCACAGTTGTCTGTTTGTTTGTATGTCAGAAGCATCAAAATCTCACAAACGGCACCACATAGCATAACTAAACTTTCACTGGACATTCTGCTGCGGATTTAGGTCACACAACCATTTTGAGCTTCCAATGTCACTCACCTCCCAAATTATGGACATTCTACGTTTCCCTTAGCAAATCAGTTAGAACAGGGGTGGGGGGGGGGCTACAAAGGGAGGGGCGTGTCCTTGCCTGGATTATGTGCGTGGGAGATTTGCCAGCGGGGGGAGGGGTGGGAGATGTGCCAGCAGGGGGAGGGGTGGGAGGGGTGGGAGATGTGCCAGCGGGGGGGAGATGTTTCAGTGGGGTGGGGGGAGATGCACCAACGGGGATGACGGGGTTGGCACTCCTGTGACACGCTGTGGGTGTGGGAGGAGGAGGAGGAGCACCGCTGCAGCAGCTCAGTGGTGAGGAGCCAGGGACGTTGTGACGGGGATTCAAGACAGAGTTATGACGTTGGCGGAGCAGAGTTCTAACGTCGCTTGATGTCAGGGGGAGGGAATCACAGTGTGGTGCAGGTACAGGGGGAGGGAATCACAGTGTGGTGCAGGTACAGGGGGAGGGAATCACAGTGTGGTGCAGGTACAGGGGGAGGGAATCACAGTGTGGTGCAGGTACAGGGGGAGGGAATCACAGTGTGGTACAGGTACAGGGGGGACAGGGAATCACAGTGTGGTGCAGGTACAGGGGGAGGGAATCACAGTGTGGTACAGGTACAGGGGGGGCAGGGAATCATATTGTGGTGCAGGTACAGGGGGAGGGAATCACAGTGTGGTGCAGGTACAGGGGGAGGGAATCACAGTGTGGTGCAGGTACAGGGGGAGGGAATCACAGTGTGGTGCAGGCTCAGGGGGAGGGAATCACAGTGTGGTGCAGGTACAGGGGGAGGGAATCACAGTGAGGTGCAGGTACAGGGGGGGACATCAGTATGCTGCAGTTACAGGGTGGGACATCAAAGTGTGGTGCAGATACAGGGGGGACATCACAGTGTGGTGCAGGTACAGGAGAGGGGATATGCCACAGCAGTGTGGGGAGATGTGCCGCCGGGGGGGGGGGGGGGGCGGGGGCAGCGACATGTTCCAGCAGCAGGGTGAGACACACACACACAGACAGACACACATATACACACACACAGACACACACAGACAGAGACAAACCTCACCCGCACTACATCCAGCAGCGGGGGGGGGGGGTGGGAAGATGTGCCGGCAGCTGGGGGGAAAGGTGGGGGGCGGGGACATGTATTCAATATTACATTCCCTGGGTGAAGCCAGGCACAAAAGCTAGTAATATATACTGCCTGTGAGTGATATAACTAGATGGATAAACAAAAAGAAGATGGGATCCCCTGATATATCTAGATGGATAAACAAAAAGAAGATGGGATCCCCAAAAACAAGAGTAGTCTCAGAAACGCCAAAGAAAAGGCAGGCACCCATTGAAATGTGGGAAAATATCAAAGAACAATTTATTGAATGAACAGTGGACACGGTTTACGGTTTACGGTTACTAAAAACCACAAAACATACACAGCGAGTAATGGCTCCTTACTGTTGTTAATAAAGTGTCTGTGCACATGAACAAAGTCACCAACAGAGAACCACACATCAAGAGAGCGACTACAAAGTCCCCTCCTAAGGTGTAGATAACTGTGCCCGGGTAAGGTGGCTAAGAGTATAGTATAGCCAACAAATAACAGCTAACACAGCACAAGACCAATAGAAATATATCTGATTGAAATGCAAGAATCAAGCAGAGCAAAACATGATCATTCACACAGATGACTGAACGCTGATACAATATAACTCATTCAAACGTGCTTATGCATAGGGATACTGTCTAATGACTCGAAATGCATGAGAAAGTATAAAAAAAAAATGTTTGCAAAGAATATATATATGCAGCAGCTCATGTCAATCAGCATTAGTACAGTAGCTAACCACTGATACAAAGTATTATTGTTGCCCTTTCAGATGTATATATGTGCATTGAAAAAGTATCCAGTAACTAGAAAGGCATAGAAAGTATCCAAAAATGTTGCAAAGTACTGTATATACTGATGCAGCGGCCGCTATTCGAACGATTAACGTGGTATGTAGATCGGAATACCCTTTCGATGGCGCGCAATTTGATTTAATCGTGCCGACTTAAACACGCGGTTAGGTTATCGTTTTGTCCGGATTAGAAAATGGCATTTTAGCGTGTTCTGCAATACCGTCAAGAAACTCAAGTGGGCAATCGCGAGTTATTGTCATCAAAATCCAATAGCAATTCAATGTCACGATTACCATGTTGGTTGAAATCGGCTCTGATGCCTGCCACGCATGCGCGCTATAAGCCCTTCAAAGTTTCTTCTATTGTGCTGTGCCAAGTCATCTTGGAGTTCACTGCTTATCAACAACACAACACCCCTCCCCCCACAGAGCTGTTAATAAGATTACCATACGGCCTTCAAAGCTGGCCCCCCCCACACACACTTTAGTAGTTGAATCAAATCATTAATAATTGTTCTTTAGAATTTTATTGGGTAATGAATCATACAAAAATGCAAAAATACAATAATTCGTGTACAGGCTAGTCTTTTCCTTCGTTATGGTTGCATTTGATTCTGTATTGCTGTACTGTACAGTACAGTACTGAAAATAAAAAACAGAAATAATTGATTAAACAAAAAAATATTTTTTTGGAGGGGGGCTCTGATGATTTTAACCCCCACACACACATTCAGTGTGCGATATTCATGTCTGCAATACTGTAGTATAATCAAATAAGCAATAATAGAGTTTATTAAAGAAAAAAACGTGCTGTATTACAGTAACATGTTCGCAAATCCGCAAAAACAATTTTTTGGTTATCGCCATGGCTTGCATAGCAAGTATGGATATTTTGAGATTCAAGTTTTACAAATGCAGTACAGTATACTGTATATTTTTGGGGGTTATCACTATGGGCTTGCATACTGTAGCAATTATGGATATTATGAGAATCAAACAGTACTGTTTCTTTTTAATTATACACTAGTCATGTGCGTTCTTTCTGAGGTGGGTGGCATATTGTAGTACTGTGATTTTTATTTTGGGGTGTGGGGATCAAAACATTATGATGACCTGTTGAGCATATGTCTTTGAACTACAGCTTGGAACTTTATACAGCTAGCACAGCTCGCACCCCCTCCCCCTTCTCCCCCCCCCCCCCCACACACACGGCTCAAGGATTTCAACCTCTTATCAACACCTCTGACAAACCATGCCACGCATGCGCAAGTGCGATAAGCTAAGCCCTTCTAACTTGCCTTTTCTTCAACACAACACTCCCCCCACCCCCCCACTAGTAATAAGATTAACATGTTGTGTGAGATACAGGCCTAGCTAAGAAAGCCCTTCTAAAACTGCTATTGTACTGTACCAAAACAAGTCAAATTGAAGTTCAAAGCTTATCAACAACACAACAACAGAGCCCTCCAACAGAGCCATTAACGTAAATGTACTGTTTCATGATTATCATGAGCTGGGCAGAAGACATGTTGGATAATCCTTAATGTAGGAAAATAGTATTTTTCTACAGCATGTTATTGCATTATTAACAGAACTGATTGATTAAACAATAAAAATATAATAATTTTTAAAAAGCATTTTTTGTTTTTATATATATTTTTCCCAAACTAATGTGAAGTGCAATGCTTTGTTTGTTGAACTGTTCATAAGAATTTCAGGTCAGCAAGAGGGGTTTAAAAAATAGATTTTATTTTTTTAATGCATAATACAGTACAAAAATACAATACAGTAGCCCTTGTCTTTCTCTTCGTTATGGCATTGCGAGATGGGGAGAGAGGTGGCTGCAGCTCTGAAAATACAGTATTTCAAAAGATTTTTTAAAAACTTATATTTTTTTTTTTGGCAAACACGAATTTCTATACATTAACTATTATCTTTTACCCCCCCCCCCCTTCCTTGCTTGCAGCAATTCTGAAAATGAAAAGAAACAATTAATGCAGACATGGTTAGTTTGAGTGCCATACAGTACTTACAGTGCAGTAAAGTGCCTTTATCATACTTACCTGTTCCTGATTAACAGAAATAAATGGTTAAAACAATAACAATAACAATACAGATTTTATATATAGTATTCTATACCGTAACTACTGAGAGAGGTGCGAGAGGGTGGGGGAGGTGTGTAAGATACAGGCTGGTTTGTACATGAACACCGTACTATTATCTTACACATCCCCCCCTACCTTGCTTGCGGCAGTTCTGAAAATGAAAAGAAACAATAAATGCAGACATGGTTATTTTTAGGGCCATACTTACCTGTATCATACTTTCCTGTGCCTTATTACTTTCCCGAGGCCTGACCATTACGTTGTATAACAATAGGCAACACAGTCGCAATATGATCAATATATTTATTACATCTGGCTACGGTGAGTATATTGTTCCAGAAATTCAGTATCCCCTTTTCCAATTCTTCTTTTTTGGACAGTTTCCACACTTTTCTGATATAATCCTTCAACTCATGCCATACCATTTCGATGGGATTAAAATCTGGTGATCTGTCATACAGTAGGAGGGGAGAAAAAAGGTGAATTACGTATGGAGATATACAGTAAACTATGTAAAACAATGTGAAAAGGTTACCCAATTTACTCCGCTGGCGTCTTAACCCAGTTGATACCGCTGGCAAGAATGTGAGCCGTCGACGCTGTGTGTTTCGGATCATTGTCCTAGAAGAACCGGTGACCAGATGGGAAATCATTCTTTATGTATTCAACAACATGTGTAATTATGTGATCTTGGAAGAATGCTTTATTCATGAATCCTGAAAACAAGAAAAAAAATGTAACATTAGGGTACAAAATACTGAATACAGTACAGCTGTCCAGTGCGTAAGGCCACAGCATGTGTATTTGTGCATTATTTTATGCATCCTGGTCCTTGTCTAGAGATGGCACCCCACACATGCATCTTCACTGGGTGCTTGGGACGCGGCATCAGAGATAGGCGTCCTTTTTTGTAGAATCCAAAACGGCAAATCTCTCAAGCGCTACAGTTGTCTCGTCTGTAAAGATGACATCATTGAAAGTCTCGCCACTTTCAATCCATGCCCGTGCCTGGTCCTCTCTTTTTATTTTGTTGGCTTCTCTTATCATAGGATACGCTCTGTAATGACAAGGAAAAATGTTAGAGCCACAAAATGCTGGACATACTGTACAGTACAGTACAGTATGATACTGTGTTAGGAGGGAGCCTAACATAAAAAAAGAGGGCATGGGTGACTTACTGTATACTGTACTGTACTTACTTAAAACGCCCATATTTCCATCCCAATTTCCGTCTCATCAATCTGATACTGGTCTCTGATGCTTTTATTTTGTGAGTAGCCTCTAGTGCATTCTTTACCCTTGTGGCACACGTCTCATCATTCGCGTCACTTATTTGGTCCACCAGAAGAGTGTTCGCCCTAATGTGTAAAGAAAAAAAGAACAATGTGTTACAGTAGGCAAATTAAGCATCCCAATAGCGCACAGATTTCTTATTGTCTGATGTTGCTGCTGCACTTATTGTACTGTGAGTACACTTTAGGCGCTACAGTATACAGTATGAATATATTAAATAAATAGCCCCTCAAACTGCAGGATTATTAGTTCAAAGAAAACAGAATCTTTTGAAATGATTACACTATCACACCATCTCCTAAAGTACAGAAGACAGTACAGTATATTACTGTAGAGTTGACTTAAATAGCTAGTGACTGATTGTAAGAATGGCAAAAATGTTATACTGTACAGTCGAAAGGTACTGTAAAGATTAATAAAATATTGAACACAGGCATACTAGTACTGTACAGTTCACTACAAGACGTTGGTAGAGTTATGGAGGACAATACAGTAAGTACTGTACTTACTCAGTAGTGACAGTCGGCTTTCTTGTGACGTTTTTTGCCTTCCCATGCACATGATAACAAACAGTGCTTTTTGCTAAACCGAGGCCCGAAGCAGCTAACCAGTGGTGGATCTGTGCAATGCTGTGTCCATTCTGGTACATATCCTTTATTCTCAAGCTGAGATCTTTTGAAATCCTTTTCTTTGGCATCGCTGCTGATAGAAAAAAATTGCAAGCACACACAGAGCAATTCGATGTGAATTCGATGTGTATTGAATGTGCATTTAATACACAAAATGGATGGTGTATTTATACTTTAATTTAATGTGCCTCAACGTCACTCGACAGGATCAGCCCACTTTTAACACCTGCACCTCGTGTCCATGCCCGCGAAAAAATTTAAATAAAAGGTGAGACAAATTGCATAGACTCTCACACACTGATCTCTATCTGAACTTGCTCTTGTCCAGATACTGCATTGTGCATTCGTCCATCTGTTTCGTTTCCATGGATCGCTCCTGATTCTACGGATGCAGGAACCACCTTGCTTCTGCCGTGCCAGCCAAGCGAAAGGCGGAAACTGTTTCCCAGCCAAAACCTAAGAGAAAACCAAAGCAGAATAAAGAAAATGTTCTGAAGGCTCCAAAGGTTAAGACCCCTGGGCCTTATTTTGTAAAGAAGAAGATTGGCGCACTTAGTACAGTGCAAGTCAAGTGGAATCCCGATTCTCTCTTTGCACCCCCCCCCCCACTCACCTGCTCCACAACCCATCCTCGACGCTGATGCTCTCCTGTCAACCCCCTGCCGACCAGATCCACAACCCATCCTCGACGCTGATGCTCTCCTGTCAACCCCCTGCCGACCTGCTCCACAACCCATCCTCGACGCTGATGCTCTCCTGTCAACCCCCTGCCGACCAGATCCACAACCCATCCTCGATGCTGATGCTCTCCTGTCAACCCCCGGCTCACATGATCCACAACCCATCCTCTATGCTGCTGCTCTCTTGTCAACCCCCGGCTCACATGATCCACAAACCATCCTTGATGCTGCTGCTCTCCTGGCAACCCCCTGGTCACCTTCTCCACCATCCACCTACGCAGATGTCTACAGCACGGAGCAAAAGGTTGATCTTCTTTTGGAGACCATGTTGAGTATGGATATGCGCATGGATAAAATGGATAAAATGGAAAGTAACATGGAGAAGATGGCAAGTAACATGGAGAATAGCACCCAAATTATAATTCATTAACTCTGCCACATGGCGGATACGAGAAGAATTGCATCCAAAGAAACAATAAACCATTAAATTAAACAGATCTACCGCGTCCGGTTGCCCGGTGCCGGATATCGTGAACGCGGCATGAATAGTGATAAAATGAGAAAATACCAAATGGAATATAGCGGTCAACACAAAAACTGATTTGAGGCGCGTTCGAATAACGGCCGCTGCATCAGTACATCCAGATATAATCAATAATCAGATAATAGCCATGTAGCTAGAGTCCAGAAAAACAGTATCCCCTTTATAAGGTGAACACATGGAGAAAGGGAAAAAAAAATTCATCAGCAAAAAGTAATTGATGTCGAATACATAGATTGCCACAAGTGAGCCTTAAGTTGTAAAGGCATACGAAAAATATTATGGCAATTCAAAAGTAATCAATGTCAGTGGAAAGATACGAACCGCCTCCCAGACATTTCATCTTTTGATGAGGTGAAATGATAATGATCCTGTACAATTCTCAGCGACAGGGAAGAAAAACCCTGGCACAGGCAGAAAGCTGTGCTGTGCGGTCGCCCCTCCCAACACACACACCCCGGAAAAAGCAAAACCCCAACAATCTAATTGTTCGTAGTTTAATCTTAACGAATGTTTAAAAACATTCTAAATATGATTTCAATATACAGATCGCGGCTACTTCCCCACTGACTAGGTGGGCATTTAATTCTAAAAAGGAGTAATTCATTCAATAGCCTACATGTGTATTTTTTTTTAATATATCAATTCTGTAGTATTAGATAATACTTACTACATATTTTTTTTTATTCAACTCTTAATGCCGTTTAAGTGAATATCACAAAAAAAGGACAAAGAAAAATACAGTGAAAGAACAACTAGTATTTGTGCAGTGATACTTCAGTACTCTCAAACTATCTTTAAAAAAAAGTGTGTAAACTGTGTTAAATCCTTATAATATAATATAGAAAATCCATACACATGTAAAGAGACACCATAACGGTATCTAGTTGAAATTAAAAAGTTTTCTCAAAAGTGTCCAAAGCAGATGTTGTAAATAACCCAAGAGAAAAAAAACTTAAAGTGAAAAAGTTCATTAAAGCAGGGATGAGCAAACTCTTTGGTCTGTGCTCCCCTGCCTGCACTCCCCCCCTGCTCTCGCCCGGCTCCCATAACTTCTCTGGTGTTTTCTGACATCATGTGATGTCGCGTTGCGATGGCAACGCATTGGCAGAAGCCGCTGGAGACCAAGTATGGAACTTACAGAGGCCCTGCCCACTGCCACAGCATTTAATTTAAATGTTGCAGAGAAGAGCGCAGGGCCTCTTTAAGCGTCGTGCCCCCACCCAGAAAATGTTGCCCCCACCCCAGTTTGTGCACTCCTGCATTAAAGGGTATAAATTCCTGCTGGCTCAAAGGTTTCTTCCATAGGTAAACGTCCCACAGCTAATCTCAGGTAGATAGAGATCTGTTCATAGAAAGAAAAAAAGAGAGAAAATTGCAGGGATACGCAAGGGTGTGAGAAAATGGACTAAAAAATTAATTACAAGCTAAAAAAGTAATGCCGTTACAGGAATAAAGATCTTTAACGCAATATCACACTTATGTCATACCCCTGAGGTAATGGAGCAGTTCAATGAAACGCGTAGGGCATTGTGGGACTTTTTAGTTTCATGAATTCAGACAGCATCTGTTCATTGGATTGAGCATTGTTTACCTACATGATGACGGATGTAGACCAGAGACTGTCCAGAGTGTTCCTGAAACATGATTTAATTCTCTTCCCCCCGCTGGTCTAAGACAGAGAAACGCACATCCGTGAGAAGGATTCACGTAGCTCTCCTCCATCCAAGGGTAGCCCAGAGAACATCCGGAGAACTCAATCTGCACCCGCCCCAACTACTCTGCAGCATCGCGGACAGATATGCCTGCACGAGTGCTCCACTGAGGGTCTTAGATCATCGATGGAGCCTTTGTGTTTCTAGTGAAATTGTGTTAAATATCTTTATTACTGTAATGGCATAACTGTTCTATCTTGTAATGGCTTTTTTATTAAATTTGATCACACTGATAATTTGATAATAAATGATATATCTTTATTTTTTTGTGATTTAAATATTCATCACATTTGTTATTTTGCAGTATATGGCCTTTGTAGTTTGGTAGTTTCTTTATTTATCTAATGCTTTTAACAAGAAGAATTTGTTGTCATTAACTCTTGAAATGGTGTAAATGTTTGTTTATCTCTGTCGATCAAGGGATTTAAGCATTTAATACCTTTTCTCTTCCAGATTCTAAAAGATTCTTGATCCTCGCTTTAATTTAATATTCTCTTGTAATGATAAATATCTGGAGATATCAAATGATAAACAGAATTTCTTCCTTTTTTCGCTCCACGTTATAATAATAGTGTCTCTTATAACCTTATATTATTTTTATATGTGCATGTATTTCCATCCACATCATATATTATATTTATTTTAGAGATTGTGGTCGGAAGAAAAAGTTGGTTTGGGCGGTTCACATCTCACCGTAGGGGTACTATCAAATGTGTCCAAACGCAATCAGAAAAAAAGGTTGTTTATTCAGTGCATGTTGAAGTGAATCTGCCAAAAAGAAACTCTGACGCGTTTCGTCCACCAACATGCACAGAATAAACAACCTTTTTTTCTGATTGCGTTTGGACACATTTGATTGTACCCTTACGGTGAGCTGTGAACCGCCCAAACCAACTTTTTCTTCTTACCTGATTACTCGGCTGGAGCACGCTCTATAGCGTACCTGATGATATTCCAATTTGCAGTGTTTGAGGACTGAACTCGACGAGTCAAGATCGTGAGTACTTACTCTTTGCGAGGTTGCGTGGCTGTGTATGAGACGCCGGGATGTGTGAGGGTAGTGGCGGAGATCAGCTGTGGTGGGCTGGTATATGATTCCATGCAGGGAACACGGCTCCACTGTTAACTTGTCTCCCTATCACATTATGGCCCGGTCCTGATGTTCAGTCTCGGGTACACAGTCTTACTCCCTGGTTTATGTTTCTAAGATGCAGGATATTGATCAGCAGCGCTTTATTACTTTATTATCACCTTTATTGTGGACATTGTAGAAACTGTTTGCACTATTTGGAGCATCAGTCTTAGGAGTCTTTTCTCTGTTTGTTCTTAGAGATTGGGGTCAACCAATCATTTCTCTAATGTATTTGATGACTAATCATTTTTCCCTCAAAGCCTGTCTCTCACATATCTAACAAGTCATGCTAAATTACTTTTGGTAGATTAATATCTATAAAGTATTTGGGTAAATTATTTTTTTCCCTAACTATTCTATTTTTCCCAGGGATTTTGACATTGACATGTTTAGGAGACAAGTGCAGAGGTACAATCAGGGAGACATATTTGGGGGAAATAAACCATGGCTGTCCATGATTGTAGTTCCTCCATAATCTTTATTTATTTTTTTAATTGCTTTGAAATTCTTTTTGTAAAGTTTTCTTAATTCTTGTTCAAACAAGAATCCTAGATATCTCATGTTTTCTTTTGTGATCATAAAAGGTCTTTGAGAATGTTGTCTAAAGATTACATAATAGACATTAATCCTGTTTTTAAATATTAATATGCCATCTGCAAATATGACTAGTTTTAATTCCACCTGTCCTTATACCTTCTCATTCCCTCATTTGTCGTAACTATTGCACCAATCATTTAATAGCCAAATTAAATAATAGCGAGAGGGGACATCCCTGCCTTGTACCTCTGAATAGTTTAAAGTCATCTGATAGGCACCACACAGTCAGTATTTTAGCTCTTTGTTGAGAGTATATAGGGGCCTATTCTAGTACTGTAGCTCCAAAGTTGTCATTGACAAACAGAAAGAAGTAACTGTGGCGCTCCCTCACACGGAATAAAAGCAAAAATATAATAATTAAAGAAGCGTTGATACTGCAGCTGCTCAATCAAGAAGGATCTTCCCTTGATCCTTGTCAAACATTTGGAAAATAGTAGAGATGTGCGCATGCAAAAGATAATAAGAATACCATTTGAAAAGTGCAAAAATATACACACCTACAGTCACAGTATTAAGTCAGGGGGGTATTAATAGATTAAGTAATCAAATAGTACTCACATATCCAGGTGTGAGACTAGTACACAAATGGTTTTTTGGGCACTAGCACGTGCCTCCTTTCGTCAGTGGGTGTCTGGACTCCCAATCACTAGGTGTCTGTCAGATGGTGACGCCCTGCATCTCTCACAGCAAACCCATGGAAGGATGACAGCCACAAACAGAATATTGTAAACAACCATAAAATGTAATGATTAAAATAGAGTATGTAGTAACTCACATATAGGAAATTGTATCTCCGGTCTCGGTGGCCCCACAGAGTATACCGGTAACAGTAACTCCCTCCTTCCGTGTCCGGATGATAGGGCTGTACCCGGATGCTTGCAGCAGCTACGGTAGCCGTCGATAGTCAAAAAAGCTCCACGTCCCACCTGGAACATCGTATTTCGCAAAACTACTTTGCTTCCTCAGGTTCTTGGTGGTGATGTGCAGCGGGTGGAGCTTTATACCCTCGCGATGTACATACATAATTATCTCGCAATCGGAACCAATCATTGAACCTTAATGATCCCAGATGCATACATTACATCTATGAAACTGAGCAGAAGTGTCTAGTTACATATTCAACATAACACTTCATATTGTACAAATCTTGTGGCTCTAGTTGTAATACCCACACCATAGCAAAAATCTCACAGCTAATAATATGATTCAATTGCATCTCAAAATACAAGCGGAGGCATCCGGTTTTTGCCAGCGCTTTGTATCTAATGAAATTCTGTAGCTGCTGTGGTGCAAGTAACACCACTGAAGATGACAGATATAATATTAGGTCCACCTTCTAAAAAGGACTAATACTTATAGAGGACATTAAAAAATAGCAGTCAGAGCTCATAAACAGTCATTGCTGCTATATGGCGTAGCAAATTAAAACTGATATTCAAACATGTCAAGTGTTCACAATAAACTTTTTCTCTAAAGTCAGTAACCTAAAATTGGACAGGGTTAACACAGGTCCCTACCCAGTTAGCGGTATAAATACTGACAACTCGTAAATTAAAACAGCAGTGAACACCTACTGTAGCATATACTGTACACCACAAACGAAGAGCGACATTTAATAAACTGTTTCATGGTAAAGGTCTCCCCAGTTACTTTTGACTGAAAGTTCATTTTGTCTTTAGAACCGTTAAGACAAGCCTTACACGTTGAGCACCTATGGAAGCCAATAGTGTTGTTTAGCCTTCCATAGGTGCTCTTCGTGTGGTGGTGTATATGCTGCAGTGCCCATGTGGTCTCCAGTATGTGGGACGCACCTGCAGACCACTGCGGGTCCGCATACTGGAGCACATGGGCAATATTAGGAAACAATAACAGACGCACAGTGTACCTAAGCACTTTAAATTAAAGCATGACAGTTATCTGATGGGCCTTATCTACAGGGCTATCGAGCAAGTACTTGCGAGTTGGCAGGCGGGTACAGATTTACCAAACTGGCACAGAAAGAGGTACTGGATATATTAATTTAAAACTTTGGTACCAGGAGGTCTGAATGTAAATATCGACTTAGGTTCTTTTATTTGACTCTCTGGCTTTAAACATATTATCATTATGTTTACTGAGTTCTGTCTTTTCTCTCTGTTCCCAGATCTGCTCTCTATTTCATGTCATCCCATCTTGCGTCGGATATTTTATGCGTTGTCTGTTTTTTATCGTTTAAAATCTGTTTCCAATTCTGCTGACTGTTACTGAGATTTATCAGCAGTCCTTTTGGTCAGCTACTGATGGGGCGGACGTTATTCGAACACTTCACGTGGTAATTTTTGCGGGAAACCGTGATCACAACGGGGACAAAATTCGCTGTGTTTAAAGAAATGACCGAGGCGCATTAGATGCCCAAAGCAAAGTTTATTTCAGCCTCGGGGACCCCCTACTTACTGAGATATGGGGTGCCCGTATCCCTCTAATCCCACGTGACCCACAATTTTAACATTGCGGGGATACCGGCACCCCATAACTGGGCCTGTAACTCGGGAAGTAGGGGGTCCCCGGACCTGAAATCAACTTTGTTCAGCTCAGGAGACCCTCTGTTCACGCACACTATGAATAAAAATAAAATGTTAGCAGCTTCATTACCTTAGCAGCTACCCGCTAAGGTAATGATTTTTTATTTGGAGGGGGGGGTGTTTGATACTAGTGTGGGGGAGCAGGGGATCTTCCGAGCTAAACAAAGTTGATTTCAGCCTTGGGGACCCCCTACTTCCCGAGATACAGGCCCTGTTATGGGGTGCCGGTATCCCTCTGCATTGTTTAGATTCGATCCCACAGGATTTTAACATGGCAGGTGTACCTGCACCCCATAACGGGGCCTGTAACTCAGGAAGTAGGGGGTCCCGGACCTGAAATCAATGTGGTTTAGCTCCGGAGACCCCCTGCTACAAAACTGTAATTTTAGAATTTTAATAAAACCCCCGCGATCGCCTGTGAGAGGCGCGCAGTTAGAGGGACTGATTCAGACTCTCTTACTGCGCGTCTATTACACAAAAGCAGATGCCAGTAGCATTCACACAGCAGGGGTCCCTGCTTTGGGCATCTAAAGTGTTGCAGTCATTTCAACAAAAATAACGCGCCAAAACCGGGGAGAATTAGGGGATAATATCGACTTCCAATTCGAGATCTGTTCGAATAACGGCCGCCCCATCAGTATTAACTTTTAAGTTAGTTATATAAATTAATTTAACAATGAACTTTGTATTAAGACTACAGTTTTTGGTTTCTATACATTGCGATTAATATTGCAATTTTATATTGTGCATTAACTCTAGTCCAGTTAATTATACATAGATTATGTTGTTTGTTAGAGCTTCAAGTAGGTTCACTGCTGTTTTAATTTATGAGTTGTCAGTATTTATACCGTTAACTGGGTAGGGTTAATGACTTTAGAGAAAAAGTTTATTGTGAACACTTGACATGTTTGAATATCAGTTTTAATTTGCTATGCCATATAGCAGCAATGACTGTTTATGAGCTCTGACTGCTATTTTTTAAAGTCTTGTATTGGTCCTTTTTAGAAGGTAGTCCTAATATTATATCTGTCATCTTCAATGGTGTTACTTGCACCACAGCAGCTACAGAATTTCATTAGATACAAAGCGCTGGCAAAAACCAGATGCCTCCGCTTGTATTTTTAGATGCAATTGAATCATATTATTAGCTGTGAGATTTTTGCTATGGTGTGGGTATTACAACTAGAGCCACAAGATTTGTACAATATGAAGTGTTATGTTGAATATGTAGCTAGACACTTCTGCTCCGTTTCATAGATGTAATATATGCATCTAGGATCATTAAAGTTCAATGATTGGTTCCGATTGCGAGATAATTATGTATGTACATCGCGAGGGTATAAAGCTCCACCCACTGCACGTCACCACCAGGAACCTGAGGAAGCAAAGTAGTTTTGCGAAACGCGTTGTTCAGGCGGGACATGGAGATTTTTTGACTATCGGCGGCTAACGTAACTGCTGCCAGCATCCGGGTACAGCCCTATCATCCAGACGCGGAAGGAGGGAGTTACTGTTACCGATATACTCTGTGGGGCCACCGAGATACTATTTCCTATATGTGAGTTACTACAATCTGTACTCTATTTTAATAATTTCATTTGCTGGTTATTGCCAAATAGAGCAGTTTGACATGTTAAGAAGTTGCGGAATTTCGGAATATTTCACTTCACTTACATGTGAGTATCTGTACTGGTATATACCAGTTTTTTAATTGCACTAGGTTATATAAGCATATGCTTTAATATTTTAACCCCTTCTGGACTTATTTCACATAACACTAGTATGCATTTAGCGTAGGGACCTGCTATTGAGACTTACCTTGACATGGTTAGCAGGCTTGGCATTATTTGATCAAAGGATGCATACCAAAAGTCTCCTTTTTTCTTATAGGTATTTACACCATACATATATTTATATTCCCCATTGATTGCTATCCCAAAGGGAGAAGCGCAAGTTCACTTTCTGTTTTGCACTTTTGTATGGCCAGTTTATTCACTAGCTACATGCTCTTTACATGGAGAAGCGCAGTGATTATATATTTGTTTTACAAGAAGTTGCGGAATGAAATGTGTGAGAAAAAAAACGTATTTTCTATTGCATTCAGAAAAAATGACAAACCGCACAGTTCAATATACGATTCACCCAGATTGTACTTGCTTTTGAAGCAGAATGACCTGAAAGAAGTGCTAGCTCCCTCCAGAGCCTGAAATAGAGTTTTTGCATGGTGGAGGAAGAGGTTGTATATACTGGTACTAGTGTCATACCAAATAGGATCTAGAACCCCCATCCTCTGCTACTCAAGGAGACAGTTCTATCATTGAAATAAACCTGATGTGGGAAATGTTATTGTCACTGCATACCTTTAAGCTCTACTACTCACACCTGTAACCCCCTTCCCTTAGCTTCCTTTAAAAGAAGACCATTTCGGCTTCCTGGTAACCAGTTCAATGTGCCTTGCGCACAAAAAGGAGCACACCTGAACACCTAAAACACCTGTGAGATATGTGACAGTGGGATTTCTCAGCATCTGGTTTAGTTCAATGCTAGAGCTGCTGCCCTACTGTAAGTAGCAGAGATTGTGAGTCCTGGTCCTGTTGGATCTGACACCAGTATCCCCTTCAAATATTTTAGGAGGTGTGACACATTTTAATATAATTTGCATAGCTATTAGCATACACTATCTCCCAAGGTACCTCTCAGGTGTGTTCCTTTTTCAGCACAGGCATCTCTCTGTAATTTATTTGGATATAGGTTTGAGGGGAGAAACTACTAAATTGGATCCCCTCCCCCTATTTCAGGTTCTGGATGGAACTTGCAAATCCTATCTCACGTCCTAGAGGTGGCGAGAGAAAAAAATGTGAGTTATTTGAAGAGGTTTAGCCTTTTTCACTCTTCGGAGCTACTGTACTAGAATATAGCTAGTTTGCTAAAAATGCGAGTTTGGTAATTCTGCATGGATTTGAAGGGCTAGAATGTAACCTTCTAAAAAAGGCTTTTCCGCACGGTTTGGACATGTGAGAAGGGCTTTCAGAATCACAAAGCATGCCAATCCGGTATGTCACACTTCTAAGCTACAAGAATAGGCCCCATAGCCTTTAGCATCTCAGTGAATTTTACAGTGAAACCGAATCTGTCTAAGGTTTCAAAAAGGTGTTCCCAGCATATTTTGTCAAAAGCCTTTTGGGCATCAACGTAGTTGATAGCATTATATGTGATTTCATCCAGCTAATTGCAGCCATTACCTTTCTTATACAGTATTTTTGACTGCTGCTCTACCCTTTACAAAACCTGCATAGTCTGAGTATATAGGTTTGGCTATAATTACTGCCAGTCTATATACCACTATTTCAGTAAATATTGTGAGGTCCTGGTTTATTAAAGAAATTGTACAATAGGATTAAGGTTCTAGGTTCCTTCCCTATTTATGCTAAATTCTAATGTATGCCATATCACTGGATTTCAAGAACTCTGCATGTCCCATTGTTTTCTGAAAGGTCTGTTTTAGTGGGTCTATTACCTCCGCCTTTAATATTTTGAAATAATCTCCTGAAAGGCCATCTGGTCCCGATGCTTTGTAGTTCTTTAGGTTTGTAATTTGCTCAGAAATGTCCCTTGTTGTACAGTATTTGGAGAATTGATACATTCCATGTCCTCTCGTGGCATCTCTGGTAGCTGAAGATCCTTAAAGAAGTCATGTTTGTCGCTTTCATCTATTGTACTTTTTTTATACAGTCGCATGTAAAAGTTTTTTAGAAATGTCATTTATTTTCTTTGGGTCGAATGTCGGATTCATATTGTCATCTAACGGTTTTGTAATGGGAGTTGAATTTTTAAATAATTTTAATAGGTTTCCTAACAGCATGCTGTTTTTATTCTTTTATTTTTGCTATACTGTATGTAAAGGGCGGAGCTTCTTTTATTTAACGCTTTCTATTTTCCTTCTTTTCCAGACAACAAATGTCTCAAGCTGCTCTTTTTGTAGGTATAGTAAGCTGAGAGGGGATTATCTTACTTTTATATATACTTTAATAAATTCCTTGCTTGCTGTGAAAAACTATATATATATATTTTTTTCTTTAAATCTATTAATATACAAGATAATATGTCCTCTCATTACCACTTTTGATGTCTCACAGTATAATAAGGGATTTATGTAATGTTCACTATTCGTATCTTGATAGTCCTTCCATGCATTTATAAGATCATTTCTGAAATTTTCATTGGTTATTAGATCGTTTGAGAATCTCCTGGTATTAACATTATTTTTGTTGACATTAATCATTATATCCAATCTTACCATAGTGTGATCTGAATAATCTCCCCTGTCTATATCCAGATATAATGGTTTAACAAAACACAGAACCCCAGCAAGCTCTTTTTGGGAAAGCTTACAACGCTTTGGCCAATTTAATCCTAATAGAGGTATATTAGTATTTTATCTGGTAGTGTTAGGCCTTGCAAACAGGTGTCTGCCTTGAAGTGGCTCGCAAGCTTACAACGCTTTGGCCAAAGGGTTAAACTAAATGACCCTATTTCAACAGAATATATAAGTATTTTACTGTGTATTTCTGTCATGTCGGATGTAGCATTGGGCTTCTCTGTCGTCTGTTGTATACATATGCCACGCTCAATAGCACTCCATTTTGACACATATACATATATATATTGTGGGGGCTCAGGGGTTCCCAAAAAGAGCTTGCTGGGGTTCTGTGTTTTGTTAACTCATTTTGTCCCATTCCTGATTTCCCACATATGACTCTGCCTCTTTGTGTTAAGTGAAGATTTTTGTGTCCGAGTCAGTGAAGATTTTTTTTTACTGGTGCAGGGTATGTGAAAGCAAACGTTTTGCATTGCTTGAATAACAATGTGCATACTTTCCCAAATTCTCTCCATTTTCAGGGTATTGTTACAGAGCAGTCTTGAAAAAGCATAATTTTTTTTCCCTCTCGTTAGATAGGTCACCTCTTTCCTTATATACTCTCAATTGCCTCTGTTTGTCAGTGAAGTTCAAAATACATGCTATAACCAGTCTTGGCTTATTATTGTGTCCTGTGTATGCTGAGCATACCCTGTGAACT
This sequence comes from Ascaphus truei, assembly GCF_040206685.1. NCBI lineage: Eukaryota > Metazoa > Chordata > Amphibia > Anura > Ascaphidae > Ascaphus > Ascaphus truei. Next base: position 228,251,357 of record NC_134484.1, read on the forward strand.
CTTTCGATCTTGATCGCTAGCTCTTCTGCGGGCATTCCCAGAGTCTCCAGGAGCCATTTTGCACAGAACACCTTTTTTCCGTAGATTACTGCGAGAGACCAGTTCTCCAAGACATGCAGCTTTTCCGCTAATATTTTATTTGTTTTTTGTGCAGTTATTCTAAGGACATGTGATAAATCATCCTCCACTGACTCTATCCAAGCTTTTGCTGCTTCAACTCCTTTCGAGTAGTCTATAGATTTTTGTACTTTGTCTGTGTATTGTTCTAATTTTGGCATGATTTCCTTAGCGACAGTTTTGCTATGTTTTTTTTTTTTTTGCCTGTGCTCTGATTATGACTAAGGCTAAGTGCTCACTAGCGCTAAGCGCGCTCATGCTTGGAGAGCGCACCAAGCATGAGCGCCGGGTGTCCTCTGATTACACAAGCGCATGCGGGGGGAGGTGGGACGGCATTGCGGGCCAGCTGAGCACGCAGGGAAGCAAAGGTTTTTTGTTTACGTGAGCGCCGATCGCTGCTGAGCGTGTGTGCGCGCGCACCGCGTGATCGGGGACTTACATATATCTATATGTAAGTCTCCTCCGCAAGCGCCACCCGCTCAGCCCGATCAGCTCGATCAGCTCTAGCGGGGACTTAGCCTTAGTCTGTTTTGGTCATGTTATGGTCTGCTGCACTTGCCTCATGGTCATCCACTATTGTACAGCTTTCCCGCCTCCTGTCTTTGCTGCTTTGGCACCATGAAGACATGCTTGGAAAAAACTTTCTCCATAAACCAGGTAGTAAGCAATCCTTGAAGGTTATGAGGTGGAGCAGGCTCTATAATGCAGCCGATAATTGGATTACCCTGGAGACTTGGCAGAGCTCCGGACTATGCAACTCCCTCTTTCGGCGTCCTATCCGAAGTCCACATAATTTGTTTTCTTTCCATGCATTTTGCGCTTGCAGTCGCATACAAAATGTAAACGTTTTCCATTACATTTCTGGAAACACAAAAAAAAATGCTTATAATAATAAAAAAATGAATCTACATCCTGCTAACCCAAATGATATGTTGATTTCAGCTTTTCCTAGGCGTAAGTACCATTTTTGCCTTGTCAGCAATTGAGAAGTGTTTGTAGTGTACTCATAAGGAAGCAATTTGGTAAATTACTCTTTCACAGAATTATGCACTGTATTTTGTTCAAGAAACATCAAAAGGCAAGAAGCATCCAGAGAAATAATAACCATGTACAGTATAACCAGGGTATGTACTGTTCAAACAACATAAGTCTTGCTAGAGTTGCTGCCAGCCCTTTCCACAAAGTTTGCGTAAAATGCGAAGGACTTTTTGTCTCAAAAGAACAAGGGTTTAGAACTGTGTTTTTATGATTCCACCACTTTTTATAATTGCTATTTTAATTTGTATCAACATTCTTGCATTTTGTTATGTTTTTCCTACTGTGTGATCCATTACTTCATAAAGTCAAATTAATTTAATTGCTGGGCTGAGAAATATTTAGTTGGGAATGTCCCAAAACCCTTAAAACTAGAGAGGTGTGTCGATCATTTGGTTACTAGCCCAAAAGTGGTGAATTTCAATAATTCAACAGTTTCTGAAGACAGAGGTTTTACCTCCCATCTGACAACTGACCCCAACCTTTTCTATTGCAAAACATTTATCTTCAATAGGCTCAGGGAACATGTTAGCACTTAGCAGACGTAGAGTGCTTGACGCTACTATCACCATGTTTTAGAGTTTGCTGAATTTGAATGCATATTTTTGTATGGCTGACAATAAAAAAAAATTGGAGCAAATTTGCATTTTTTTTCCAGAAAAACAATCACAAGTGTATTTGCAAACTGGCAATGTGAGCACTTGTTTTAAATGAAAACACAGAGACCTTCAAGGGCTGCAGTATATTTTGTCTAGAAATTCACAACTATGTTTTTATAGCAGAAACATTTCTTTCAGATGAGGATACTCATCCGTTGATTATGAAAGCCTGGTGACTGAATGTTTTGATTATGCTCCTGCCTCGCTGCTCTAATTTAGGGGAAAATGCCTCATTCGGAAAATTAAAAAAGTGTCAATTCATAATTGTCCTATTATGTTTTTGTAAGTTGACATGCAACTCAGACTACAGAAAGCACCTCTTCTTCTCTCCTCCTGCTTCCAGCACAGATACTCTTCATCATGGAGGCGACACGATACTGGACCATATTTAACAAGCTGTACAATTCCACAATACACTTTTCCGCGCTGGGAAACAACTTACAGCCCACTCCGGTGAATTATACCCAGCACCAAAACTGCCATTTATTTACAATTCTGGAATCAAGTATTTTTTTTTAAAGAAATGTAAAAAGATAACGTATGTTGTCTGTAGGCTATTCCCACTCCTTGTGTAGAAAATACAGATGAAAACCATATTATTGACTCGTTGGCCATAATTGTAACACACAAAGTCAATAAAATGTCGACATGACTCATCGCAAACACTATAATTACTTCAGCTTCAGTATCTTGCTCTGTTTATAATGGAGAAAGATACAAATACTGTAGTACAAGGTTTTGAGGGTATATAAGACCCTTGATGAAGTAGAAATGGTAATAGTGGGTCATGTTGAAATCTTATTGACTTTGCGTTTAGTAAAGGGATCAATATATATACAGAACGAGCTGGCACCACCTCTATACCTGCCACTGATTGATTGAAGAAGAATGAACAAGTACCTCCTTTTGGGACATTGTACCAACGCGCCCCCCCAATCTATTATACCCCTGCAATCTGCTATGAATTCCCGTCTAACTACTTGCAGCAAACTACCCTATCCCCATGAGAAATATTCAATTGTTCATGCCTATGATAATCCTATTGTACACTAAAGAAGCCTGTTTTTTTTTTATATAAAAGGATGTACCTCCAGTGTTACCCTTGATACTAGACAGGAGTCTTTTAAATTTGGATGACTGATAAGAGTGTGGATGTGTGTGCAGTAGTGCACTGGGAATAGAGTACATTGTTCCAAGCAGCACTAGTCATGCCCACGGAGTTTTGAGATGTCATGTTATCCTAGTGTTTGAGTGAGGCCTACGGAGGAAAAAAAACTACAACCCTGTTAAAGTATATTTGGAAGGAGGGATGCGAAATATAGACCTATCTAAATGAATGCCTTTTACACTGTAATCTTGACCGCTCTTGTAACTTTGCATTCATATGATTTTTCATTTAAGTTTGACAGAATTACATTCTTCGCTTTAATAAAAAAAAAATCTGAGATGCAGAAAGGATAATGGAATCAGGAGAACGATTATCTTGAGTTGGGAATAAAACTGGTAATGTGAAACTATGTCTGGAAAGGGCAGCCACAGGAAGTTGAAAATTGAAGGTCAAAAAGATCCACATTTCTAGCGCTAGCAGACATGCAGGCAGGCCTCAAATGGCATGGTATTCATATGTGCTTTACACGGAAGAGTCATTAACAATAACATGTATTGTCAAGTCTTTTTTAAACTAAGAAACCTTTTAAAGCGACAGCGACAGGGTAAATTGTACTAATTTTGGCTATCTTGATTGCTACAAACAGAACTAGAATACATCCATTGCTTATTAAACATGTGACTTACCTAGGCTCTAATAAATATGTACCGGTGAGGGAGTAATGGGTAAAAGATCAAATGCACATGTCTGCTAACTGATTCCAAGTCACCTTTGATCCAGTTCTGGTTTTGTTTTCCCATTTGTAATTCTGTGTGCTAGTATAGCAGTGAAAGATAGGAAGAAAAACTAATCTGAATCTATGCCACACAGACAGCCCCTGAGTTTGTAGTCGGTATGATTCCACTAGTAGTAAGATAACAGAATGGACCTGTGTCCTGTGTAAACTTATTATTGAATCTGTGCTATGTTAATCATTGGTTCCTGCAAATCTTATAAAGTATAAAACAAAAACTCTGTTTACCTTGATTCAATAACCAATTCTCACCAACCAGTTCACACACTGCCAACTTTTTAAAATCTGTATAACCCTTCTAAAACCTGGCAAAAATTCTTGACACCAACTGCTGACATTTTCCTTTATTTCATTTGGCACACACCATAATGCAGTATTTCTTGACTATTTGTTCCCCAAGGCTTCACTACATGTACAGTGTGATATAATTGCTAAGGAGCCCCACCCATTTATCAATAATTGCTTTCATTTCAGTTCATATAAAACTGGTTAGAAACTGAAATAAAGACCTAATTGCAATTCAATTTTACATTTACAAGTACAGTACCATGTTTTCCTGACTGTTTAAAAAATGTCGTTATACATTTGTAATGTAATTGTAAATGCCCCCTTTTCTGTTATTTGAAATGTAATGCAATGTCTTTCATCGAACACACTCGGCCACTGTAAACTCAGAACCCAAATCCACCACATCATATATATTGTGTCAAAAAGAGTGGTACAAGAATTCTGACCTCATGTATGAAACAAAAGACAAAAAGGCCTTGTGCTACACCTAGCTTGACATATAAATGCCTTTCATCTGCAATAAATACATTAGCTGCCAGAAGGGCCTATAACACATTGCAGCAGAGGAGTTAATACACTAAATTCAGATTAATATTCAGTTTCCACAAGGCACCCTTTAGTCTGAGATTGGTCTGAAGCACCCAGAGTGTATGCCACCCTGGCTGGGAAGTAGATAAATCAGTGGGCACTCCAATGTAGATGAAATTAAGAGAAGTTGTATTATATTACATGGGAATGCAATGCATTTTGGTTGTGGGCTTCAACTGTTAAAGGGATAAAAAAAAATGGCAGGAACATAAAATGATTCCATACAGTACATGTTTGCAGAAACAAGATGTTGAATAGCAGCCACATGAAAACATCTGTCGCCGTATCTTTCAACCATTACAAATAAAATCTTGCAAATAATTCACTATGAAAAAATTACAAGCTTCCTTAAAGAAAAATGACAACAATGAAAAATGTAATGACGAAATTCACCAAAATATGAGCCCATTTCATTACAAAAAATGGTAATGTCCTAATCTACTTTTGACTACAATAACCAAAAGTATGTTCGCGAGAAGTAATTAAACTGTGTAATCGAAACTGGTAAAATATTTGATGGCAATATTAGGTGTAAATAACAAGTGTCATTCTTACTGTAGGCCGCGCTTATAGTGCTGGCGACGGCGACAGGACCGATGACATCACCTGTCGCCGTCACCACTTGCGAAAGTTGAAATTTGATTTTTAGCGACGTCGCTGGCGACAAGGCCAGTGACATCACCAAAAGGGGCGGGCCGTGCAATTTGATTGGTTTAGAGACAGTCACATGTGGCGACTGTCTCTAAAAAAATCAAATTTACCCGGCTTCAAAATTTTTGGTCGCGACCATGTATTTGTTTCGGAGTGACGTCGCGTCGCGTCACCGTCGCAAGGCACTATAAGCGCAGCCTTATGTGGTTTTAATCTGATGTCAACATGAGTAGTACCCAAGCTATTGTCACATTGAGGTCTATATAGACTGATATATTCTGTTATTTTGTGATTTATGTCATTTATTTGGATACTCCTTATGTTCCCTGTATTCTTGTTTTTTCTGTATCCTCAAATAATGCCGCAAAATATAAATAAATAATACGTTGGAAAAAAGAAATAGCAGACATAGGTGCTGCCTCTTAAAAGTCCCATGACCTCCCACCACCCATCATGAGGTCTGGACTTCTGTTCCTTGTGAACGCATCACGGCTGTATAACTCATATTCGTTGGTACTTATCTTGCCATGCAAAAATCATAATCAAAGTAATTTACAATGCATGCAAAGAAGCCGAACTAATGATGTTTAGATAGTGTGTAAAGAGAAAGGGGGATGGAAAGAAAATAAATATTCAGAGCTGACAAAGAAGAAAAAAAGATAAATTATAAGAAAGGAATACAACTAAAAACTGGAAGAAACACATTACACTACAATAAAATAACAATTCAGCAGAATAATAATCTGAAGAAACAAACAGAAAATCGCCAATCTCAATCTCAAGAGAAAGTCCATTTGCCGCAAGTCCTAGCATCAGTCAGTATGACTGGAAGTGAAACAAAGGGGCCAGATAATGATAAAAATAAAAAGGATACACAAAATATATCCAGAAGGGATAAAAAAAGAATTCCTCTGTTTGCACTCACTAAATTCTGTATGTGAAATACATGTTTTTTAACAAGGCTTAGATTGGTAAAAGACTGTTAAAACCAAAAATATTTTTTTATTTATTACATCAAATAAATCATTGTGACTCTGTGAATAAATAAAAAGGTTTTAAAAAAAAGTATTATACACTATTATAATATTTTCATCATTATGAATTTCCATATATAATCAATAGATCACCTTATAACATAGTTCACATATATAATTCTTTATGTACATATGTTAGATAGTTAATATTTTTTAATTATTAAGGCTCGCATTGACCACTAGGGGCAAACCAAATATAAAGAATCACTCCTACACTAACATATAATCATTTACTATGAAGTGACACATATATTTATTAATTTATTAGTTCACTTTATTAATTATTCACAATATAAAATTGCATTTTAGTATAGGATTAATTTTAGTTAGTTTTTTGTTTTATTAGTTTATTAGACATAAATTTATAGGTATCCATCGGCCCCCCTTAGTCTTTCTAAGGCAAGATTATAGTTCCTGGCACCATGAGATTGAAACTGTAATAAAAGAAGAGGAGAAAATTGTTAAGCAAAGATAACAACCAATATATATTTTAAGTTAATTATTAGTTACATTATTATTTTCACACCTTATCACTTTTGAATATCACTTACTTATAATTCATATGCATAGATAGTTAATATTTATTAATTTAGTAAGGCTCGTATTGACCATTAGGGGCGAACCAATTAGCACAGGGTTTCCCAAACTTTTTTTTCCGTGACCCGGTTATTTTTGAACTTCTCCTTCGTGACCCACTAAAAATGTTATTGCCTATACTGGCCTATAGGGCCTGCACAGACACACACACAGACACTGATACACACACACACAGACACTGATACATACCCACACAGACACTGATACACACACACACACACACACACACACACACACTGATACACACACACAGCCACTGATACACACACACACACACACACACAGACACTGATACACACACACACAGACACTGATACATACCCACACAGACACTGATACACACACACACACACACACACACACACACACACACTGATACACACACACAGCCACTGATACACACACACACACACACACACACAGACACTGATACACACACACACAGACACTGATACACACACACACACACACACACACACACTGATACACACACACAGCCACTGATACACACACACACAGACACTGATACACACACACACAGACACTGATACACACACACACACACTGATACACACACACAGCCACTGATACACACACACACACACAGCCACTGATACACACACACACACACACACACACAGCCACTGATACACACACACACACAGACACTGATACACACCCACACAGACACTGATACACACACACACACAGACACTGATACACACACACACAGACACTGATACACACACACACACACATACAGCCACTGATACACACACACACACACACGCAGCCACTGACAGACACGCAGCCACTGACAGACACGCACTGATACACACACGCAGCCACTGACAGACGCAGCCACTGACACACACACAGCCACACAGAGACACTGCTACACACACACACACACACTGATACAGACACTGCTACACACAGACACTGATACACACACACAGACACTGATACACACACACACACAGACACTGATACACACACACAGACACTGATACACACACACACACAGACACTGATACACACACAGACACAGACACTGATGGGGCCAGGGACACTTGGGTGGGTGGGAGGAGGGGGCCAGGGACACTTTAGGAGGGGGGCAGGGACACTTGGGTGGGTGGGAGGAGGGGGTCAGGGACACTTGGGTGGGTGGGAGGAGGGGGCCAGGGACACTTGGGTGGGTGGGAGGGTGGAGGGGGCCAGGGACACTTGGGTGGGTGGGTGGGAGGAGGGGGCCAGGGACACTTTAGGAGGGGGGCAGGGACACTTGGGTGGGTGGGAGGAGGGGGTCAGGGACACTTGGGTGGGTGGGAGGAGGGGGCCAGGGACACTTGGGTGGGTGGGAGGGTGGAGCGGGCCAGGGACACTTGGGTGAGTGGGAGGGTGGAGGGGGCCAGGGACACTTGGGTGGGTGGGAGGGTGGAGGGGGCCAGGGACACTTGGAGGGGGCCAGGGACACTTGGGTGGGTGGGAGGGTGGAGGGGGCCAGGGACACTTGGGTGGGTGGGAGACAGTGACTGGGTGGGAGAGAGTCACTGGATGACAGTGACTGGGTGGGGTGACTTACCTTGCCGCCGGACACTTCCCCCTGCTGCCCCCGATATCCCCTGATGCCCAGGACGGGAGGTGGGCTTGGGGGCATGGGAGATGGGCTCGGAGGGGGTGCCATGGGAGGTGAGCTCGGGAAGCTGGCCGCGGGGGGAAGAAGGCAGCAGTAGGAGCTTGTACTTCCCCCTCCGTCCCACATAACGTGCGGGCCGCAGAGGAGCTGGTACTTCCTCCTCCGTCCCACGTTGGGAGCGGGGGGAGGAAGGGAGCGGGCCCTGCTTGCCCTGCGCATGCACGCGGGACCGCGGGGGGAATCGCCGCCATTTTTTTAACTTGAGCGGGGAGGGGCAATTTTGGTGCCGGGGGACTGGAGACACCGCGCGGCCAGCCTCGCTGCGACCCGGCAATTTTGGTGCCGTGGCCCGGTGCCGGGTCGCGACCCACCATTTGGGAAACGCTGAATTAGAAAGTTTCATTCCTACACGTATACACTATCACTTCAATAATTATACTTACCTTACTATTAATATAATTAAAAATTATTCTAAACACATATTTAATACTTTTATTTTTTACTGGATAATATTACACCTTAGTTTTGGATTCATTTCAGCGAGTTAATTATATTAGTACTATTTAGTAGGTACTTCATTGCCCCTTATAGCCTCCTTAAGCCTAAATAGATCGATACCTGTAATAACAGAAAGAAGTGTTAAACCACAGACAATCATAAAACTTTTTTCCAAAAGTAACATATTGGTCATACATTACCTACCAGCCCTGATTGGAGGATGACACGATACACCCTAAGCCATGGAGGGTATATAAACTAGGCTATACGATTGGGAGTAAGACTCCTCCTTTCTGAAGAAGCGTGTCTCATCACGCGAAACGCGTCATACGTCGAATCCTGACGTCACAGAGGGGCGACACATCAGTGAAGGAAAAAACGGCCAGTATCTTGGTGCTTAGACACCACACTTTCCAGGGAAAGTGTATACCATGCATTAGATAAGGCAAACGCCTTCGGTATTGTGAATTGTGGTCCGCCGTGACCGCTTTATGGAAGCGGTTTGGGGATTATTATATTCATAGGTCCGCCGTGACCTTTATTGCTTTAACACTGGTTTATTGCACACCTTATTGGAACAGCTTAAATGTATAGCGGCTAACACGTGTTTGCTCTATAAATACAACTGCAGTACTCTATGCTTCATTAGGACTACCAATACATATGTATCTTATGGCTATTGGATTACTTATGCCATTGAGATGCGCGTATAGAGCTATACCTATAATTATATAGATTAAGTGTTATCCCTATCAGGGGACAAGACATTGATGTGCATTTAGACTAGCATTTACCACAATATACTGAGCTGTCAGATATTTACATTTGATCCATTATACACACTGAGTGGTCAGAGTGGACCAAAAATACACAGACACACATACTAATGTGTTTTATAGCCTGATAATTAAATAGAGTCTCATACCACTTATTCCCTTTGTGAACAGGATTTTTTTTTTAAACCTTTTTATTTATTCACAGAGTCACAATGATTTATTTGATGTAATAAAAAAAATATTTTTGGTTTTAACAGTCTTTCACCAATCTAAGGGCCTCATGCAGAGAGCAGCGAATTTAAAAATTGGCGAATTTAATAAAAAGTAGCTTTTTTGGAGAGTTTTATTGTCCATATGCAGAAAAGTGCGAATTCTGCAATGTATAGCATGAATGCGTGTGGTGAGTTTAAATTGGAGAGATGCGCGCTGCAGAAATGTGTTTAAAAAAATCGCGCCTTTTTTTTTTCCTTTCCTATGGCCGCGAGCGCCAGCTTCTTGCCAACTTTTCCTGGCGAGGCAAATAGTAGAAAATCGCGCCATTTTATTGGCGCGAACAGCCGCTAGATGCCGTTCGCGCCTCTCTGCATTAGGATAATTTTAAAACTGGCGAAATGGAGGTTCTCGCCAGCCGCGAGGCGAGTTTTAGAAATAGAAAAAAAAAATTGGCGCGTTTTTCGTAACTCGCCATTTTCTGCTGTTTTCTGCGCGAAATTCTCCAAAAAATGGCGAGATTTAAAATAGCGCTGCTCTCTGCATGAGGCCCTAAGTCTTGTTAAAAAAATATGTATTTCACATACAGAATTTAGTGAGTGCAAACAGAGGAATTATTTTTATCCCTTCTGGATATATTTTGTGTATGCATGTTTACTTTCCTTATGCACCCTATTACTGATCAAACTATGATCTACATTTAATAATAGGAAGAGCGGTTTGATCATACAGTTTATTAAAAATAAAAAGGATCAATCAAAATAAACAAAGGAAAGGGAAAACAAGAGTTAGGAGACGGTAGACCAGGTTATTTACACCTTTTTACCAGGATCATTCATTGAGCAAAACAGGGTAGAGAAATAAATTGTAATTTATTCGGCATAAATTCACATACACAGTGAAACACAAAATACAGACGAAAAGACACACTTATTGGGGTATGTGGTTGAAAACTAGACTTTCCTAGGTGCAGGTAACTATATGGGAGAGTTTTACCCTGACCGTGACTTAGCCCGTAATCTACTGGAACTCAAATCGGTATGAAATCCCAGCTGCGAAAGCTACGTTCGTTTCTGAGAACTTGGTCGCAAAATGCTGGACTTAGTCTTGTGGGCAAGCTTTTCAGGCTTGAAATCAAAGCGTTTGCCTTGCTATTCCGAACAAAGCAACTTTGAAAAGCCATCCCGCATTCTTTCGGCTCTGACTCAAGGGGAACAGAGAATCTGATTGGCTCATAGCTTCTTATAGCTTTCCCTGCTCTAGCTGAAACATAGAGGCAGAACTCAACAACCAATCAGCACGTGGGAACTTTCTCAAGCAGCCAATCAGAGCCAAGCCGGATAGAAAAGTCGGGTCAGCGGGAAATTTGAAATAGCCAAGGGATATGCGCAAGCCTGCAACATCTCCCCCCAGCTATCCCAATTCCACCCACTGGGCAGGTGGTTTGCAGGTGGTTTGCACGGGATGCCTGTTTGGATATGGGTTTCGAATGTTTAAACACATTAAAAATACATTTTAATAAACTGTGAGTCTCAGGGAACCCCTTCAGCTATGTGGGACTTTAGGTGAGGATCTTGGGGTTGAAAACTAAGAGTCTGGGAGACACTGTATGGCCCCAGTGCAACTCACCCCGGTACTCGAAAATAGTGCTAGTAAGCTGGGGAGAAATATAGGGCCATCAGTAAATTTGTCCCCAGACATCCTGCAATCAAAATGACTTGCTTTTCACCCCAAACCCCCACCTAAGACTTGGACTCCCAAAGTTTGGAGTCTCTAGGGTACAGGGAACAGAAAACGAAACATTGTTGTCTCTTTATTTCATGACATGACTCCTGACTAAGCGGATGATGCGAAACGCGTAGTGAAGACGCGGGGAAGCTTGAAGACCTCACCTACATTATACCTGGCCCTACCAGCTGTATTGGGGAATCTCTTGTATGGGACACAGATACGCGCCGCCAAATGGAAGTGGCGAGACAATAGAGAGACCCGAGCGGAGGAGGGGGTGAGAGCCCAAAAGCCACACTCGCTTTTTATTATGTGCCTGTATTTATTGTTGAAAATGTGAGTGTATTTTCACTCATTTTTAATAGATAAAGTGTTTATATTACATTGGTGTGCACTATATCTGATTTCTCTCCACATCCAACAACACACGATTCCTGCATACCCTGAGGGATATCCCCACATTGAAGGAAGACCTGCCCATTGGAAACATATTTGCCACTGTTTTGGAGATGCCTTTATTTGTTGTAAAGAATGTGAGTTTAAAATCTAAAGACTCCTCCAGCACAGAAACGGAACATTGTCTTAACATTATCACACTATATTATTCATTTTCCCCCCCACATATATTCCACTTATTGCACTCCCTTATCGTTCACCAACGCTTCACCAAGAGGGAACAACCAGGACCGTTCCCAAGAAAGGGTTTTTTGAGCTGCATATTTATTTTTTATTCACTCATTTATCACTATTGTCACCTATTTTTCATCACTGAATATCACATTATATTGCACGGATTATTATTTTCCTCAAAAGGAGCGGTGTTTGAATATTTTCTTTCACTGCATGTTTTGGTCTCTTTATTTCTGTCTGCCTTATTTCAGCACACACTTTCCGTGACTCAGGTCGGACTTTCAGAGACCCCCCAACCTTATGTATGGTTGGGCACCCACAAACCATATACTGTTGTGGTCACCTTGGCACTAGCTGGGGTACCTCCCTTAACCCAGGGATTCCCTCAGCAAAAGGGATGCATAGTGATCCCTTTGCCTCATTCTCCTTTCCGAGTTATGCTGAAGCAGGGCAGCCTAGTGGTGAGTCGCAGTTACGTTTTCAAGGGGAAGTATTGCCGGGACAATGTGCCGACATGTATCTGAGAATTAAGCATCATTCCTGGGTACATTTATTGGGGAACTGGTAACTCTGGACCCCAACCTCCTAGGCACATTCTGACAACAGTTCCTCTGCAAACCCCCCTGTGACAGTTCATTCACCAGCCATATACCTGGCAAACCTATGTTTAGGCTTGCAGTGCAGCAGTGACGAGGTTAAGTTTCAGTTGAGAAGGGCTGCTTAATTAGTCTGACCCCAGCAGCATAATCAAGGTGTTTTAAAACCCCCGGCTGTACACACAAGCAGGCTAGCTGGTCAGGAGACAGGACTGAACTACTGAAGAGATTACTGCTATAAGGTCTGTTTCCAAAGTACATGTATGATGAACTGTCTGTGTCCTGCATGCTGAAGAGAAGCTGCCATGTTTTCTATGCTGAAGAGAAGCTATTTTGTTTTTGTCTGCTAAAGAGAAGATATTTTGTTTTTGTATGCTGAAGAGAAGCTATTTTGTTTTTGTGTGCTGTATGTTTTTAAGGCTCAATAAATAAGCCTTATCAAGAGAACCCACGTGTGGTTGCATGTACCCTGCAACATATGTTGTCAGAAGTGCCGGGATTTTGAGAGGCCCCTGCAGTTGAATGCAGGAGCAGATCAAACAGCAGGGACTGTTAATGCAGGAGCAGGCCCAACTACTATTGCAGCAGCAAACCCAGCTCCTAACCCAGCAGCAGGCAGCACAGGATGAGTGGATGGCCAAGCTGCTGACCCAATTCCAGGTGTCTCCCAGTCCAGAACTTGCGAACAAACCCCCGGTCCTCCTGAGGAAAATGGCTCCGAACGAGGATCCAGAGGCTTTTCTACTGACATTTGAAAGGGTTGCCAAAGTTCAGGGCTGGGCTGCAGATCGCTGGGCAACTGCTTTAGCCCCGCTCCTCATAGGAGAAGCCCAGGCCTCATATCAGGGCCTCACAGCAGATCAGGCAATGGACTACCAACAAGTAAAAGCCGCCATACTGGATCGCTTAGGTCTGACCCCAGAGACCTACCAGCAGCAGTTCCGGAACCTGAAGTACACTGCTAAGATGAGACCCCGGGTCCTCGCTCAGTGGTTATTGGACTTGTGTACTCGCTGGATAAAACCCGAGGAGCGCACTTAGGAGGCAATTCTTGAGAAAGTGGTTTTGGAACAATTCCTACAGATAATACCCAATTCCGCACACTCATGGGTAAAACGCCATGCTGCTGAAACCCTAGCTTTGGCAGTCCGACTTGTTGAGAACTTCCTTGGGGCAAAGGATCAGGCGAGTGCCCTGGACCCGACGGATCCAACTTCACCAGCACTTGCGAATACACAAAGTGGGAGATTGGAACAACGGGGAAACTACGGCCCCTCCATACGCAACCACCAAGTGCCACGAAAGGAGCAGTCCTTCCAACATGGAAGAAGTCAAAACACCGGGCACTGCCGAGACCCTCATCCCCTTCCTGATGTCGGCTTGTCGCCAAATGAGTGGAACTTCCGAGGACGTCGCCAACAAGACCCACCAGATGCCTGGTCTCAAGTATCCGGTCCAGCGGAGCGCTAAACACGGCACCCTCCTGCGAGGGAACCCTCTCCATGTTCCGCCTGCGGAGAACAAGGCCACCGGCATGTGGACTGTCCACAGATGGATTGTTCCTTCAGCAGGACCGTCGCCTCGGCCTTCACTGGAGAAAATTACAAGCCCTGGCTACTTCCAGCCCCGTTTGGGGGAAAAAATGTCCAGGCCCTTGTAGATCCGGGCTCTGGGAAAACTCTGGTCCTCCAGGAACTGTTACCGCCTAACGTGTGTTCTGCCTAACGTGTGTTCTTTTGACTCCCCATGGAGTATAGAATGTATACACGGCGATGTGAAACGGTATCCGACGGCCAAAATCCGGCTACAGGTAAAAGGTCAGGAGGCCTACCTCGAAGTAGGAGTCGCTCCTTGGCTCCCTGGTGTATGTGGGGTGTTTAACCAAAAATGGCGCTCATATACATTTACAACAGACAGTGATATAATCAATAAAATAGTGATAAAGTGATACTTAAACAAACACAATGGTTGAATGCAGCTGTAACCTGGTGTAGGATTTCTTTCTCAATCCTCGTTTGAAGAAGTGGCAAGTGGATCATCAGGAAGCGCATACCATGTGGGAACACATAAAAAATGCTTATGGTGCAATATTGTGCACAGTTTGGTTAACCTCTGTATCTGACATATGCAGAGTTCAAAAAACCTATAATAAAACAACTCAAACTAATCCTAATTTCTAGTGATCATATGATCTATCTTTAATGCAGTTGATCAAAAAAAATAAATAAAAAAAAAAAAAATATATAATATTTAAAATATCCTGGGGGGGGGGGATAGATAGAAACAAATGGTTAATGCAGGAAATATAAGATTGAACTTATAAAATTTATAAAAATATTAAAAAATCTTATAAAAACTTATAAAAAAGGTTTGATGTCAAATTCTAAATTAAGGCCCGAGGGGGACATGGTATTTAATTCGAACATCCAGAAGGATTCTCTCTTTAAAAGAGCTGAATGTCTATTGCCACCCCTCCAATGTGGCATAACTTGTTCTATGGCCTTAAAGGTTAACCCTATTGGGTCTGAGTTATGCTTTAGTAGGAAATGATTGGAAACACTATGAGTAGTGAGTTTCCTCCTAATGTTTCCAATATGTTCCAGTATACGTGTCTTCAATGGGCGAATAGTTTTCCCCACATATTGAAGACCGCAACTGCACTCAATGAGATATATTACAAAGTTTGATCTACAATTGAGATGCTGTTTTATATTGTACATTTTCTTAGTAGCATAAGACGTAAAATTATTGGTCACTTTGGACCTAAAATTGCAGGCTGTACACATTTTACAGCCATAAAAACCATATGTCGGATTCAGCCAGCCAGAGTTATTAGCAATATTTTTTTCTTTTAGTGCACTAGGGGCCACAATGTTTTTGATATTTGGTGCTTTCCTATAAACCATTTTCACCTTATCCGGTAGGTGTTTCCCAATGATTGGATCATTTTTTAGGATAGACCAATGTGAATTAATGATGTTATTAATTTTAAATGCATCCTTGTTATATTGTGTGATGAATGGCACATTAATATTCATACAATGTTTATCTTTCGGTTTAGGTGCTAACATAGATTCTCTAGATGTATTGACCGTTCTTTCTAGAGCATTATGGATGACATCCTCTCTGTATCTCCTTTCCCTGAACTTCCTCGACAAGACCACTGATTGTTCCTGAAATACATCATTATCAGAGCAGTTGCGCTTCAGACGTCTATACTGTCCATATGGAATGTTGGTGATCCATCTATTAAGATGGCAGCTTGACCGTAGAATATAATTATTTGCGTCAACATCTTTAAAATAATTTTTTGTTTTGATGATGTTGTTATCTAAGTATATGGTGAGGTCGAGGAAGTTCACCGTGGAGGTACTAGAAATGGAGGTGAATTTAAGATTAAATTCGTTATTGTCTAGATTTTTTAGAAATATATCTAAATCTTCCTGTGGACCCTGCCACACAAAGAGAATGTCATCTATATACCTGCGCCATGTGACCAAACTTGCGCTCTGACCTGCCCATGACCATATGTATTGATCTTCCCACATGGCCATGAGGAAGTTCGCGTAACTGGGCGCAAATTTGGTCCCCATGGCGGTTCCACATAATTGGAGGAAAAATTCATCGCAAAACCAGAAGAAATTCCTACTGAGGACAAATTCTATGCATTTAATTAAAAATTCTATTTGGTTAATGGGCATAATTCCCTCCTTTTCCAAAAACAGCTTGGTGGCTCTGCATCCATCTTCATGTCTTATGGATGTGTACAGAGCCGTCACGTCTGTAGTGACCAGTATAAAGTTTTTTTCCCATTGGATATCCCTTAGCATTAAGATCACATCGGTGGTGTCTTTTAAGTAAGATTTTTGTTTTTTCACAATCTCTTGAAGATAGTGATCTATGTATTCCGATAAGTTTGCTGTAAGGGATCCTATACCGGAGATTATTGGTCTCCCTGGGGGTTGCGTCAAATTCTTATGGATCTTTGGTAGGAAATAGAAGACGGGGAAGATCGGATCCTGTACATTAAGAAATAGGAATTCATATTCCTCCAATATTCCCCGTCCTCTACCATCCTCCAGAAGGGACTGCAATTCCTCCTTAAATTCAGCTGTTGGATTGCTACCTAATTTCCGATATGTAGTATTGTCCCCTAGGATCCTATTGGCCTCCCTAATATAATAATTATGATCCATGATGACCACACCCCCTCCTTTGTCTGCCGGCTTTATTATAATAGATTTGTCCAGTTTAAGTTCTTCTAACGCTATTTTTTCATCTTTTGTCAGATTCGTATGCTGGTCACTTCTCCTGTATGGGAGAGCCTCCAGATATTTGGTCACTAGTTGGAAGAAGACATCCAAGTGATTCCCCTTTGCAAATGTGGGAAAAAAACTTGGATCTAGATCTACAATTTGAATGAATGTATTCAGAGTCTCTAGAATCTGAAGTGTTAGGACTGTCTGATTTATTATTTTGTGTTGTAGTCCAATTTCTGGTTTCTGCATCTTTGCTCAAGAAAAATCTCTTTAGAGTGAGAGATCTAAGGAATTTGTGTGCATCTACATAAAGACCAAATTTATTTGGTCCAATGTTGGGAGCAAATGTTAGTCCCTTGCTAATAACTTTATTTTGGCTTGTTGTAAGAACTTTACTACTAATATTAAAAATGTTACTTTTTATTGAAATTTCCTTATTTTTCCGTGTTCCACCCCCTCGTCTCCCTCTGACATGCGTCTTTTGTTTCTTTGTTTTACGCTTGTACTGGGAGTCGCCAGGGGGTGAAATGGGTTCCTGGTCTCCCATGAACTCATACACCCCCTGGTTGCTAAAAAAGGTTGCTGTTCCTTTTGGTGACCTGCTTTTAAATTTTCTTTATCAGAGATCTTAATAATGTCATTCACTTCCAAATGTTTTGTTTTTTCTTTCGCTTTCCCCCCTTTTTGCGGGATTTCTGCCTTTTTTGTTAGAACTTGGGGCAGAAATCCAGAATGATTTTTTGGATAATTATCCGTAAATCTTCCTCTGTATGAGGTATCCATTTTAGAGGTGGGTGAGGAATTTATTTGGGAGGGGTCAGGATTAGGGGATGATTTGTGCCCTTTCTTTCCCTTATTCCAGGTTCTCTCTATGCCTTGTGCATAGTCATCCTAATCCCTCCTAAATTTTCTTAGTTTGATTTCTATTACCTCTTTTTTAAATGTGTCTACATTTTTCTGAATTTTAGCATCTCGTTCAGTATAATCTTTAATGTTCTCAGGGGAACCTAGTTCCAACCTTAGATCTTCTATCTCTTTGTCCAGTGTTAATAGATGTTTCTCTTGTTGAGACATAATTAATTTTATCAAAGCAAAGGAGCATGCATCTTGGGCACTGTTCCAATTTGCAATGAAATCCTCATCACTGAGATCCATTGAAGGATTTTTTTGAACCCTTAGTCCTCTGGGTATTATTTTATATTCAACATATTTTTTTAAAAAGAGAAGGTCAAGCTACTTTTTTGTATCACGTAACAATGTACGTTCTAGTTTGATACATGTGGTATTGATCTTGTCTTGATCCTCTCTAAATGACAAATTAGCATCTTTAAAATATGTGTCAAGATAGATGACATTATAGATATATAGATGACATTATAGATATATAGATATAGATGACATTCTCTTTGTGTGGAAGGGTCCACAGGAAGATTTAGATATATTTCTAAAAAATCTAGACAATAACGAATTTAATCTTAAATTCACCTCCATTTCTAGTACCTCCACGGTGAACTTCCTCGACCTCACCATATACTTAGATAACAACATCATCAAAACAAAAAATTATTTTAAAGATGTTGACGCAAATAATTATATTCTACGGTCAAGCTGCCATCTTAATAGATGGATCACCAACATTCCATATGGACAGTATAGACGTCTGAAGCGCAACTGCTCTGATAATGATGTATTTCAGGAACAATCAGTGGTCTTGTCGAGGAAGTTCAGGGAAAGGAGATACAGAGAGGATGTCATCCATAATGCTCTAGAAAGAACGGTCAATACATCTAGAGAATCTATGTTAGCACCTAAACCGAAAGATAAACATTGTATGAATATTAATGTGCCATTCATCACACAATATAACAAGGATGCATTTAAAATTAATAACATCATTAATTCACATTGGTCTATCCTAAAAAATGATCCAATCATTGGGAAACACCTACCGGATAAGGTGAAAATGGTTTATAGGAAAGCACCAAATATCAAAAACATTGTGGCCCCTAGTGCACTAAAAGAAAAAAATATTGCTAATAACTCTGGCTGGCTGAATCCGACATATGGTTTTTATGGCTGTAAAATGTGTACAGCCTGCAATTTTAGGTCCAAAGTGACCAATAATTTTACGTTTTATGCTACTAAGAAAATGTACAATATAAAACAGCATCTCAATTGTAGATCAAACTTTGTAATATATCTCATTGAGTGCAGTTGCGGTCTTCAATATGTGGGGAAAACTATTCGCCCATTGAAGACACGTATACTGGAACATATTGGAAACATTAGGAGGAAACTCACTACTCATAGTGTTTCCAATCATTTCCTACTAAAGCATAACTCAGACCCAATAGGGTTAACCTTTAAGGCCATAGAACAAGTTATGCCACATTGGAGGGGTGGCAATAGACATTCAGCTCTTTTAAAGAGAGAATCCTTCTGGATGTTCGAATTAAATACCATGTCCCCCTCGGGCCTTAATTTAGAATTTGACATCAAACCTTTTTTATAAGTTTTTATAAGATTTTTTAATATTTTTATAAATTTTATAAGTTCAATCTTATATTTCCTGCATTAACCATTTGTTTCTATCTATCCCCCCCCCCCAGGATATTTTATATATTATATATATTTTTTTTTTTTTTGATCAACTGCATTAAAGATAGATCATATGATCACTAGAAATTAGGATTAGTTTGAGTTGTTTTATTATAGGTTTTTTGAACTCTGCATATGTCAGATACAGAGGTTAACCAAACTGTGTATTTTCCCATGTATTGTCCAACACATGTGGCAATATAATACCTCTATTTTTAATGCCAACATTATTATGCACTAAGTACTTTAAAGATCATCACTAAGATATATCTGACTAAATTGGATAGGATGTATTTTAGACATCATGCTCATGTGTTACATAATTGTTCATGCTTATATATACGACTTGGCCAGTTTACATATCCTGGTATTTAATAATGTTTATGCATAAGTCAGATATGGCAAGGGTTTTTGAGCGATCGCGATCTGCAGAACACATTTGCCCAATATATAAACGGACAGGCATTCAGCATTAAAGTCTATCTGACTGCCCTGCATGATCGCGTGTTCAATCACTCAAGCTATACATCAGAGAAGTTATCTGAGCCATTGTAAAGTGTCTACCAGCTTTTTTCAGTTAATTAATTTAATGCCAATTAGAGGGTGTATATATACTAGCTACACTGCTCACAACGTCACTCCTGAGGACGCCTAGGATAGGTGAAACGCATAGAGTGACGCTGTCTCTACCCACCGGAAGCCTCGGATGCTGATGACGTCACTTCCGGTCGCTGACATGCACCCGTGACACGCACAGCAGAGAAGGAGAAAAATCCGAGAGAGAGATTCCATCCGGTGGCAGCACAGAGCGAAATTTGCAGAGATCATTGAGATCTAAAATGCTGTTTTTTATCTTGCACCATGTGAGTAGATTGGAATATAACTACTTCATTTATTAAATTGTAATACAGTCTACGCTATGTCCAGTGTTTTCCTACCCTAAGGTCAGCTGAGAACCACACTCCTCTGGCAACAACACACTTGACAGACTGACACCAGTTCGTAAAGATACCTTTATGTGTCTGTATCCTACCTCACGTTTGTGAGTATTCTGTGTATACATTTTTGGGCTAGACTATTTCTTTCAACATTGTTTGCACAATATTGCACCATAAGCATTTTTTATGTGTTCCCACATGGTATGCGCTTCCTGATGCTCCTTGGCTCCCTGCCCCCATTGTGCTCGGCCAGGTCTGGCCATTCTTTTTGGACCTAATGGCTCCAGTCTCTCACGAGGAGCCTTATTCTATGACTGTTCCCCTTCTTGGCAGACCTTTTTCCCAGTAGACACCGGGTTCAAAAGACTCGGAAGCAAAGACGCTCTGACAAACAGGACTGGTTGCAGAAATCTGGGTCTCAAGGTGACCATTCTAGTAGCCAGATGTCACAAGTGATGACTGGGGATGGCCAGAGGGAGGGGGATATGGGCCCTGGGGATTTACCAGACCTATACCTCCCTGATTTTCGCCAGAGGCAAAGGGAAGACCCAGACCTTGCTAGACAGTATGATAAAGTAGTAAAAATTGATGAGCAAATATTGAATGCACAGGGGGTGATAGTATTCCCCCATTTTGAATTATCGAATGATATCCTGTATAGGGTGAATAGGCAGACACAAACAGGGGAGGTCACCAGACAGATATTGGTTCCCAAGGCGTTTGTTAAATCTGTTTTCACTCTAGCCCATACTGTCCCTTGGGGTGGTCACCTGGGCAGGGATAAAGCATTGGACCGTATTTCGTCCCGATTCTATTGGCCAGGAATGCATAGTGATATTGCGAAGTTATGTGCAGCATGTCTGGAGTGCCAGCTAACTAGTCCGAAGGGACAAAAACCAGCCCCTTTGGTTCCTCTACCCTTGGTGTCAGTTCCCTTTGAGAGGATTGGGGTAGACTTGGCAGGACCTCTAGAACCTTCTGCGAAAGGACACAGGTTTATTCTTGTAATAGTTGACTATGCAACAAGATATCCTGAGGCGTTCCCCCTGAGAACAGCAACGGCGAAGCAAGTAGCCAAGAAGTTGTTTTAGCTGTTCTCACGGGTTGGACTTCGCCAGGTTAAGTTGACAGACCAAGGTACAAATGTTATGGCTAAACTGATGCAGGATGTCTTAAAATTACTAGAGGTCAAGTCGGTTCGGACATCGGTCTACCATCCACAGACTGACGGATTGGTGGAAAGATTTAACCGAACTCTAAAAGGGATGCTGAGGAAATTTGTAGATTCAGAGAAGAGAGTTTGGGATGCACTTCTCCCTTTTCTGCTGTTTGCAGTGTGGGAAGTTCCCCAGGCCTCCACGGGATTCTTTCCATTTGAACTGCTGTGTGGCCGCCAACCCCAGGGTATCCTAGACCTCCTAAAGGAGTCCTGGGAGGAACAGCGATCCCCTTCTAAGAATACCCTGCAATATGTATTAGGAAGCACCTAGATGTGGTTGGGCATTTTGCTAGGGAGAATCTTAGATCAACCCAGGAAAGTCAGGAGAGACATTACAATCAAAATGCTCGTATGAGAGTGTTTCACCCAGGAGATCAGGTGATGTTGTTGTTACCCAGTTGTGAGAGCAAACTCCTAGCCAAATGGCAGGGCCCATTCTAAGTACTTCGCCACACGGGTGATGTGGATTACGAGATCGCTCAACCAGGGTCCAGGAAGGGTAAACAAATTTACCATGTGAACTTGCTGAAACCCTGGAAAATGCAGCAGTCTCTATTTACTGTATCCACCCGGTGGAGGAGGAAACGGGCTTGGGTCCTCAGCCCCCACGGGAGAACATCATGGGTGACGATAAAATCCCAATGGGTAGACAGTTGTCCTCTGAACAAAAAGGGGACTTGTTAGAAATAATTACACAATTCCATGATGTTTTTTCTGATTTGCCAGGGCAAACTAATTTAATTTCACATGTGATCGAGACAGCACCTGGGGTAAAAGCACGTTCCCATCCTTATAAGTTGCCTGAAAGTCATAGGGCCCTGGTAGAGAAGGAGGTACAAGAAATGTTACACTTAGGAGTGATTGAGGAATCATGCAGTGAGTGGTGTAGTCCACTAGTTATGGTCCCTAAACCCGATGGGAAGGTAAGATTTTGTGTGGACCTCCGAAAGGTCAATGCGGTATCCAAGTTTGACGCATATCCGATGCCAAGGGTGGACGAGTTAATTGACGCCCTTGGTAACGCGGAATATATATCCACGCTGGACTTAACAAAAGGATACTGGCAAATACCTTTAGAGGAAAAGTGCAAAACAGCCTTTGCCACTCCCATGGGTTTATACCAGTTTGTGACAATGCCATTTGGACTGCATGGAGCCCCAGCCACATTTCAGAGACTCATGGATAAAGTGTTGAGACCCATAGGGCTTCTGCCGCAGCCTACCTAGATGACATTGTCATTTATAGTAAACACTGTCGGGCCCATCTAAATAGGCTGAAAGCGGTCCTCAAATCTCTGAGAGGCAGGGCTCACAGCCAACCCTAAGAAATGTGCCTTAGGTAAGGTGAAAACCAAATACATAGGGTATGCAGTGGGAGGTGGAAAAGTAAGGCCACTAGCTGACAAGGTAGTTGCCCTGAAAGAAGTTCCGACCCCCAAACAAAAACGCAGGTACGCTCTCTGCTGGGTTTAGCAGGGTACTATCGGTGGTTCATCCCCAACTTCTCGTAAGTTGCAGCCCCATTAACGGACCTCACAAAAAAGTGTGCCCCTACACGAGTGGTATGGTCAAGGGAGTGTCAGAGAGCCTTTGAGGACATAAAAAGGTATCTATCAGAGGGTCCCGTCTTTAGAAGCCCAGACCTCAACAGGCCCTTTGTAGTGCAAACCGATGCATCAGAGATAGGGCTAGGGGCAGTGTTTTCACAACAGTTTGAGGGAGTGGAACATCCGATCCTTTTTCTGAGTAGGAAATTGTTCCAGAGGGAAAAAAAACTACTCAGTGATTGAGAAGGAGTGCCTCGCAGTAAAGTGGGCAATCGAGGCTTTGAGGCATTACCTGGCAGGAGTCCATTTTACTCTGGTGACGGATCATGCTCCATTAAAGTGGTTAAATAGTATGAAGGACTCGAATGCTAGATTGACCAGGTGGTATATGGCCCTCCAACCCTTCTCATTTGAGATTCAGCACAGGCCTGGAAAAGAAAATGCAAATGCTGACTTATTTTCTAGAGAAGGGGTGAATGATCGGCTTCAGCCGTGCGTGGCCCCAGCCACACACTAACAGGGGAATATTGTGACAGGGTGAATGAACGTCACCAGCCATATACCTGGCAAACCTATGTTTAGGTTTGCAGTGCAACAGTGACGAGGTTAAGTTTCAGTTGAGAAGGGCTGCTTAATTAGTCTGACCCCAGCTGCATAATCAAGGTGTTTTAAAACCCCCAGGCTGTACACACATGCAGGCTAGCTGGTCAGGATACAGGACTGAACTACTGAAGAGATTACTGCTATAAGGTCTGTTTTCAAAGTACATGTATGACGAACTGTCTGTGTCCTGCATGCTGAAGAGAAGCTGCCTTGTCTTCTATGCTGAAGAGAAGCTATTTTGTTTTTGTTTGCTGAAGAGAAGCTATTTTTTTGTGTGCTGTATGTTTTTAAGGCTCAATAAATAAGCCTTATCAAGAGAACCCGCGTGTGTGGTTGCATGTACCCTGCAACACCCCCCTTTAAACTCATTCACAAGCAATACCTGCTTGATTGCATGCCCGGAAAGGGAAAACACACAAAATGGTTTTATTACATAAAGTACAATGCAATAATACAATGTTACTGGGTCCAAGAGCTAACTCTCTGGGACCCTTATACATGGAGCAGGGGTAAACAAATGGGCTTGACGTTTATTATATAGCCTGGTTAACTCCTCCCGTCACAGACATACTACAGTATCTCAAATCCAAGAAACAATTTAGACTAAGAAGGTAATTAAGACTTTGGGGACAACTCACAAAGCATCAAATAATGGGCAAAATGATTATTATCCAGATATGGATAATAGTGCATTTGCCCATTTAAAATAAAACAGTTACAAGCAGAAATAAAGTAAATAAAACTTGCACTTACCCCTGCCAGGCTGCCACGATGAAGACTGTCTTCATCCTCATCACCGTCCATGTCCTCCGTTGCCATAAACAATACAGTACACTAAAAAAAACACAATCTAATGTCCCCTATCCCCTCAATCACCTTAGCGGTTAGTAACTGCTATAGTAATTAAGGGGTTAACCACCCACTGCCACTACCCACCGAGGAGGCCTAACCACCCTCCCCAGACAACAACCCACACCTTACACCCATTCATTGGTACAGTGGGTAAATCATGCCCATATAATATGGGCATGATTTACTACTATTACAAGAAATGATGAAGGAATAAAAAAACAGGCCCAAATAAAAACACATTACATTTCAAAATCAACACATTACTCATGCCAATCAAACAATTGAATGGCACAGTGGGTACAAAAAATGGCTCAAGTTCCACTCTATGTTGAGACCGCAGGGGTTTTTTGTTTGAAGCATAAAAATCCAATATGCCTCCCTGCGGTCCAACAAATTGAGTCGATCACCCCTCCTTTCACTAGCAACCACTTTTTCAATGCCTCTCACCGTTAATCCTTTAACCCCCCCTTTTTCACATTGTGAGAAGTGTTTTGAGACAGGATGTAAACAGTCGCGTTTTTTGATCAATCTAACGTGTTCGAGTACTCTAATTTTTAGGGATCTCGTCGTCCTCCCTACGTACTTTATTCCACACCCACATGTTAGGAGATAAATGACATACTGCGTATCACAATTTATAAAAGTATTGATTGGGAAGGAACGATTGGAAGAAGAGCCCTCAAAATGCGTAGATGGACACATAAATTGGCACATTTTACATCCTCCACATCTGAATGAGCCTTTTGTGCTAAAATTCTTAACCGCAGGGGACGATGCAACATAACTCGGGGATACATATGTGGCAATTGTTTTTGCCCTACGATAAACAAACCGCGGGCCTTTATTAACACAATCTTTAAGACTCGTGTCTAATAATAAAATATTCCAATATTTCCGAATGATCTTTTGTACTTGTTGGCTACATTTATTAAACTGCGTAATCATCAAAGGTACCTCCTCGCCTATGTGGTGTCCATTTCCTTTTTTATATTTATTATTATGCTTTTTAGAATGAGTGATTCTCATATCTGTCACACCGTCTGTCCTGGGGCTACTCTTATCTGGATATAGTAAGTCATCTCTCTTAATGGTTAATACCTCCTGAAAGGCACAGTCTAAATCTTTTTTGTTGTAACCTCTCTGCTGGAAACGAAGGCTCAATTCCTCAGACTGTCGGATGAAACCCTCATCCATAGAGCAATTCCTCCTCAGTCTGAGGAATTGGCCTTTGGGGATACCTTTAATGACCATATGGGGATGGCAGCTGTCTGCTCTCAATAGCATGTTCCTAGAATTCAACTTTCTGAATACTTCTGTTTGAATTCTACTCTCTATGTCAATAAATAATCGAAGGTCCAGAAAGTCAATGTGGTGTAAATCAAAATTGTAAGTGTATTTTAAATTATTAGTATTACAATTGATATAATCAAAAAAAGCGTGCAAGGTGTCTAAGTCCCCTTCCCAAATCATAATGAGGTCATTGATAAACCTTTTATAAAAAGTGATGTGTTGTCTAAATGGATTAGTGCTAGTGAAAATAAATTGTGATTCCCACCACCCCATAAACAAATTCGCATACACCGGTGCAAAACTCGTGCCCAGAGCTGTGCCCTGTTGTTGTAAATAAAATTTGTGATCAAATAAAAAATAATTGTGCGTGAGTAAAAAATTGATAGAATCTAAAATAAATGCTGTGTGAAATTAATTGCTTTCTGGACCCCCGATAAAGTGATTGACAGCTGCCACCCCTGGTCATGATTGATTACTGAATACAATGACATAACGTCCATTGTCACCCATATAGAATGGGGTCCCCATTTGATAGAATCTAATTTTTTGAGCAAGTCCCCCGAGTCCAACAGAAAGGAAGGCAAACCCCTAACAAAAGGCTGCAGATAGCGATCAATATACCTGGATAAACCATCTCCCAAAGATCCAATAGACGACACGATTGGCCTCACCGGAGGGTCGACCAATGTCTTATGGACCTTCAGGAGATGGTAAAAAACAGGGACAGTAGGACAAGGATTCCACAAAAAGGTACTCTCAGTTTTGCTCAATACTTGAGTAATGACCCCAACTTCCAATAGTTCTTTGAAATCATTCATAAACTCTTCTGTGGGGTCACTTGGTAGTGCAGAGTAGGTAGTGGCATCCCCAAGTTGTCGATATGCTTCCTTGAGGTAGTCAGTCCTACTCTGCACCACCACCGCTCCCCCCTTGTCAGCATTCTTAATAACAATCATGGGATTCTTCTGTAAAGATAATAGTGCCTGTTTTTCCTCTTGATTCAAGTTATGCTTAGCCTCATTGGAGAATGAAAACCCCTCTGCAAGAATACGCAAATCTCTTATCACCAAGTTATCGAAAGTCGTTAAAAACGAACTTTTGACAAATTGGGGATAAAAGAGAGAGCCTTTTTTGAGGTCAGACCTCCAAATACTAAATTCTGGAATAAAGGTTCCCATTGAGGCTTCATCATTACAATAGCTCCTCAAGGTCTCTCACATCTTGAAGATCACAGGCCTCTCTAAAGGCTGAGACAGGTGCCTCCAAAGTCCCCCCATCTGTAATAGTCCCCTGTAAAGAGTTGTTAATCATATCTGTAGTTATTACGGGATTCTCAACAATATCCATAGCTTCATTTCCCTCTTGTTCAGAGGTCTGTACATGTTTCTGTAAAAAAGATTTCAAAGTTAATTTTCGCACAAATTTATGCACATCTATGACCGTGTTAAATAAATCAAAGTCCATTGTCGGTGCATATTTTAGGCCCTTCCTCAATAGTGACAGTTCAGCAGTAGATAATTCCTGACCTGATATATTGATAACGTCCATGTCCTGGTTTATCTTTGTTTTTTCCTCTTGGCAGGCCAACTGCTTCCCCTCTTCTTCTTTTCTCTTCTGATTCTTTTTGATTTTTTTTGGAAGAGAGGGAAGCTTTTTTTGCTGTTGTTTTTTAGTAGACTTTTGATGATCCTGTACATTCTCATGGTATGATCTCTCAAAATCCACTGCTGGGGACCTAGGCTTAGAGGATTCCGTCGATCCATAGGAATGATGTCCTGCTCTTTCTGTCTATAGGAAGGAAACTGAATGGGAAAGGTTTTCAATGTCTGAGAGGTCAGAGTCCCCACTGGGTTGATCATTACCTCTTGTTTTTAATATTGATTTGCGTGGTGTGGATCTCATCGTTTTGTCCCTCTGCTGGTAATTTTTCTGGGAACCCTGCGAAGCACGTTCACGAATAGGGGTAACTCGCTGCCAATTATATACCTGTTTTCTTTCGTAATCTAATCGGTCCCTATCATATTTGATCTGCTTTTTAGCCATTATATCTTCGTCTGCTTTTAGAACTGTTTCCGATAAAATTCTGTCATAATTTTTAAACCCATCTAAATCCTGAAATTGTTGTAGCTGCGATTGAAGCTCCTTAATCTGAACTTGCAAACCCTGTTGTTCATTGACCTTTTGTTCAACAATGAGTTCCATCAATTTGAATGAGCACTGGTCCAGCGTGGTAATCCAGTGCTGTTCAAATTGTGGGGTAGTAAATCCAAAGGTAGGTACCTTTTTTACTCTAAGGCCCCTGGGAATCCTTTTATTAAGTATATAATTCTCCAGGGAGATTATGTCCCACCAAGCTTTTATATTTAGGATTAAAAGTCTCTCCAGTCTCTGGAATTGGGTTTTCAGATCAGTGATATCTATAGTGTGTGCATCCACCACACGTTCAAATACCTGTAGTGCTTTTCTTTTTCTCATTGAGTCATCAAAGCAATTAAATGCATACATTGTTGATTCATCTTGTATCGTCTCACTTTCTTCCATATCCGACATAATGATTTTCAAAAATTACAAAAATGAACTAAAAATGAAAGAAGGAAGAGAGTATCAATGTCCTGAAAAAATGGGTTAATAACAAACCCTCAGGAAATTCTTATGATGCTCTCCAGCCAACAAGGTCTGGATAGAGCCTGACACACCTGCTCCCTCTCTTGATTGTAGATAAAGAAGTTCTCTGTAGTAAGCCAACCCCATAAAGTGTGAACCACTATATGCAAGAACAAAGGGGGGGAATAGGGTGCTCAACCCCAGTAAACTTCATCCAAATGTCTTAATAAGACTCCATAGTAGAATGAGTTGGAGTGGGTATAAATAACATGACCTGTGAGTCACTCAAGGATATAAGTAATCAAGTGTCCATTTTCAAATAAGAGTTCTCAACTATCAACAGTCATAAGAATAAATTCTTATCCACTCTCACACTCTCTGCGGATCCATAGTGGCGTGCCAGCCATGATAGAGAAGTCAAACGGTAGTAGAAAAGAGCAAATAGCGCACAGCCAGGGAGTCAGGTGGTAAAAGATAAAATCCATTTATTTCAGTCCATGACCAGAAAAAACATCACCCCACGGGGAGGAACACGCAGCCTCCTACGTGTTTTGGACCGGTAGGTCCTTTATCAAGGAGTAGAGAACATAGGGCAAGTGGGTGTCTTATATACCCCTATCTATCACAATAATCAGGGACACGTGATTTAAAAACCGCCCCCTCGGCGCGCATGCGAGTGACGTCACGCGAGGCGCCACCACCACAAGTGCCGACGGGTAAACACGCCCCCTTGCTCGTGCGCGCATGGAAACCAGTAGGCAGAGATAACTAACGCTGTAACCTGTAACTATGCAAATGGCTCCACCCCACATGATACACCTCAAGGGCACCGATTGGTCCGCGCGCGCCGCCACTCCGCCAATAAGGAAGAGGCTGAGATGGCAACACGCCCACCCCTTGGTCCCAAAGGAAAATCATACCGGAGCAAGTAACCAGCCGCAAAATAGAGAACAAATAGAGGAATAATACATACGAACTTTATTACAACTAAGTCAAATGCCTCAAAAAAGGGGAAAAAGAACCCCAATTGCTCCATGTCCTGAAACAACATACAAATAACAATAATATCCCTTGTCAAAACATTATGTCTATGTGACAATAGGGAAATTACAAACACCACAATACTATTATCATTCACAAACATTACATTACATATATATATAATAAGACGTATATGCACATTAAAAAAATAACATATTGCTATATGTCTGTAAGTCCTCCTCCTCCTCCTCAGAGGAGTGATGAAAAATAGAATCAACAGTATGGCTAATAAATTCCACTCCATTAATATGCAAAATAAAAAGCATACAATTTTAAAAACAAAGAACCAATATACATTTAAAATACATACAAGCAAGCATTTGCCAAAACAACCATTTCTTCTTACTGTATGTATGTATAGCCTAAAAGGGCCATAAATAAATACATTTGCAATGAATGTGGGTGGAAAAAACAACAATCACAATAAAAATTAAATTATAAAAACCCGTGAAAGAAAAATAACATACAGTACATTCAATATTTTTCCAAACCTTTAGATGTCTTCACCCTCCGATTCCAGGGGTCACCGCAAGCTCTCGAACCAATCCACGATCCCAACAGCAACGGGCCACATGTAAAAAAAAATCCAAAGTCCTTTTCTTCATCTGTAAATTTTAATCCATTTTTGGCTGTTTCGGGGCCTTCTATCTTCTTCTTCTGTATCTTCTTCTTCTTCTTCATCTGTATCTTCTTCCTCTTCATCCATCTTCAGCAGGCACGCCCTTGTATTCCTATTGGAAGAGGAGGTCCTCCCTCCTCGGCTTCTTGCTGTCAAATAAGGCTGCACAGGCTTTTATAAGCCAGTGACGTCACATTTGAGGCAAATGGTTCACACGCCATCTGATTGGCCTGTGAAAACCATGTGGTTTTTTTTTGGTTTTTTTGGTGACGTCATGTAAAGGAAGTGAAGCCAGCCAATCAGAATGGCTGTTCTTCCTTTCCCTTTAAAATGACGTCACCAAAAGCAACATGGCTGACGTCACACTGTAAATCAGCCAATCAGATTGTGGGAACTATTTCCCCAGTCTGATTGGTTATTGTAGAACATGTGGCTCCCTTTGGATGACGTCACATCCTTTCGACCAAAAACTCTGTCACATGGTCTTCTACAACCAATCAGATTGGGGATATAGATCCCACAATCTGATTGGCTGAAGTACCATGTGACGGCAGCCATGTTGCTTTTAACCCTTTCATTGCCTTTGCAGATAGCCACTAAGGTAATGAAGCTGCTTTAATGTATTTTTTTTAATAGCGTGCGGGAGCAGGGGGTCTCCTGAGCTGAACCGTTTGGATTTCTGGCTCAGGGACCCCCTGCTTCCCAAGTTACAGGCCCCAGTATGGGGCATCAGATGCCAGTGTCGCCGCCATTTTTAAAGCGTCCACGTCACGTGACATGCAACATTTAAATAATGAAGAAGATATACAGATATACACCCCATATCTGGGCCTGTAACTCGGGAAGCATGGGTCCCCAAGGCTTAAATCAATGCAGTTCAGCTAAGGACACCCCCTGCTCCTGCACAATATTAATAGAAATTATATTAAAGCAGCGTCATTACCATAGCGGATAGCCGCTACGGTAATTAATTCTTTTTTATTGTGATGTGGGTTTTGATACCAGTGTAGATGAGCAGGGAGTCTCCTGAGCTGAACTGCATTGGTTTCAGCCTCGGGGACGCCCTACTTCATGAGATTCAGGCCCCATTATTGGGTGCCAGTATCCCCCTGCAGGATTTAAATCCCCTGGTCACGTGACCTTTAGAAACACAGGGGATACGCCACCCTATAACGGAGCCTGTATCTCATGAAGTAGGGGGTCCCTGCACATGTACACTAGCATTAAAATTTAAATTTATACTGTACAATTGCCTGTAAGTGCCGTGCATGGAGACGCAGCGTCTCCATGCAGCTCTTACATGCGGCTTTTTTTTCTATCAGCTATCGCGCTTTAGAATTTTAAGCATGATAGCAGGGGAAAAATACAGCTTGCGCGATCGGGCATGTTTTTGCCTACACGGACCAAAATGTGCTTCACTTATTAGTGAATCCTGCGTCTGGCTTCAATTTTTATTGTGTGATTACAAAATTCCCAATTGGACGCAAAAGCTCACTGCTTAGTGAATCGTCCCCTTTGTGTGGTGACTGTACTCTGCTTCTTTTCTGAGGTGCAGTGTTTCTATCTAATGTGTTACTAGCTCTTGTAATGTGTTCAAATTCTATCAATCTTAATTAGGACACAAAATGTGAATGTGCCTAACAGTGCTGGATCAAAACAGTCTGTTCTGTGCCTTTCTTGATGGTACTTATATGCTCAGTAAGCCTTGTTTTTAATTCCCTTGTGGTTTCACCCACATAAAGTAATCCACATGGGCATTTAATCATATATAAAATATGTGTAGAAACACATGTGATTCTTGGTTTGATCTAAATGTTATTTCCTTAATGTGTCAAAAAATCTTATAATGCTGTTGCTTACTGAGCAATTTGAAATTGTAACAGTCCCTCCGTCTCTTTTGGGGTCTTTCTTGCCCAATACTGTATGTTCTTCCACTGTTCTTAAAGTCCAACATAAAAAAAAATGTGTATGGAGAGAAAGATGAAGTAGTAGTATAAGAAAATCAGTAGGTTACCTTGGTGATCTTGCATCAACATTTTCCTAATAACTTCCTGATGTGGAATGTTTGGATACGGACTTGAAACATTCATAGAAGTTAGAACAATTTGCTTTACAGTTAAATTAAAGGATCTACTTTTGGGCAGAAAAAAAATCAAATAGTCTTTTACATATGATGTCATGTTTAAAAAAAAATATATAAATGTAGCGGACATGTAAAATGGCTACAGTCATCTCTCCTGCTGACAGTAAGGCCTGGTAAGTTGTGGGCATGCCAGCAGTAATTATGGAGGTTTGCCCTCACACCCTGGTGGGGTGCCCTGTGTATGGATGGGACTGGTCACATGCTCTGACTCCATGGTTAGTGATGTCAGAGGTGTGTCAGCCTCAGAAGTTACATAAGGCACAGCACTGTTTTCTAAAGTTAGTTGAGGAAGGAGTTCCAAGTCTAGCAGGAGTGCTAGAGGAGTAGTCTGAGAGGAGTTCAAGTTCTGCCAGAGTGTTAGTTATGTTATAGTAACTCCAGAGGAGACTGTGTCCAGGGACCTGGCACAGGGCAGTGATCCCTGCGGGGATAGGGAATCCCTATTAAGGAGAGAATCACCTTTGAAGGGAAGCAGAGTGAATAATCATGAGAGGCTAGATCTCAACTGCGAGGGGCAGCTAGCCCACATCACTCAATAAAGATGTGTTCATTCAGAAACCCTCTCGTGTACATGTGTGGAGTGAATGTACAGAGAGGAGCACCACGGAGAAGTTCCTCAACAGGATCATCCCCTTGCGGACGCAGGGACCCTGATGAGGTGGAGGCGCTGCACTGGAACTAGGTGAGACTCAGCACACTACCTCAGCTGCCTGTCTGGACGGGTCCTCCCCACACACCATCATGCGGGAGACTCAGGAGTCCTGTTGCCAACAGGTGCACCACCAGACACTACCACACTGTAATGGGGGCCGGTTAGACCACAGGGGCCAATGTGAGATTGGGTGGGTCAGGCCGGGCCAGAAACACCGTTACATTTGGAGGCGAGCTGCTGAGATCAGATCTGTCATCAGGACAGGCTCTAGCTAGGCACACTGGGAAACAGGGATAGAGTCTGCTGCCACTCTGTGCTGCATAGGGACGGACCTAGGGGTGGTCAGGGGCTGACGGGATATTGTCAGTTCGCAGGGACAACCTAGGGGCCTGAAAGGAGTGAGGGGTTTGGAGCCGGGCTATAGCTGACCGAGTCACCTTGAGGCAGTGCTAGTTGGTAGGATGCCAGAAGGGATAGCCTGTTAACTTGGTCAGGAATCCTGGAGAGGGTCTGCGCTAGGCTGACCAAGAGAGGTAGACGCCCCAAGTACTGCATGGCAGAGCCAGAGTACCTAGCCCATTCCAGACACTCACCGTAGGGAGCACAGACTGGGAGGAAGGAGTCACAGCAGACACTGAGAGAGTGAGCCTAGCCTGAGGTAGTGCAACATGAGTCCAGCCTAGTTCAGGTACACATGTGGTGGTGCATCTGAGCAACTCTTTATTGTACTGATGTGGAGGCTGCCCCGCAGAGCGGAGCCCCATGTACGATAATTGGTACGAGAGTGAGACAACCCAAAGAATGGAGGATCCGCGTGGTGCGGAGAACACAAAATGGCGACCAGAGGCTGATGGGGAGGGCACCCGTGGCGTGCACCCCACTGAAGAGCAAACAGTCGCCGAGTTATCATTAACCAGTCTGCTCTGGAGCGGAGCGAAGGCCGTGGTTGCCCCGTTTTTATCCTGTCTGGGACACCGAGGGGCCACCCTTGAAGAGAGAGGAAATTGTCATAATTGGGGGAGAACCCCGCGAGGAGAGCAAACAAAATGACTTTTTGGGCTTAAAAGCCAACCACAATGGCGGTTCCCGCTTGCTAGGGAAACCGCATGGGCCAGTCACAGAAAATGTGGCTGATACAGGACTTGCTAAGAGCTGGCCGGGAATGGCGCGAACAGCAGAGCCCCGCCCTGATGGGGGGCATGGCGCGAAAGCTATGGCTGCGCCTTCATGGACAGTGACTCACTCGGCCCCTGTGCTGAGTCAACCGCTTAGTCTATGGGACCCTCCCCTGATTTCTACCAGGGGGAGTGACTTTCAATTATGGCCTGTGGGAATGCACCCACTGGGCCCAGGGACTGATATCCAGACGGCGCCACTACAAAAAGTAGTTCCGGCCGCGGAAACGATTTGCAAGAAAGAGGGATATTTTGCACGCAAAGCTGCTGCAAGGAGAAGGCGGGAACTAGCCGCGGGAAAAGAATCCAGCTCTGAGGAGGAAACTGGCGCAAAAACGCAGACCGCGCCCACCAGGACTGAGAGAGGCGCGGCCTTAATTAAGGGGCATGATATTCCCCTGTGGGACCCGCCCATAATTGCAACCCCTGGGGGCGGGTTCCAGCTATGTCAGCGAAAGGAGGAGCCGAGGCAGGAAGTGGCTGGCCCAGAAGCTTCTACCGGTCAGTTGCGAGGAACCACTGACCTGGAGAGACCCACACTGAAAGTGGTCCCTACCAAAAGAATGGCCTGCCCCTCTGCTGTGGGAACTATGGTCTCCACTCAGCCCTACTCAGTACCCGGCGGGCTACTGGTAGTAAGGGTGGCTAACACCGAGACGGTGGTCGGGCTCTGCCTACAATGCGGGCTGCCCGGAGGCACGGTCAACACGGCGGCACGTTGCCCCATTTGCGGGACACTGTACTTATGGCCTATGCCAACGTTTATTCCAATACAATCGGCTGACCCCCAGGGGGACCAGGCTAAGCGAACTGCCGAGTCCCCTGGCGCACTGTGGATAGGACGTGCGAGTCCCGGAGAAAGGGGACTGGAGCCGGTCAAGTCGGCTGGGTCGGCCACAACCGCAGCAGTCGGGGCACCTCCTGACTGCACTGAGAAGGGAGAATACTCGGACGAGGATCTCCGGGAACTTGCGGAGGTAACAGCGAGGCCCAGGATAGAACCGGGGAGGACGACACCCCGTGGTACTAGCAGCTGTCAAAAAGACAGAACGTCCCCCGCAGATCGGCGAGCCGAGAGACGGAGTCCCTCCGCCTCAGAACGTGGCGGCGACGGACGAGAGACGCCGGCACCCCTGCGGACGGGTAAGCGGAGTCCCTTCACTTACCTTGCCTCAGCAGACGGTGTAGGAGCGGAGAGGACATGCCAGGCCGCAGGCGCACGTGGAGAGACGGCATCACTTCCGGTGAGGACGACGGCGGAGCTTCCGGATGTCGTCATTGAGGAAGAGATCCCGAATGGGATGACGGTGTTTCCGGTTCCGGGGAGGACATCACTTCCGGTGGCGACAGCGGAACCCCAAGGAAGAGTGCAGCGACGCTTCGGCGATCGGGGAAAGGTCCCCGATCACCTACAAGGCCCAGGAGTTGGAGGGGCGATCCAAGGACTGAGGAGGGTGAGATATCCTCATTGGACCAGTCTACGGACAGCCAGGAACGGGTCGTAACCCCGTGGGGTCCAATCCCTTGCCCCTCCGCCCAATACCCCGCCCTAGCTAAAACCCCTGCCCCAATTACATGGTCCCCGGGTTCCCCGCCTAGTTTGGAATCTGTGGACTTATCACCAGGGGGGGAAGAAAGACGGACTGGGGAAAGACAGCGCAGTGGCGCTACGGAGGGCGATTCTCGGGGAGGGGGAGAGTTGAGAGTGGCCACGACAGCACCCGTACAAGCGGTACAGGCCCCGGGGTCATCCAGATGGTTCCTGCCACGATCCGCACGGTCATCGGGGATATTTTCCATATACGATGATAGGGAGTCAGGGAGGTCAGATAGATTTAAGGAGAGCCGTTGGTGGGCCCCATTATTTGAAGGGTACTCCGCCTGGATGGACCGCACTCGGTTCCTCATCCGGCGAGAGGATGTAGTGGACTACTGGTGGGCTGTGGGAGAGTTTACCCCAGAACAGAGGGACAGAGAGCTGCAGGAGCGATGGCTGCAGATTGAGAATAGGGAAATAGAGCCTATGGGTCCTAGCATACTATCAGACCCCGTGAATCCTGATGAGCCCCTATCATGGGTGTTGCCTGGGAGGGCAGGTAAGGCTGACCTGACTAGAATTAGTAGGGCCGAGAGAACCATAATGGCTCGGTATAAATCTTCCCATGGGTTGGAGTACCCGTATGTCCCTGAGCCTCTCATGGATGAGATAGAGGACAACCGGGATAGGTGGCTTAGGGAGGCCATAGAAATGCACCTAGTGGGGAGAGGGAGTTCCGTGATAGGAAAGAAGGCTGAGGAGCGCATAGAGCACTTAGTGCGGGTATGGGGCATTGGCCGAAATATCTATAAGCACAGGGTGACATATAGGCCTGAGAGGGGACTGCCTAGGCATTATCACGTCACGGTCATAGATATGGGCGGGAGAGAGGTCAAGAAGCCTGACCCGAATCACTATTTTTAGGAGGTACTGATACATTACGCGGGTTTGTGGCTGCTGGTCGGGGCGGGCTTGGCGGAATGTACTGTAGTCATTTTGTTATGGTATTATGAAAAAATTTGTATGTGAACGTTAACATGATTATGTCATATGTTACAGTGCTTCCTGGAAGAAGGCGTACAAATTTAGGTCCCAGCGAGGACGATGGGATTCACCAGGGGGAGAATGTAGCGGACATGTAAAATGGCTACAGTCATCTCTCCTGCTGACAGTAAGGCCTGGTAAGTTGTGGGCATGCCAGCAGTAATTATGGAGGTTTGCCCTCACACCCTGGTGGGGTGCCCTGTGTATGGATGGGACTGGTCACATGCTCTGACTCCATGGTTAGTGATGTCAGAGGTGTGTCAGCCTCAGAAGTTACATAAGGCACAGCACTTTTTTCTAAAGTTAGTTGAGGAAGGAGTTCCAAGTCTAGCAGGAGTGCTAGAGGAGTAGTCTGAGAGGAGTTCAAGTTCTGCCAGAGTGTTAGTTATGTTATAGTAACTCCAGAGGAGACTGTGTCCAGGGACCTGGCACAGGGCAGTGATCCCTGCGGGGATAGGGAATCCCTATTAAGGAGAGAATCACCTTTGAAGGGAAGCAGAGTGAATAATCATGAGAGGCTAGATCTCAACTGCGAGGGGCAGCTAGCCCACATCACTCAATAAAGATGTGTTCATTCAGAAACCCTCTCGTGTACATGTGTGGAGTGAATGTACAGAGAGGAGCACCACGGAGGAGTTCCTCAACAGGATCATCCCCTTGCGGACGCAGGGACCCTGATGAGGTGGAGGCGCTGCACTGGAACTAGGTGAGACTCAGCACACTACCTCAGCTGCCTGTCTGGACGGGTCCTCCCCACACACCATCATGCGGGAGACTCAGGAGTCCTGTTGCCAACAGGTGCACCACCAGACATTACCACACTGTAATGGGGGCCGGTTAGACCACAGGGGCCAATGTGAGATTGGGTGGGTCAGGCCGGGCCAGAAACACCGTTACATATATATATATCTTTATTGATTTTTAAAGCATTACATAAAATCAATACAGAATAACAAGTAATAACAAACCGTTTAACATCTGCAGTCATTAATGAGTAGAAAATTATAGCAGATTCGTGTAGTTGTAAATGTATAAGTATAAACAGTAAAAGGATGAAAAGATAAATCAATAAGTAACCAAAAAATTAAGTAAACTAAATAAAAAATAAAAAGAACAGAGAATTTGATCTTGTGAGAATGTTAAGAACGAGCACATATACATCCATTCAGAGAAAGACTAGGGGAAATAAATTAATGTGCATCTTCATAGAACATTATCCATGGGGAACAAAGTGAATTCAACTTCTCAACAGAATCATTTACTCTATGTGTATGGTTTTCCATGAGCATCATATCCCATATTCTCTTGGTCAAGAGATCTTTAGAGGGTGCCTCCACTTTCTTCCAATAATATGTGACAATACATCTAGCAGCTGTTAAAAAGTAGGATACTAGTTTACGTTGCTTTGAGAAACCCGAGTTGGGAATGAGCCTACCCAATACCATAGAAGGGTCTAGTTGAAAATCTATCCCCAAGATAGCAGAGAAAAAAATTATCGTTTATTTCCATAATGTATGTATCACTAGATAATCCCATCATACACTAAGCATGGTACCCGATTGACCGAAAAATCTCAAACATAATCCTGAAGGTTTTGGATAATTTTACATAATCGAGAAGGGGTGAAATACCATTGCATCAAAATCTTGATGCACGTTATGGTAATGAAGGATTCAAGCCCTCCCACAAGGCCTAAACACCCACCCTTGGATAACAACCCTCTTCACCCACCCCCTCCACCACCAACACCACACAGGACTAGGCAAAGTGCTATTAACCAAAGATGTTAAATAGCACTTTTGTCCATTCAAATAATCAATACAGTGCAATACAATAAATTAAAAATTGTTCAAGCCATTTAATCCATTTATTGTCACTGTGGTATTCTATGTCGTGCCACATTGGCAAGCAATGTTTACCAAACAACCCCCCCCACACACTGCACCCAACCCCCCCATCCTACACCCACCCCCCAAACACACACTCTAATGGGCAAAAGGCATATTATCCATATCATTGCCTATAGGCATTTGCCTATTAAAAATACAACTTTATCCAGACAACAAATAGTATGGCTAATAGCGTTTTCACCCATTTGTGTTGGGGAAAAAAAATACACAATAAAATAAAATTGACATTACAATACATTACAATACATTACAATACACAGTTGGCAATAAACCCATTGATTGTCACTGTGGTAACCTATGTCCACAATGGGGGCACAGATAGCTACAATGGCAACAAATGGGCAAACTAAAAAAATGAAACGTACAAAATAAAATACATTACAATTGAATAAAAACAAACATTTGCCAAAAAAAGGGGCATAGATAAATACATTGCCAACCAATGGACATCCAAAAAAAAACACAATTAAATACGGTAAAA
Organism: Ascaphus truei; assembly: GCF_040206685.1. Lineage (NCBI taxonomy): Eukaryota > Metazoa > Chordata > Amphibia > Anura > Ascaphidae > Ascaphus > Ascaphus truei. Next base: position 228,290,815 of record NC_134484.1, read on the forward strand.
TACAATCAATGTGTATCTTACTGTACCTTTCCCACGATGAAGATTCATCCTCTTTATCCAACTGCGGCCCAATAACTCTTGACCGACGAAGCAATGGTCCTCATCTTGAAGAACAGCATGATGTGCAGAAGTCCACGGTTCTCAGTTGCTTGCAAAAGAGTCCCCGGTCTTTCTACTCTATTGTCTTCTTATCTTCATCATTGTCTTCTTTCTGTTCTTTAACAGCTCCAGGAGATGTTGATCCACTGTCTGTCTTCTTATATAAGGCCTGTCATGTCACATTTGACTGACAAACGGTACATCCACCAAAGGGAGGGAAGCCATTCAATCAGGTAGCAGATATTTAGCAATAGAAAGAGAGGTAGCACTTGAGGAGGATAGATAGAGAGATAGGGAGATAGAGAGATAGATAGCACTGCAGAAGGAAAGATAGACAGAAAGACACTTCGGTAGCACTGGAGGATAGATACAGATGCAGCGGCCGTTATTCGAACATTTCACGTAGCCGTTTTCGTGAACTCTGCTGTTTTCCACGCGCCATTCACTCGTTATTCTTCCATGAACGCTGCCGTGAATGCCGCCAATCACACCAGTCACACCTATCCCAATCCAGCCATATGTCAATTATTGAAAATATATATCTCTTGCTACAAATGTGTGTATACTGTGAACAATGCAGAGTTGGTCTGCTCCACCTATAACATGATGCGATGGGGAATAGGAGACACTGTTCCTGGTCTGCCTGGAAACACATGACAGGAGATATGGGATTGGATGGGAGAAAGACAAGTTGGAACGTTGTAGCTGTAAGTCTGAAAGACAGAAAAAATCCAACTACCATTCTGAGACAGAAACACAGAAAGACCGCCCAGGTGACACCGAGAGGGACAACAGAGACAGCCTGGCACTCACAGAGGTGAAAGAGGATGATTGTATTAAACTGCTAATCAAGGACAGAAAAAGTGAAAGACAGCAGCATAAACACATCCTCTGCAAACAGAGAAAAAGAGAGAAGAGACCAGAGCAAGGGAATTCAACATACTGTCAAAGCGCAACGGAATAACAGACATCCAGGCGGCCTTTTCCTGCAACTATCGAGTAACCTTTCTCTATGGTATAACACTGTAAGGAATCCAGGATCCCCCGCGGCATGCTTCCACCTTACCTTCTGCTTCACAGCCTCCCCACGCACCTTATAGAGAGCACGCACCCACGGAGGGTTTTCAATGTTCCCACAGAGCTTGGCTCTGCTCCCTGCTTGCGACGTGCGGCCACCCCGCACGGCGCACAAACGTGACGCGTGTGCTCCGCTCCCTAGCTACGTGTCAACACTCGTTATTGCCCTCATCTGTCTCCTGCACCTCACAGCCTATCCGTACCTCCACAGAGGCTGCTCCTCCACTCCACCCTCCTGTCTCATTGGACTCTTGTTCACATATATGCTCAGCTGTGTAACTCCTTCTTTGGCTGAGCATAGTTCATTGTAGCCTTGCTGCTCCCACGTCCCTGTTCCTGCTGTATTGCCTTGCCTTGCCTGTCTCTGTGTTTGATCTCCTGTGTAACGACCCGGGTAGACTTTGGACCCTTCTCTGAATATCGACCCCAGCTTGCCTCTGACCTTCCGTATATCTCCATCCCTGACCACGGGACACGAACAACTACCATCCTACTGGCTCCAACCCCTGACCACGGCATCCGGCTACCGACGACTCTCCCGGCTCCAACCTCTGACCTCGGCAAGTATCAAGACTATTCTCCTTTCTCCAACCCTGACCCAGCAAACCTTGACTTCCCAGTCTCCAGACGTGCCTCTGCTGCTGTGGGTGGCGTGTTCTATACTCTCCCACCTCAGTACCGATGTCCCGCCTTGATCGTGGTGTGCGCAAGCGTTACATACACACACACACCTCAATATATGAACAAAGATCAAGCGCAAATACTGTTATAAAGATATATAAGAGAAAACAGCAAGAGGTACTGTAAAGCGTGCAGCTCCTGAGATTCAATCCAAATCCATAGAGACAGTCGGGGCAGGTAATCGGGTACACACTCACATCCAGGTATATATATATTGAAAAGACAAAAAAACGCAATAGTGCAACAGGGTATGCAAATCAGGAAATCTTTCCTAGCCAGTACTGTATACTAATGTAATCACATTTTATATGAGCAGTTACTGTAGAGCCTTGTAGTTTTTAGATTAACCAATTCGGATAGCAGATCCCAGGATTAGATATCCCAGATATGGAAGAGAGGACACAATAATAGTGCAGGTTGCTTTATAAACAAAAATTATTAAAAAATAGTAGCCCTTACAAACATAGGTAGGTTTTGGGCATCGGGACCACCCTGGTTCATATAGTGGATATCCCTGGTACAGGGATTGTTGGACTTTCTCCCACTTAATGATATATATATATATATATATATATATATATATATATATATATATTTATATATATATATATATATATATATATATATATATATATATATATACACACACACAACCATAATACAGATGTATTATTGACAGGTAGAGGTAATGGCAGTCACATTTACCCCTACTTTCACAGCTACTGTCTATTGTAATATGCAGCAGTCTCTTTCCTTATATACAATCATGCCAAATTAATAGGTCCACAATAGCTGAGATATATCTCTCATTTTATATATTTGATTCCTTTGTGTTCATGCTGCTATTTTTTATTCATTGTATTAAAATTAAAAATGATGTTTAATTTTACATTTTGAGAGGTTCCTCCCTTGAGTGCTTCACTTTTGGCTCTTTTGTGTATAGTAGTTAATTGTTAGTATTTGCCCATGCAGCACCCTCTCTCTGTTCAGCTGACCACAGTATTATACAGCTGAGCAGTCCTTTTTCTATTATTGCCCAGATATATAGATACACAGTATAATAGATAAGAAATAAGGTGACGAATTTAGAGAAGGTGAGAGAGAGAGCAAGGGAAATAAAGTGAGAGGGACAGTTTAGCAACTGCCAACCCAACCAGTACACTCATACATTAACCATACAGGTCACGTATAGGAAAAGAGATAGAGATGTATTGAAGAATTTAGGCAACAGTGTGGCATGCAACTGAACATTTATTCGAAACAGAAACAATAGGGACAGTGACTTTTCGAAGCTGAAGGTGTCCTGGGAGGCTGTGCTATCCCCACTGAGGGCCTCATGCAGTAAGCGTTGATAAGGGAATTATCACCATTTTATAGCCAAAATTGGGTTTGAGATTCAGTAAGCGCCGATAAGTGCTTGATTTCGCCAGGTTGCGGAGCCGATTATTTTGTTATGGCCAGTCGGCTGCCGATAAGCCTGTTTTCGCCACTGATCGCCACTTTTTTAAATCGGCTGGATTCAACAAAAAAAATCAGCTTATCGGGGCTGATCGGCACTACGAAATTGAGATGTTATGGCCGATTTCTCCCGCCAACTAAAGTTGGCAGTTTGGACGGGAGAACGATCGCTAAGGCTGCCGGAACGGCACTTAGAAAAAAAAAATCTTCTGTACATCAATGGAGTCAATGGAGCGGGGACGTATAACAGTATAGTACTGTTTACGTTTCATTGCTCACAATACAAACGTCATTTGCATTACAGTGTGGGGGGCATTCCCTGCATTGTGTCACGGCTGACGTGTATTATTTGCATAACATTATACTTTTACATGTTTGCAGCATTTGCGGGTCACATTACTCATCATGTGATGATGTGGCAAGGGAAAATACTATACTCAACTCTTAAAGGAGAACCTCACATCATAGCACACATTTTACTGAATTGATCGACAATTGTTTACATGATGTTACACATGTCACACATGTCACACATACACCGTATATTCATGTTCCTTTACATTACACAATGCTTGTAATGTGTCACGCATCTTTAAACGTTCATGTACATCTAAATTCTCATGTTTACATCTACGTTTGGTCCTCCCTATTTTCATGACGTCACTTATTGGACGCGCAATCACATTGCATATTTACATTATAACCGTTGCATTACAAGCACTTCAACCTAACTTATACGCACATGTACAGTAATTCATCATTGGGACACCTTGTAAACTCATTCTATAGCAACTATCCTCATTACACAAATGCATGCATATGCACACGACTATTCATTGTTGGCAACATGTCACAATAACATGGCTAATTACACATGTTACACAAAACTTTTCCCACATCAATCTCAGCCTTTTTGTCTCATTACATGACTGACTCTTGCGTTCACAAGTTTTACATGCATTGCACATGCAACTATTTATTTGCAAGCAATGTTTCTACAAAGCATCACGTCACATCATTGGCAAATATCATCATTCCCTGCAGAATACACACAACAACTGCACACAGCTTGCCACACAAGTACTTTATTATGTTCATGTAAAACCTTGCATTTTACTATGTCACCTGACATCATTATACCTATTTAAAGGACGCCCATTACCTGCTCATTCACAGCTACTCATTTCAAAATGTTGAGATTGTTTAGGAGACGGAGGAACATTCTTTTCTATGACATGCTTGATGATGAAGACAATCATATAGGGCAAGGGAGGGACACACCGAGGGACAGTGACAGGGACAGTGACGCGGATACGACAGGGACAGGGAGAGGGACAGGCCGAGGGACAGGGAGAGGGACAGGAGATCAGAGGAGAAGACAGAGGAGACAAGTTGTGCCTCGTCCGCGTCTGTACAGGGAGAGAACCCTGTTAGATGGGATGAGTGAGGAGGAGATTGTAAGTCGCTATCGTTTGAGTTCAGCAGCAATCTTAGCTCTTTATCAGGAGATAAGGGGAGATTTAGATTTTTTCACAGCCAGAGGTCGTGCAGTCCCTGGGCTTGTTAAAATGCTGTGCTCATTACATTATCTTGCTTCCGCGTCATACCAGACAACTGTGGGCATAGTGGGCGGGGTCTCGCAATCTACATTCTCGCGGGCCTTGACCCAGTTTCTCTATGCACTCAATAGACGCGCTAGGAATTATATTCATTTTCCTACAGAGGCGACAGAGTGGCTGGAAGTCAGGACTGGCTTTTATAATATAGCAGGGATACCATGTGTGCTGGGTGCAATCGATTGCACACATGTTGCTTTGATTGCACCTAGTCAGAGTGAGCATGTGTACCGCAATCGGAAGCACTACCATTCACTCAATGTACAGGTGGTATGTGATGCGACGATGAGGATAATGCATGTGGTACCCAAATTCCCTGGTTCCAGTCACGATTCCTCTATCCTGAGGAACTCTTCAGTCTTCCATGCGTTCGAAGAGGGACATTTTGAATATGGTTGGCTGCTGGGTGAGTACACATTTACATGTTATAACACAAAACACATTTTTATTTAGGAATGTTGGCATTGTACCATTTGATCACTAATGTCAGCTTATGTGTGCTCCATTCATTATAGGTGACTCAGGATACGGAATTAGGCCGTGGCTCTTGACTCCGGTGCTAAACCCTCAAACTGAAGCAGAGGAGAGGTACAATGCAGCCCATATATCTACAAGATCTGTTATAGAGAGGACATTTGGCCTACTCAAGACCAGATTTAGGTGTCTGGACAGAACTGGTGGGGCTCTTCTATACAAGCCTCAAAAAGTCTCTGATATTATCCTTGCCTGTTGCATTTTGCACAATGTTGCACTCAGGCACAATGTACAATCAGACCTAGCTGAGCCTTTGGTAGACGAGCATCCCACCCATGTAGCTGCTGAAAATGAACAAACAGCCAGTGGTGGCCAGACACGCCAGAATCTCATCAATTCATTTTTTTCTTGTAAGTAAAAACAGATATGTTCCAAGTTCTACTTTTATACTTACATTATGTTATCTTAACAATAATGTTTTTTTATATAACCTTCTGTTAGGACACAGATGAATATGGGTTGCACACCTTTCTTTTCTCTGCTGTGTGCACAAAGGGATGTGGCACCGGTATGTTATTGTTGCACAGGTTATATAATCCCTCTTCAATTGTACTTTAGTTGTGTGTATGTGAATACAACTGGGGTAACAAAGCACTAATATTTTAGCATTGTGTTGTTCCTTATGCTAACACAATACACATATTATGCCCATACTCATTCATGCTTCTAGTATGCTTACATACAATGTTATTGGTGCAGTGTAACATGTACATCCATATGATGTGTACACCAGGCTCATTTACATTTTGAATGTGATTAAATATACATGGTGTTGCACATTTAACACCAAATACACACTTTGCTGTGTTGTTTACGGTACTGAAGATGGCATGTCAATGTTTGCAATTTATATATTGTTCCTTTGCATTATAGGTATATCTCCAGTATGACTGATCATGGTATGTATATTTGCTGACATCTCTCATAAGATGTGCCTACCTCAATCTTCCTATAATTATTTGAAGTAAAAACACAACATATTGTTTTAAAGACAAATGTAACATACATGTACTTTCTGTATCATGTATATGCATTTAGCTACTCTTGAGCTTTCATGTGCATTGTATTCGAAAATGATTACTCACATTTTATCACATTTTATGTATGTTTCCTTATAAATTCCATTCGTGTAATATAGAGCTGTTTGGAGAAAAGGGGATAACTGTACTTATTTGTTTACTTACGGGAGCTCATTCATCACGGATGAAATTGACTGATCATAACACTCCATGCATGAATGCCTGTAATCACAACAATGCGTACTACATCTTATATTTAGCAATGTAGGTGTTTTTTAATGCTAGGAATTAATAGTCAACATGAATTTAAATTTGTGACATGTGTATGTATAAGTCACACGTGTGTGGATGTGTCCTACATGTACCAAGTGTAAAACTGTGAACAGAAAACACTATTTTGTTGCAAATGTTACTGTCATTTAGCATTTCTAATTTACCTATATGACAATGTTGGTAATATTTTTGCTATATAATTCACGTCACTTCATCATTATCATGATGATAATTATCAAGTATTCTCACAATTGTAACGTCAATCACGTGCACATTAGCATAGACACACTTTTTAAGACAACTGTTTGTGTCTGAATCAATTTGTGTAGGATCCATGTATAACACCGACAAATGATAACACCAGCTTTATTATGGTAGCTTATATCATCATATTGACTATACGATGTATTTTTAGAAAGTTTAATAAACACAGTAAACTATAGTTAGTTAGGTTAATGAAATATACACAGAAACGTACTTCATTACATGATGTTGATGTCATATTCAGAACATCATGCATTGTAGGGGACCACAACATCTGGCCAATAACATTAATTGCTACAGTCCCAAACCATTTTATCAACATACCCATGTAACAAGAGATTTTTAACAATAAAGGGCTAGTTGGTTGTAAGTGTCCTTTACATTGGGAGAAGGAGTGGCTCAGTGAGTAAAAACACACACTGGCACTGAGAGTTTGAAGCAGGGGAGTCTGGTTCAATTCCTGGTGTCGGCTCCTTGTGATCTTGGCCAAATCACTTTATCTCCCTGTGCCTCAGGCGGCCAAAAATAAATTGTAAGTTCCACGGGCCAGGGACCTGAGCCTGAAAAATGTGTCTGTAAAGCGCTGTGTACAACTAGCAGCGCTATACATGAACATGCTCATATTATAATTATTATTATTATTATTATTATTATTGTTACATAGTTTCGACAGTCATACGTTCCATTACACAATAGAATACACAAATGTGTTAGCAGAGTGGGAATGGTTGTTATATATAAAACACACCATGCCATAAAATGATAGTAGTCATTAAAGAACACTCAATAAAAATTCATGAGGCACTATTTTGCAACATCATTATGTTAATTAAGTGCTTATGCAATATAGGCATAAGTGTATCACATTTTTAATTGTTTGTTAATAAGCGCTGCAAGCAATATAAAATTAGTTCCATATGTAGTATAGTAGTCGGTGGCTCCTCCTCACAATCATCTCATATAAAGGTAGACTCTTCTGAAATCATACATTGATCCGATTGTATCTTCCCCGACATCTCTGAAATACAGCAAACACATGATGGTCAAAGATGGCACCTTACTATATATGTATCCGTGACAACGCGTTACACAGCTCTATATGATTGTGTACATACACACGTCACTCACTTATATTTTAGAAGTACAAGTGTACATCAGTATGTAATGTTTCCTTAAATTTGTAGCAGGCATAACTATGTATATGATGTGAACGTTGCCTGTATACTGAAAAATGTGCGCGCACATCTTAGTGTGCGCACGCACTTCAGGCTTGGCTGCACTAACTGTTTGCGCATGCGCAAAACAAAGCGTACGTTGTGCGTTCAATACAGGTTGAAAATATGATTAAACATACAATCTTTATTTCAAATACAATGAATACGAAACTACATTCGTTCTAAACGAGTACATCTGTATTCTTTTTAAACAGACGTGTTTGGACAGAAAGGACGGCCGATAACACAATGCGCAAATGCAATACGTGTGACGTCATGTTAAACCAGCGTGAAACGCACGCTAACACTCCTCCCACTCAATTAACATTCGGCTAACGCCCAGTTGACGCCCCCACTGTATGACACACTGCAGTTACCGTTACTATAACAAAACATGACAGCCAATAGGCTTTGAGGCGCGCACGTCGCTTGGGGGCGGGACTTACATCCGTAATCCTTTTTAAGGACGCCTTGGGCCATGACAAGGGTCCCACGTCATACGTGGTGGACCCGCTTTTAAATGTTGTAGATGTAGCATGATAACAAAACAGGTATGTGTTAGAGTTATGGTAAAATTTTGCTAATATGTTTAAAGTGATAGGAAAGTACGTATATTTATTCCGTCAGCAATGTGTACTACTCTTTCAGGTTCTACTATATTGTATTCGGAAACAATTTATTTGTGATCGCTACATGTTATGCAGTCTGTTATGTTACGCTGTATCCACGCATTGAAAGGGAAAATGGTGGTTAGACAAAAAAAAAAAATGTAAACGCAGAGTCAACGCATAACGATTGTTATATTTACCATTCTTCTAGAATTAACTCTTCGTCTGCCTGCAACTGGTCACTCCAGAAATGCAAGGCATTTTCATCCACGCTTGACCCAAACGCTGAATCCAGTATGAAACACATCTCCTCCATGAAGCGCTCATAGGAATCGCCACTGCTTTCTTCAAACAATTGGTCGGGAGGTAGGTTCATTTCTTCGGGTACCCATTCCAATGCATTTTCAGCTGAAAGGCTTGGTACAGAATCATAGTAGTTATGTTCATGTACAATGTGGGTTTCAGGAATGGAGGGTGCAGATATTGCAGCAGCTATCGATTCACACGGAACAGTAGTAGCGGATCCATTGCTATTGGCATTAGGAATAAATATGCCTTTAACCACAATATATGTGCCTTCTTTCACGGTGAAATGTTTTTCTTTGGCAATCTTCCAGAAACCATAGTTGTGTTCTAGCTTATCCTGCACACGTTCAAAAAAGTCATTTGTTGATAAAGTGAATCTTATTGATGAATTAAAATTGCGCGCATGCCGACGGTTTTGGTAATAAGGATATTTTGCTCGAATCAAATCATAGATTTGGCGTGTGCTTGCTTGATGTCCGCAAGTTGATAAAATAGCTTCTGAAATCATGTATTTATAACCTAAATTCGGATTCATAATTGTCACCAATTCATCAGCCATTGCAGAGTAGCACAAAAGATGTGTGCAGGTATCTGTTCTTTGCTCATCAAAATGAAACTGCTCAGTGGCTAACAAATTGCTGTGTTTCCTTTTCAAGGTCAACAAAAGTATAAACTGTAACTCCTTATTTCAAACGCCAATTGGATTTCTAGTTATAATTGCTTGAACATTTGTGGTTAGTGATAGCCGCATGTGGGACAAACATGTATCCTTTTTTTATCTCGTTTTTGAAAACATTAGTACACTTTTCATTCAGTAACATTGAGTTTTCTTGCAAAATAACAATGAGCACTGTGTGAAAATAGTGCTTAGACAGCCATATCAGTAAATACACACACCTGCAAAATGAAATGTTTTTTTCCCACATTTCTGTGTGTATTTGAAAGTCTGGTTAAGTCCCTGTCTGCATGAGTTTAAATACGTGTGTATCTATATATATATATAAATATATCTATCTCATAAATATATATATATATATAAAGTGTATATTGTACTATATGTATATTGTGTGTATGTGTATGTGTATGTGTATATGTATATATATATATATATTATATATAAAAAAATATTATTATTTTTTTTTTTATATATATATATTATATATATATATAAAAAGTAATATTTTTTTTTTTTTTTTAAATATTGCTGGAGTACACACAACATATTGATGGCAGTAAGTACGCCTTGTATGAAACCTATTTAAATGGTGATAAACATGAGTGAATTAAGTAATAAACATTTGTTTGCGCCCAATAATGTTAGAGGCTCACACTTAGTATACTTCTCAAACATTAGGCCTGTATTATTAAAATACTGTGTTTTCACAAGGAAGCATGAAGTGTATGTTTCTTGTAAATACATCTATACCAGTTTATATAGCACTATATATACACACACACACACACACACACACACAGTGTGTGTCTGTGTGTGTGTGTGTGTGTGTGTGTGTGTGTGTGTGTGTGTGCATATATCAATACATACTACATATATATTAGTATCAATTCAGAGATGTTCTTGAAACAAGAACACATAAATGATTAAAGGACAACATTACAATGGGCAGCAAAGGTAAGTAATATGTAACACAAAATCCTGCTGTACACGTACAAGAAAGATGTTTGCAGTTAAATAGGTGCTTTTATAATTGCATGAAAATAATATGCACATGCAATGATTACATCAATTAACACACCCAAATGCAATGTTTTGCTGCAAAGTCAATGGCAGCTTCTCTAAACTTAGCAACTGGCTCCTGGTGGACCATTACTGAACAGACGATTAAAACATAAATATTTAGAACACTATTCATTAATTAGGAGTGTAAACATTTCCAAAACTTCACGTGTACAAGAACATACTTGAAAGTTTGGAAACAACACAGTCTTCAGCATACATACAATAGTAATTAGATAATGTGAAGTCAACAAAACAAGGCCAAAGACATATTTTCTGAATTATAACATTTATTTTTTTTGTTCCTTTTGCGAGCGAGTAACAGGCCTGCTTGTTGTCTCTTGAATTTTCCTTTTTCTTTTGCCACCAACTTTAGGCACAGCAGAGCCACTTTGAGTGGCCTCTGGCACTTCACGGGCAGGGCTTGTGGGCAGTGACTCACCTACAGGGCTTTTGGGCAGTGACTGTTCACCTACGGGGCTTGTGGCCAGTGACTCACCTACAGGGCTTGTGGCCAGTGATTCACCTACAGGGCTTTTGGGCAGTGATTCACCTACAGGGCTTTTGGGCAGTGATTCACCTACAGGGCTTTTGGGTAGTGACTGTGAGCAAGTTGGTAGACACTGCACAAGTGATGGTTGGTCTGTTTCATGTGTGTCTTTTGTTGTTTTTGACCAAAAACTGGTCAGTAGTAACTGCTTGTATTTTGTTTTTGTGGGCTCCTTTGTAGGTGTCAGCTGCTGATTTTGTACAGATGGCAGTGGTAGTATGTCGTCAGGAACCTGCACAGCAATCTCTGCTACTTGACCGGTAACATTTGGGCCTGGTGAATGAATATCAGATGAATGTGGTGAAAACTGACCTGCATGAACAGATCCTGGCTGGGAGGTGTTGAATTGTGGTACATTAGTCATTCTCCAGTAATTAGCTTGTGTTTGCTGAACAACTAATGCTTCGAATGAGGTGTTGATTTTTTGCAACTGTTTCGGCACTTCAATGAAGACTCTGTGGAGATGTGCCAATTGTGAAACTGTTTCTTCCTGCAGTGCAATCATCCTTTCCAGCACTGTCATGAAGTCAGAATGGCGACGATTTTCTGCTTCCACAATTTTTCCCTCAGAAGCTACAATTGCATCGTATGTCGTATTTGCTGGACGATTTGCCGGTAAAACAGTTTCAATTGGAACGTCTTCATGGTCACTTGCTTCTATTTGTGTGTGTATGGCGGTGGCGTCATCATCATCATCATCATAATCCTCTTCATCATGTTCTACAAATAAATGTACAAATTATTAAATGTCATGTTAATCTCTGCTGTGTTACTATGTAATTGTACTGTGTCATAAGTAACAACTAACATGTTTCCATACGTTTTATAACCTCACATTAAAAACTACCTTGACTTAAGAATAATGTTTGGACTCAGAATGAAATATGAGTGAATGAAAACTTGCTGTAAACTCACAACTCCTACATGATAGTTAACATCACTAACACAATACAAGTTGCCTTACACTTCATTTTCACTGACACTAAGTAATCCTATTTAAAGAAGATGTGCAAAACAAATAATGAACATGACAACATAACATATAGAAGAGCACATATTATATGGCCACCAACTGATACACTCCCCTTCTAGGTGTGTTGAGCTGGCTGACCCAGGTGAAGACACTTGTTCAGTCTCAGGTGACACATGTCCTTCAGGGGCAACTATATATAACAATAACATAAGTTTTACATTTACATGTGTAAATATTGAACAAACAGTTATTGTATGTTCTGTATTTATGAGTACCTAACAGCATCATTTCCTTAACCCAAAATGTGTGTGTGAAAGTGAACATAAATAGTTGTAATAACAATGTACATGCCTGTGTACTTAGAAGTTTTGAGTTCCCTAACATACAACATACTATGGTTCTGCAGTAATGCGTGAGGAAAAATACATTAAATTTGTACATAAAAATCATATGTTGTGTAGTGATATCAGTATCATAATGTACATAACTATCATGAGATGACCATTCACAATGGTTATCATGAAGGTGGTCATATTGCAAAAAGTGTTGCTTTTGGTAGAGGATATGTGTGGTACATTAATATAAGATGTGGCACACATGAATGTGGCTGTGACTAAACAAGACAACACATGCAGTGTGTGATAATGTGTCGTTGATAGTAGTTCAACTATAGATATGAGTGAACTAATGTGTGACGTACGGTTTGATAAGTAATGAGTTTTTGGGGCATTTAGTAGCTAAAGTGAAGCTTTCAAATGAGTGTGATTAACTTCAGTTGTGCTAGTCAGGTTGTAAGAACGGTATTCCCTTCCCCAAAAAGCCTAATGAGCCACACCTTTCAATTACTTGAAACAGGTGAAAATGGTGTGAACTAAGTTGCCCCTAAAATGAGGCTGTAATTAGTGTGTGTGCTGAACCCCACCCCCTCTGTTGAAGTGTATGCTGTGATGAGATATTAATTGCAGCTGCTTTAACACAATGGTAGATGAGCTAAATAGTCGTGTGCAGTTTTGAAGTTATGAAAACAATGACATAAAATATGATACGTGTGCCTCATTATGCTGTCTGTATATGACTTAAAGCAAAAATGGACCTTTTCATAAACAACTATAGATGTGTTAGTGCAAGTGATGTTTGTAGGCCGTTGCATGCAATATATTTGATGCATGCTTAAAATAGGCAGTAATGTCATGTTTGTCGGAGTAAAATAAATAAATACACAATAATATTCTACATATTTCTGTTCTGTACCTGTAGCTAGTAATAATTTCTCATTAACATGTGTTACACATGTGTACTACCCTGTTGTTCCCCATCTTCGCCCACCATCAATTGCTTCCACTGCAGCAATGCATTTTGGGAATTCACATGTAAATGAGCACGCAATGGCACGTGCTATATTAGTTACTGCTTTTAGTAGGACTACAACATATATGTCTATTTAGATATATATATATATACAGAATCAGACATATACATATATAGATGCAGGTATGCTTATATTGTGAAGACAGTATAAAAAGCAGTGTAACTATGCAAAATAACTGTAAGCAACGACACGCCTAGTACAGTAATATTTCTCACCTGGTGGAAATTGTGAGGGGTAAATTCCTATATCACGGTCACCAGGTAAGCCTTCCACGACGACGGGAAGTAATTTTGCCCGAAGCAGCTCCTCCAATGGACTTAATATGAGACGTTGTGGTGTGGGCCCACCTCCAGTGCCAGTAGCATGCACGCGTTGGTGTTGTATTTTCTTTTTCAATTTGGACCTAATATCATCAAATCTCTTGTGACAATTCCGCTTGTCCCTCACATGATTCCCACACGCATTGACACCAATGACTATTGTGTCCCACATTTCTTTTCTGCTTGCTGAACTTGTCCGCCCTTGAAAAACATATAAAATATATGAGGTAAATGAATAATAATAGAAGCACCAGTTTCCTACACTGCTAGCTGTTCCAAGAGATAGCAAACATGCTGTTTTATGTGTAATATGTGAAGCACATGAGCATTCACTACTAAACCTATACATGTAAGCAAGGTTGCATTCATATTGTATGCAGTTATGGAAAATTGACCGCCTGTGTTTAGTTGTCCTTGTAAGGCATGATAAAAAGCTGTGTTTCCAGACTAATTAACATAGAAAGATATTCTGAACCCATATTTGCATATGAACAAAACTCAGATGACCTAGGATCACATGTATTTGAATAATAAATGTAAAGGTACACTTACCTAGTAAATGTCCATATATACAGTCATAGTGCTCCAGAATGCCAGTGACAAGAGCTGTATTTTCCTGGTCATTGAAGCGAGGATTACGTGGCTTCTCCACACGTTTCTTCCGAGCAGGTTTAGGGTCAGAGCTTGGCTGGTGCTGACTGGACTCTCCTTCTTCCAATGGAAGAGCCTCCAAAAGCTGCCCACCAGCAAGCACGCCACCACCATCCACCCCATCAGCAACTGCGCCACCAGCAGCACTCCCAGCACCAGCACTCCCACTCCTAGCACCAGCACTCACACTCCTAGCACCAGCACTCCCAGCACCAGCACTCCCACTCCCAGCAACAGCACTCCCACTCCCAGCAACAGCACTCCCACTCCCAGCAACAGCACTCCCACTCCCAGCAACACCACTCGCAGCACCAGCACTCCCACTCCCTGCAACACCACTCTCACTCTCAGCAACATCACTCCCCTGAACAGTACGTTCACTCCGACGCGTACTCGCACGAGTAGCACTCCCACTCCCACCAGCATCACTCTTCCCACGCTTTGCGGGCATACTTCCAGCACTCACAAAAAACAGACAAGAAATGTACAGGCAATCACACGAAACACTTCCACATATAAAACAAGACAAAGATGTAAACAAAACAACAATGGACAAAGCTCACCCAATACACAACAAGTCTCTCAGTCAATATGCAAATGTTCAAACAGCCAGCTCTGTGCGTCTCTCTCTCTCTCACTCCCAACAACACAGAGAATGAATAGCAGTACACGTTGCCTTTAAATATGGCGCGCAATCCAAAACATGCTTGTTTCGCCTGATTCAGCAAGATTTGTGATTGGGCAACCTAACAGCACCCCGCCACGCACGCCGATACACCTGTGTGTGATCGGCTAATCATCGTGAGAGTGGGCGGATTTGTTTTCGGGTTGATTTTGAATGTATTCGGCACTTACTGCATACGGAGAGGAAAAAACGCCAATAACATGACTAATCGGTAAGATTGCCGATTTCACATAATCGACGCTTACTGCATGAGGCCCTGAGTCTCTTATGTTCATCATGGAATGGGCATCACGAAGAACAAGGGATTCCAGTGGCAAGGACACATCAGCCAGGAGACTCCTTATGACATCAATGATACAGCTAAGAGACACAGACAGCAGGCATTAATACTCACCTATTACCAACTGGACCCACTTCAGCCCGTATACAGCTAGGGAAAGCCTCTAAAGCTGCTTATAAAGCTTTTACTGAGGAATTGCAGACAATCTAAAAAAAGAAAACGCACCCAATACATCAATACAGTATACGTTCTGGTGAGGTGAAAATAATAAACAGAATGGTCATTAACTGATAGAGCTCTACTGGGACTATATTGGGAAGGGTATGAGATTGGATTAGAGAAAATACTGTGTGCACTTCTTAGTGGGTATTTATTCAGGGGAAATCTTCAGGTTATTTATTATTTTATTAGCATCAAATAGCAAGATGATTTATTTTAAGTAGTAAGTACCTGTGTCCAAGCTACTCTGGGTGGGGTTGCTGCTGGAACCACAGAGGAGTTCATTGGGTCTCCACCACGAGTCACATGGGGGAGGAGTGACATCAGGTCTCCACCATGTCACATGGGAAGGAGGGACATGGAGATGAAAAGAAGTATAAAGAGGGGAGAGAGTAACATGGTATGGGGCAGTGTGCCATGAAATGACAGTGGGTCTATTCTATAAGCCACTTATCGAGGCCTTTTCGGCCAAAATGCCTACTGCTATTCAGTAAGCCTCGATAAGTGGGCAATAAAGGCACAAATCGCCAGTTCCAGCCGTCCAAAGCACATCACTAGTTGAGCGGCAGCTTCTGAAACTAGTGCAATTCTAGTAGCCTCAATTAGTTTATCGAGGCTAATAATGACTCTAGAATGGCGAGTTTCTCCCCAAATCCTCGTGCCAGAAAAAGTTGGCGCGAAGAAGGGGAGAACCTGCTGAGAAGGCGCGAGAGAGGACTTAGAAAAAAAATGCTTTTCTCCTGCATCGTATTGATGCCAGGAGTCTCCAGACCTGATACCCATTCATATCAGCACTGGAGACCCCCAGCATGAATCCCATGCAATAAAAATGCATTTACAGGCAACTTCATTACCTTAGCGGCTGACCGCTAAGGCAATGAAGGGGTTAACAACCAGTGCCATTTTTATTGTGGGTAGCGGGAGTGGGTGAAGGTGGTATTTGGCCCTTGGTGGGTGTTTAGGCCATGCGAGGGGGGGCGGGGGTTTCCGTGTGGAGTTAAACCCGTCATTACCTTAGCGGTTAATATCGCTAAGGTAATGAAGGGGTTAACCCCTCCCGCTACCCACCCGGTAGGTATAAACACCCACCAGGGGCCAAATACCAATTTCACCCATCCTTGCTACTGTAGTGCCGACGAATATTCTAAAACAAATCTGGGGCAATCACCAACAAGACCAAGGTACATGCTGGGTACATGCTGGGTACATGCTGCAACATTTCAGTGGCATTTCTGCAGACAAACTAATGGCCCATCGGATTAACAGCGGGGGTCCCTGGCGGTCAAACTGAATGGAACTGCCAGGGACCCCTGCTGTGTTAATCCGATGGGCCATTAGTCTTTGCAGAAATGTCACTGAAATGTTGCAGCATGTACCTGGATCTTGTTGGTGATACCCCAGATTTTCCAAGGCAAGTTTAAGGCAAGTTTTAGAATACTCGTCGGCGCACCTGTACCCACAATAATTATTCAAAAATACGATAACACAACTACCCACCTCCTCTACCCCCAAAAACCCCCCACAATGCATACAGTACATTAATGGGCAAAATAACTATTATCCAGATATGGATAGTAGCTCATTTGCTAATTATAAATAAAAAATTAGCCAGCATAAATAAAGTAAATAACACTTTCTACTTAGCCCTGCAGGTCCATGTCCTCCGTTGCCAGCAAGAGTACATGAAAAAATACAAACTAATGGCCCCTAACCCCTTAATCACCTTAGCGATTAATAACCGCTATAGTAATTAAGGCGTTAACCCACCCTCCCCCGCTACCCACCCGGGAGGCCTGACCACCCACCCGGGTCCACTATACCCATACTCTACCCATTGATTGGCACAGTGGTACACCATGCCAATATAATATGGGCATGATAAGCCCCTTTAGCAGTCAATGGACATCCTAATACAAGTAATCAAGGCCAAACATACACAAGAATAAAATAAATACATAAGCACCTAAACACCCCAACAATAAAATAACTTAAAAGCTTAATAGTACACATTACTAACATTTATCTATCACCAAAACAGCAAAATAATTACAATGATGGTATTCCAAAACATAACATTAAATAAACACCAATCCAAGCAAACTGTTCAAGAAATAAAAGCACTAGCCAACAAAACAATTAATTAATTTAAATCACTACACACCAAAACAATTAATTTAAACCACTAACCAAAAAAAATTAATTAATTTAAAACGCTAACCAATCCTAAAATGTACTAAAAAACAAGCCATCCAAATTCCAAACAATTTAATCCAAACAATAAACATAAATAGAAAATTAACAATCAATTGAAAACAAGCATTTGCCCAAAAATACATTACCTGTGACTGTATTTATCTGTACCCTCAGATTAATATATTATCAGTCAATGGGCAAGCAAAAACATAAAAAGAAATAAATACAATAAAAAAAACCTGAAAAAAGACAATTACATACATTCAATATTTACCTTACCTTTAGAAGTCTTCACCCTCCGAATCCCGGTGAATCTGAAAGTTCTCGATCCGCTACGTCATCACCCACAATCCAACTCCATCCACCTTGAAGATCAGCATCAGTTTAAAAAAAAAAAATCTTCTTTAATCTTCTTTCACCTTCTTCTTCTGTAATTCTTTTGATCTTTTCTTCTATCTTCTTCTTTCAATCCAACCCCACGGTAAATCCAAACGGATGTTGCCTCATCGAGAACTTCCGCTAACATTAGACGCACAGGCCTAATAAATATGGCATGTGAACGTCACATTTTAGGGACAGACGGTACAGCTCCAATCCGATTGGACGCTGTATCATGTGACAGGCTTTTTATTTTTTTAAGGGTGTGACGATGAGGGTGTAACCAGGCTGACTGATAAAAGTTAAGCTCGTTTGGTTACCTCTGATCCTTGTTTTGGTGTTCAAGTGTGTCAGCTCTTGAGCCTAACTGTTGTATATGCATAACCTGTACTTTTGCGACAGTAAAGATTTTTTGTGTTTTTACCTTTCCTTTGGCAGCGAGCAGGGATTGGTCGGGTATGAGTTTCAAGGGGGTCTTGCGGAGAAAGTGTTGTCAGAATGTGTATCGGTAGTCGGGGTCCAGAGTTGCAGGATACCCCAAAAATGTACACGGGAATCATGCTTGACTCCCAGATACATACTGTATAGGCACATTGTCCCGGCAATATCTCCCCTTGAAAATGCCTGCGCGACTCACCACTAGTATTCTCTGCTTCAGCACAGCCCAGAAAGGTAAATGGTGCAAAGGGATGAAAAGTGTTCCTGTAACTATAAGGGTGCGAAGGTCCCTAGGTTTGGGTACAAAAGAAAAGTGGTGGGTAGCCATCAGTTATACAACAATAGTTAAAGTTATTACAGGACTACACCAATAACATTGCTCAGATTTTGAGCCCAGTAGCCTACAGATGCAGCGGCTGTTATCCAACCATTTCTCGAATTGGTTTTCAAGATCTTGCGAGATCCTTTCTACATTTGCCGCGACAGACTAATGGCCCATCGTATTTACACAGCTGGGGTCCCTGCTGAGTTAATCCTACCGGGGTCTACCTGTCTGTAAGAGACGCGCAGTAAGACATAGGCTGAATCAGTCACTCTACCTGCACGCCTCTAATGGCAATTGCAGGGGTTTAATTTAATTGTATACTACAGTATTGCAGCAGGGGGTCTCCGGAGCTGAACTGCATCGATTTCAGGTCCGGAGAACCCCTACTTCTTGAGTTACAGGCCCCATTATGGGGTGCCAGTATCCCCGCCATGTTAAAATCCTGGTGGTCACACTATTGGTTGTAGTAAACAATGTGATGTCAGCCATTTTTTTTTAAGAGGATGTGACATCAAGGGATGATGTCACATCCTTTAAAAAACTGAAAGTTGTCACATGGTTTACTACAACCAATAGGGTGACCCCAATCTTATTGGTTCTAGTAAACCATGTGATGCATCCATTTTGGTTTTTGTGACGTCATCTTAAAGGGAAAGGAAGCTGAGCCTTTCTGATTGGCTGGCTTCACTCCCTTTACATGATGTCACATCCCGCCAAAAATAGTCACATGGTTATCCCAGCCAACAGATGGCGTGGGAACCATTTCTCACTCAAATGTGACGTCACAGGCTGTGTAAAAGCATGTACAGACTCATTTGATGGCACAGAGCTGAAGGAGCAACATCTCCCAATTGGATTGACAGATGAAGAACAGATGAAGATAAAGAAGAACCACGAGTGGATGACAAGTACACACGAAGATAAAGAAGAACCCAAAAAGTTTTACAAATTGTAGATGAAGAAAAGATAGAAGAAAATAATTAAAGATTTTACCTGTGGACTGTGGCTGTTGAGGAGCATTGCGTCGGGAACCAGGAGTTGCTGCTGTTGCTGGTGTTGGTGTTGGAGTCGGATTCGGTGGGTGAAGACATCAAAAAGTAAGAAAAAGATGGCCTGTATTTTATTTAATGTTGTATTTTTTTTTAGGTTGGCATACTGTAACTTTTGTATTCCAATGTAAATGCCTTTTGTTTGGTGCTTGTTTTTTAATTTACAGACTTTTTTTAGGTTGGTACTGTATTGGCATTTTTATTCATTCAAATGTTCAGTAATGTCTTTTTTATTTGATGTGTTTATTTATTTTTTTGGAGGTTGCCAATTGATTGACAGAGTGACAGACGATGTGCCACTGTGCCCATCAATAGCTTTTTGTTTTTTTTTGGCTTTTTTTGTTTTATGGCAATGCAATGTGGTTTTTATTTGATACATGTACTGTACTGTATTAATTTTTTTGTTTGTTGCATATTACCTGGCATAGCGGCAGCTCATGCCCACAGGGCATAAATATCCCACATTAGGACTTTGTGTCACGGTCTCCCTCAGCATAAGGTAAATCTCACAATGCTGGGAGATCCTGAGACCCTGAGACACAGTTTTAAATTAGCCCCTAATATCACAGACCCCGCCCCAAACATTACAGATCCCACCCTCCATATCACATACCCTAACCTCCATGTTACTCTCCCCGCCTCCATGTTGCAAAACTCCCCTACCCCAGATTTCCTTCTGTGGAAATGAGGAAGGGTCTTACTCAAGTCTTACACATGTGTGAGGCCCATCTGCTACTGTTGCATACGCTTATGATAGATTTTATCTTTAACTGTGCATGCAATATCTTGTATATAATGTATACCCGGTTCACTTATGTAACTATGTATTTGTAAGCATTTATTATTTGTCATCATAACTCTGTGCCCATGACATACTTGCAAACAAGAGGCAACTTTCAATGTATTCTTCCTGGTAAAACATTTTATAAATAAATCTGTATGCTCCAAAGTGGAGCGCCCTTGACAGCTCTTTAAGTATTGTGCCATAGGAAAAATATTGCAGGGCAGCCATTTGTAGTCCATACAGTATATTCAGTAAACATGTACACATTTAAAACACAATTTTACTGTAAAGCAAGAGTTTTATATAAACAGAGTACACCATACATAGCACTGCCTACATAAAAATAAAATAGAACAATAAAATGGTATTAGTCTAAATTAATGATGTGATAAAATGTTTTCCTTTGTTCTGAAACATATTAATGGGAAAAAACATCTTGACATACAATAATTATGTCCAAAGATAGGAACCGCAAGCTAGCTGCCTACAATGACTTACTGACAAAAAAAAATCAACTGTGGTTTGATTTAACTCCAAATGTACAATTTCAGCTTTATGCCATGTGTTTTATAGATCATTTCTTTTCTTTTTTTTCTCCCTTGGACAACATTTAAAATGCTTCTTAATGTCCTAAGAAAGTTCTCTAATAACAAATCATGTTCCTAACTTGCTGACACCAAAAATAGACGAACGGAAAAACTGAAAAAGCAAAAACTATTACAAAAATCAGAACATATCTGAAACAAAGAAGTAACTGCATTTCTAGTAAGCAAGGCCCACTGGTGGAAATAGTGCAATAAAATTATACATGCTCATTATTAGTGTTGTACCGGGGTCCTATTTGTTTAGAAAAACGGGTAACGGGTACCCAGGCAAAATCAATCATTGTACCCGGCCGGGTACCAAGTTACCCAGACAGAACTTACCTGAAGAGTGAGGAAGACAACGGAAACATCTGAGAGCAGCAGCAGAGGTCCTAGTGGTGGTGGCAGCAACGTAAGTCCGTGTTCAGCCGGCGGAAGTAGCAGGAATACATCACAAAGCTTATACAAGTGTGAGTCAGGGAACCATGAGACCGGAGCAGGAGCGTTCCTATTGGACAGCTGGCTCCTCCCCGGCTAGCACTCTCTCTATCCACCTTTAAGACCCATCTTGAAACACACCTGCTTAACGAAGCATAGGAGTAGCTCCGTGGCTAATACTATACACCTGATACATAAATCTTGGCCCCTTGCAGATGCACTTACCAGAATGCCCTCCTACTGTCTCTGTATGTTCTTCCTACCTACCAATTAGATTGTAAACTCTTCGGAGCAGGGACTCCTCTTCCTAAATGTTACTTTTTATGTCTGAAGCACTTATTCCCATGATCTGTTATTTGTATTTTTTGTTATTTATATGATTGTCACGTGTATTACTATTGTGAAGCGCTATGTACATTAATGGCGCTATACAGTGAATGTGCCTACCCATCAAGCAAACTCCTGCAAGGCTTGCAATTATTGATATTTCATTACATGTACTGTACAACCTTAAAACTTAAAAACATATTTTTAATCCCATTATGTTTTATTGTTATATTTCATTAAATGTTGAATGTTTCTATCAAACCCAAGGCATCCGTCCTGTTCAAAACATGTCAGTATTTACTGTAAAGATAGTGATCATGCGATCATATACAGACACTGGTATATGCACTCTGTATGTCCTGGGATCTTAATATCCCTCCACTGACCAGGTTAATGCATTAGTATTCATAGGTATCTCTGCCCGAGGAGTAAATGTACTGTTTAAAAGGACTGTAGGCAAAACAATAATATTTTAATAAGAAACGACAACAACGACGATTGTGATCTAATGTATACAGTGATAAAACGTTAAAATCCGGGGCGCATGCGCGATGGTGAGGTGGGTAGCTGCATAGGCTAAGAGCTCCTACCCCCGCCATAAGAATAAAGCACTAATAGCTGCAATAAAGTTTACTTTTGCCTTTGCAATTCCCCTGTATACACCGGAGAACAGACCAAGATGGCCCCGCAATCCTCAAAAAAGAAAACTACTGGCGATATGAGGAGATATTTGAGCCGAGCGGCGACGCGGGGAGCCGGAGCAGAAATGGCGCCGGACTCTGCTGCGGGCTCGGAATCAGAGAGAGAAGAGGACGCAGACGAGTCACCAGAGCAGCTACCCATGCGGAGGTGCGACTTTGATCGCCTCTACAACGGCATGAAGACGCTCTTCCGCGCGGAGATCCAGGAACTTAAGAAGGAGGTTCAGGGTCTGGGAGAGCGCACGGGAGCACTAGAGGATAAAATGGCGGCCGTCACTACCACCGTCCGAAAAGCAGAGAAGTGGTCCAATTACCTGCAGGCCCAGATCTCGGAGCTTGCAGACCGGCAAGAGGACTCTGAGAACCGGGATCGCCGCAGTAATATCCGCATACGAGGCATCTCAGATGAGATCACTGAAATAAGGGCCTTCATCACCCGTTGGATGACCACCTTGCTCCCAGAAGTTCCCGCATCGGAACTAATGATGGACCGTTGCCACCGGGCCCTCCGGAGCCGGCCGGCGGCTAATGATCAACCAAGAGACGTAATAGCCCGCATGCACTTTTTTCGTACACGAGAGGCAGTCCTCCAAACAGCTAGAGGAGAGGGAGCCTGCAGGTTCGAGGGGGCCTCCCTCCAACTATATCAAGACCTGTCCCCCATAACCTTGGCCAGGCACAAGAAACTGCAGCCCGTTACCAAACTGCTACGGGATGGGGCCATCTGCTACCGTTGGACCTTCCCATTCGGACTGCTGGTCCTAAGGAATGGGAAGGCCATCTCCATGAAGGAACCCGAGGAGGGCCCTGACTTTCTTCGTAAACTCGGAGTGGATGAGGGTCAGGCTACTGCGGCCCAGCGAGACCCGGAGCCAGACGCAGACTGGCAACAAGCCTCCACCTCCAAAAAAAACAGGGGAAGAGCGGAAGTGGAAAAGGAGTGAAGACTTAATAAACTTTTATATAAAACGTTTAAATGACTGTTACCACGGTTTGGCTGCTGCAGTTGTGGCACAGTTTCCCCCCAAAATGGCGCCGATACCCTTCAATGATGAGGACGACGAAACATAGGGTCCTGGCCAGCTCCCGGTGACCCCCAGAGGGCCCCAGCAATGTCACAATGCTCGGCGATGCCTGCGGTGCTCGGCATAGTAATACCAACCCTGTGCTTACCTTAAGAACCAGTTGACGAAAAATTCGGGATCCCGGAAGCACGCCGTGACATGCACACACCTGAAAATGGAGCTGCCAGGATGTTTAGCGGGCTTGCCGTCTCCTGCCGGATGAAGAAGCACTCTGCGCGGGAAGAGTAGACCAGATGGCATCCGCTCCCGTTGACGTCCGGCGGATGAATGAAGACGACCGGATGGACGTCACCGGAAATAGCGAGACGGCCATCTTGGTGGGGGCAAACTACACCCGACACCGGAAGAGCTGGCTAAAGGAAGCAGAGCAGGCGGACCACCGGCAACTATGAAAGAAAGACCGCTATGGGCACTATCGGTGATAGCCACAGCCAGGATGAAGTGCAGACACAGCGAGACATGCCCCCCCCCCAATCGCACCACCACTCCCCTGCTCCCCCCCCACTCCCCCCCCCCAATTAATAAGTAAGAAATAACCTCTATTTCCCTTTTGGTTTAAAATAATGTGTATAATATTTCTTATGCAAAAATGACAATAAGGGGGAGGACCCCCCCCCCCCACGCCCTCTCCCCCCCCCCACAAGCCCCTTCTCACCCCCCCCCCCCCCCCAACCCCCCCACATCCCTCCCCCCAACCCTTCCACCCCTCCCCTCCACCCCCCCCAACCGCCCCTACCCCTCCCCCCCCCCAACCCCACCACTGCCCCCCTCCATCCCCCCAATTAATAATTAAGAAATAACCTCTATTTCCCTTTTGGTTTAAAATAGTATGTATAGTATTTCTTATGCAAAAACGACGATAAGGGGGAGGACTGTAGGGGGCGTCCTAATCTAATTCTCATTATGAAAGGCATGCTAAGATAGCCTGAGAAGGGACAGAGCAGAGGACTACTCTCGGGCGGAAGCTGAGGGATGGCTGTAGGGAAAGAGATGAAAAGAAGGACAAGCTCACAGTCCACTACAGAGATAGCGCAAGTTCATGGGGGAAGCGCAGTCGGGCAGCAAAGTTGTTGCAGATATTGCTGTTAATTATGTTTTTGTGTTCATATGTTCAAAGGCGGGGGCGGGAAGCGATACGCTCTCCGTCGGCGATGGACTCCACGCGGGTCCCTGGGTTACAACTCCAGGGAGATCCGCGCAAGACCCCGCTGGGCCGGTAAATATGGGCCAGGAGCTCGCTTCTACGAGGAGAGCAAGGCAGGCCCAGACCGGACCCCCAGGAGGGGCAACTCAGGGGACCATGGGGATCCAACCCGGTGGTACACTGACTGTTTTATCTGTTGTTGTCTCAGTGTTTTCCCAGTATTCCTCATATATGTACCCTTTTGTTTCCCCCGTTCGCAGGCCAGAGGAGCACGCGACTGCATCAAGAGCCTTCGATGCCGCCAGACACCTGGACGCACCTGGATCGGCACCCCAGCTCCCGCCACAGAGCTACACCCGAAAAGCACCAATGGGTAGGAACCTCACAGTAATTTCACATAACGTGAAAGGATTTAATAGTCCCCATAAGAGACACCTGGCCATGACAGATTACAAAAAAACAAACCCTGACATTATCCTTCTACAGGAGACACATTTCTCCAAGAACAACTCCCCAAAATATATAGACGGCAGATACCAGACCTGGGTAGCAGCGTCTGCCAACAAAAAGAAGAGAGGGGTCGCAATCATGATGCACAATCGGCTAACACTAGACATTAAACTTACTAAGAAGGATGCTAATGGTCGGTTCATCATAGTGGTGGGGACCATTCGCGGACAACCCCTTACCATAGCAAATGTTTATGCCCCCAGTGACCGTGCGGATACCTTCTTTGACAGATTTTTCACAACCTTACACAGAGTAGCGCAAGGTGCCAAAATATTGGGAGGGGACTTCAACCACACACTGGACCCACACACAGATAGATGCACCCCAGGCGGACGTAAAAACCCGCAAAGCAGAGCGGCCTGGGTTAGACGCCTCAGGGCCAATAGCCTGGTCGATATTTGGCGCGAGCAGCACCCAGGCGAAAGAGAATACACATTCTACTCACATCCACACGACCGTTACAGCAGGATAGACTACCTCTTTGTGTCCAACAGAATGGTTTCGCCGATCTCCCATACGGGAATCCATGATATTTCATGGTCTGATCATGCACCTGTAGAGCTGCGGTGCACCGATTTTACACTGGACAGGCCAGGAGCGATCTGGAAACTCAATGAGTTATTAATTAAAATCCCCGAGGTGGAACAAATGGTAGGGGGAAAAATCAGGGAATATTTTACTGAGAACGTTGGTAGCGTGGCGTCTCAATCTACCCTTTGGGAGGCCCATAAGGCGACACTCCGAGGTGAACTCATAGGGATTGCAAGTAGGCGGAAGAAAGAAAGGGAACGAAAGATTCACACTTTACAATCTGAACTGACAACCCTATCCGCCCTACATAAAAACAATAAACAAGCACAGATCCTTAAGGCATGGCTAGATACCAAAACACAACTAAACTTACTGATGTCCTCCCGAGCTGAGAAGGGGATGACTTGGTCCAGATGGAAATTCTATGAAAAAGCAAGCAAGCCAGATACCCCGCTTGCCTATAAACTTCGAAACATAAACAGAAATTCTCATATACAGGCAATTCGAACAGGTAAAGGTGACCTCACTTCTGACCCTAAACAAATTGTGGAAGAATTTAAAGCCTACTACGAGACCCTTTATGACGGGGCTAAGGTCTCCCATTGTGAGACTACTCGTAGGCAGCTGAAGACATTCTTAAAAGATGCGAACCTGCCCAAACTGGGCAGAGTGGAAAGGGACGCGCTACAGGAAGATTTTTCGGGTGAGGAAATATCAGAGGTAATCAAAACACTGTAGCCACCAAAAGCCCCAGGCCCCGATGGCTTCTCTAATTTATATTACAAAAAGTTTCGAAAAATTTTGGTACCTCACCTGACTAGGTTGTTTAACAATTTTCTGGAGGGTGCCCCCATAGCCCGCCAAATGCTGCAAGCGTCTATATTAGTGATCCCCAAACCAGGGAAGGACCCAGCTGACTGTAAAAGTTACCGCCCAATCTCAGTAATCAATTCGGACACAAAAAAATTCTCCAAATTGCTGGCAAATCGCCTAAATAAGGTTATGCCCCGGCTGGTCCACCCAGATCAAGTAGGGTTCATCTGCGGGAGGCAGGCGGCAGATAACACTAGACGGATCATAGATTTAATTGATTTAGCACAACGACACAATATCCCGTCTATGGCACTTAGTTTAGATGCCGAAAAAACCTTTGATCTAATTGATTGGCCCTATCTCAAAGAGACGCTTGGGGAGTTTGGCATAGGAGGGAGAATGTTGGGCGCCATTCTAGCTCTCTATCGAGAACCGAGGGCGAAGGTCAGACACCAGGGCTTCCCTTCGGAAGAATTCCCGATACGGAGTGGCACCAGACAGGGGTGCCCCCTGTCCCCACTTATTTTCGCATTATGCATAGAGCCCTTAGCGGCACATATCCGTAACGGCCCGGACATAACAGGAATCCAAATTCAAGATCAGTCACACAAAGTGGCCCTGTATGCGGATTACATCATTTTAATGCTGTCAAAGCCCCTTACCTCTCTGCCGAACGTCTTCAGCTTGCTGGATGAATTTAATAAGATTTCGGGTTTCAAAATTAACCAAACCAAATCAGAAGCTTTAAATTTAAACCTGCCAAAGGTCACTGAAAAACTGATTGAATTGAATTTTAACTTTAAATGGCAAGCCTCCTGTATTAAATATCTCGGGGTGAATATTACCAAAGATTATAGCGCCTTATATAAAGCCAACTATCCCAGACTGATAAGGACTCTGACGGAGGA
Organism: Ascaphus truei; assembly: GCF_040206685.1. NCBI lineage: Eukaryota > Metazoa > Chordata > Amphibia > Anura > Ascaphidae > Ascaphus > Ascaphus truei. Next base: position 228,318,954 of record NC_134484.1, read on the forward strand.
TCTCAGGCTCTGGTCAGGCTATGCAATTTCATGGATCGGCAGGATCCAGAGCCTCAAGAAGAACCTCCTTCCCAGAATCCTGTACCTTTTCCAGACCCTCCCGGTGCAGGTGGCCAGGGATGACATCCTCCGGTTACAGTCCTCCATGGTGAAATTTGTCTGGGGTGGTAAAAAACCGCGCATCAAATCTAGTACGCTAATTCGGCCAACAGTAAGAGGAGGACTCGAGGTACCTTGCTTGTTAGCATATTTCCGAGCGGCCCAATTAACTCAAATTGTACAATGGCACATGCCAACTGGCCTCCGTAGGTGGGTTGACTTAGAGAAGGCATGAAGCGCACCTGTAGATTTACAGGACTTAATCTGGCTACCGAAAAACGTCCACAGGACCATAGGAGTGCCGCTGGCGGCAATGAGGAGCTCGTTGGCAGTTTGGGAGGACACCAGATATAGGTGTGCTCTTACCACCCAGCACACATTCATGACCCCGTTTGTAGGGAACCCTGATTTCGCTCCGGGCCTGCCGAGTGGGAACCTTGTGGCCTGGAAAACAAAGGCCCTCACGAAATTATTACATCTGGAGGGCAGTCCACTATTAAAATCCTTTGACCAAATTAAATCTGAAAGAGGGATACCAAACTCTGAATTCTTTAGATACCTCCAGATAAGAGCATTCTATAACAAGATCCCTACACGCCCTCTGCGTACAAATTTTGAGCAGCTGTGCTCAAGAGGTACGGGCACCATGGGACTAAACTTCTAGGATATATAGAGAGGTGGTCTGCCCTGGAACCGACGACAACACTAAACTGAGTTATAGAGACGCATGGGAATCGGACCTAGGGGAGACAATAGAGGACGACGACTGGGACTCGATAGTGCTGGCAGCAGCCAAAAGTTCGATATGCACAACCTTGAAGGAGAATGCATATAAGGTCTTAATGAGGTGGTATCTTACCCTAATGCGATTAGCAAAGTTTGTAAAAGATTACCCCCCATTGTGTCCTAAACAATGTGGGGAACCTGCAGACTTGCTGCACATGCTGTGGGGCTGCACCAAAGTGGCGCCTTTATGGGAGGAAATCCAAGATTGGCTACAGAGGATTCTTGGACATCCGGTCCCCTTGAACCCCTGGCTGTTTCTGTTGGGCAGGCGCAATCAGGGGCTAAGCAGACCGGCACAAAAATTGATTGCACACTTTGCAACAGCCATGAGGTGCGAACTCGCAGCACTGTGGAAGCAACCATATTTACCCACAATGATGCAAATTCGGAACAGAATATGGTACGTGTGCCGGATGGAACAATTGACGAGTTTGGTCAATGACACCAGCACAAACTTTCTAAAAGTATGGGCCCCATGGCTAGACCATTCGGACACCCCAGGGGTGAATGCCACCAATATTCTGCTTTGATAGATCGAAATGCATTCTCCGCCAAAGTAGCGACACTGACAATAACGGAGAGGGGTACTGATAGGGCAGACATAAAAAGACAGTAGGGTTTCCAAGAGAGGTCCCGCGCCACATATGGTTGATATCGGATGTCGAAGAACACAAGCAGGAGATGCCCCTCGACTGGCCTCCCCTCCCCCGCCCTCTCCCCCCCCCCTCTGTGTTTGTCTTGTCTGTCTCGTATGTCCGTCGTCTCTCCCGGTCCGTTATAATTTGTTCAATATGGAAATAAACAAGAAAATGGGAACGTGATCACTATTATATGACAATGGGTTGTTAGACAATGTTTGACCTGTACCACGTCCCAATAAAAACTTTTTTGTTGAAAAAAAAACCGTTAAAATCCCCGAAATTAGGTGGCTCTGAGGCTAGCGATTCATGTGTCTGTACCCATGCATATACATGGTCAGGGTTTATCTTGGTATTAATACTGACAAGCAGGTAGGTAGCTACTCTGAAGAGTATCCAGCAATGGTGACAGTTGATAGTAAATCACAATAGTGGGCAGCAAGATTGCAGGAATATCTTTTCTTCTTGAGGTGCAGCCAGTTTCCTTATTGGTCCATTCAATACGGGGATTGGGATGTTGAAGCCAGGGAAGGCCAAGGATCACTTCGACTGATGGAGTGTGAATGACATCCAGATGGATCTGTTCCGTATGGTTCTCACCTGTATGTAAGTGGAAGAGAGTAGTCTGTAAGGATATGAAGGCTGGTTGAAGAGGTCAGCCATCAATAGCTTCTAAGCCTACAGGGTACCTCTTATGGACCAGAGTGATGTTGTTCCTTTCAGCAAGGCCTTGGTCGATGAAGTTGCCTCCCGACCCGGAATCCACAAATGCTAGGGCGGTGATATGAAAGTTCTCGTCGATCAGCGAAACAGGGATTAAGATCCTGGTAGCCAAGGTTTTCTTTGTGATAGGGGAGGTGGAGAGTGTTCCCAATGTGATTCCCCTGGACCTCATTGGGAGCTGGCGTTTCCCAGCTTGTGGGAACAATTAAGTACCTGATGTCCAGAACTGCCACAGTGCAGGCAGGGGTCAGCGTTGCGTCTGCATTGTTTCTCAGAGGAAGATAATTTATTACCAGCTAGTTACATGGGTTCAAGTACATCTGGCTGAAGGGATTCAGACACACTTGTATGAAAATAAAGATATCTCAGAGTAAGTTGACGATGACGGGATCTTTCAGACCTCCTTTCTTGCAACCGTTGATCTAGGCTGATGCATGTGGCGATAAGCTCCTCGAGATCCGTGGTACGCTCATGTGCAGCAAGTTCATCCTTTAGAGTCTCTGAGAGACCTTGCCAGAAGGCGGACGACAACGACAAATTATTCCATCCGGTTTCAGCAGCGATAGTGTGGAACTCAAGAGCATATCTAGCGACAGGTCGATTCCCCTGGGAAATGTGGAAAAGAGAAGAGGCCGCAGTTACCTTGCGACCAGGTGTATCGAAGACTCTGCATAATTCTCGGGCGAATTGTCGATATCCTGAGTGAGGTCCGATCTTTGTTCCCAGATGGGGGAAGCCCAGGCCAGGGTATCATCGGTGAGTAGCGAAATGATGTACGCCACCTTGGATCTTTGAGAAGGAAAACAAGAAGGCATCATTTCTAACTGAATGAAGCATTGATTCAAAAACCCTCGACATACAGATGAGGCCATGACTATCCTAAAGCTTGCTTTAAACTATAGATAATAAAGTCAAACCGCGCTCTTGCTTCCTAACAGGATCTTGTATTGGATCAACTCTTCCCTCTTGCAGCTGATGTGATGTGAAGGCATCCCTCCTCCACAGGTCCCGTCGCAGGATGGCTCCAAACGCCGGGCAACAGCAGGGAATGAAACACAAAAGCGCCTGATGAAGCACAACACTGTGTGAAACGTGTTGCGAGAGCCCTACGGTGCAGTTAGAAGTCAGCCCACTGGTGTACCAAGCCCCAGCTGTCCCACCAACAACCAGAGACTCTTCGGCACGCCGGAGTGAGTTTTTCTAGGGAACCGGCGTTTGAGGCGGGCTACTATTCACGGGTCCTGCGAGAAGCCGCAACCCGGAAGTAAGAACAACGTGGTGCCGAGCCAGGCAGCCCCAGCGCGCGGGTCTACCTCGTAAGCCTCTGCACCATCTCTTTATGCCCAGGACACCACCAGGACTGTTTCCTCTGCACCTTTCTACTGGATGTACTTACCCTTATATGTAAGTTTTTACTGTTATTATTATTAACCTGTTTCAATTAAATCTTGACCCTCGGTGCGCTTTTGTGTTTCATTCCTTGCTTTAAACTAGCCGGGTTACATTCAGGGTATGTGCTGGGTATGTGCTGGGCTAGTTTGAGGCAAGTTTGAGCCATTTCTGCATTGATTAACGACCCATAGGATTAACACAGCAGGGTCCCTGGCAGTCCCATTCAGTTTGAATGGGACTGCCAGGGACCCCCGCAGTTAATCTGATGGGCCATTAATCAATGCAGAAATGTTGGGCTAGTTTAAGGCAGGTATTCAGGCTGTTCCTGGGTCTTTTTGGTGATTGCCACTGTTTGTTTTAGAATAGTCGTGGGGATCTCCACCATAATGATTGGGTGTCGGAAGTCGGGGTTCAGATGTAGAGGTCAAAGACATAGAGGTTAACGTTGCAACAGCAGGGCCTGAAGGGACAGGACTAGGAAGAGAGGCTTGAGCCCGGTAAGTGAGAGAAAGGAGATTTTGTTGTAACAGGTCCATGCGTCGGTCGTTCTGCTCTACGTATTTCACAATCTTTGAGAACATGCTGGCTGTGCATGCTCAAGACTCGCCCCACCACAACGGGGTCCATGTTTGTGGGGCTGATCATACTGTAACGGAGTGCTCTCCACAAACAAGGCGTGACCAAGAGGCCAATGTGGAGATAGAAATATAACGTCACTCACAGCCGCGTGGGCACGTCTGGAGTGTAGATTGGTCGATGTAGCCGGGTCAGGGTTGGAGAGGTCAGAATACTCAAGAAACTTGCCGAGGTCAGGATTGGAGAGGTGCGAATCGTTACAGGTGCTTTTAGCCGTGGTCAGGATTGGAGAGATGTGGATAGTCGTGGTACGTTGCCGAGGTCAGGGTTGGAGAGGTGCGGATCGTCGTTGGTAGCCGGGGTCAGGAGGACAGAAGAGCCGAGTCCAAGAGATTGCCTGGGTCAGGAACAGAGTAGCTAGGAACCAAGGTTTTCAAGACAAGACTGTGGAGGCAAGGGTAGCAGTGAACACTTTGAAACAACAAAGCTTTATGCTCAGCCAATTTGCCAGAGGGCAGGCTGATCATATATATGGAGCAAGAACCAATAAGAACTGCATGCTGAAATAGGACACGTCAGCAAGGTTGACTGTGGTTGGCTAACTGGATGCAGAAGACAGGTGCGGGAAAGATTGCTGATGCAGATTGATGACACGGTACCTGCATTCATTGAGTGGGCACCATGTGTGAGCGCAACATGCCGATGACATCACTGAGTGGTTGCAACCTGGAGGCGGAGCCAGGAGATTTCGCATTTACCTCTGCGCGTGATGCGCGCACGCCCGTAGTGAGGTGGCTGGTAGAGGCTGGCCCAGATGACGCATTGTAGGAGGCAGATGAAGCGGAGCACCCGGTCGTGAGTTAGGGTAAACGGGGAGCACGGAGAGGGCGGTTTGACTCACGCATCCTTACACTTTCTCCATGCCCTTTGGAATTCTCGCTCCCTTTCTAACAAGTTCCTCTCGGTGCATGACTTCTTTCTCTCTCACTCTCTGCCCTCCCTTATGGTGGCCTTTCTTTCTCCCACACTCCGCGCCCTGATGGCAAAGGTGGAGGCATGGGGCTACTCCTCTCCTCTCTCTGCTGTTACCAAACCCTTCCTATTCCTTCATCTCTTTCTTTCCCCTCCTTTGAGGCTCACACTGTCCAGATCTTCTCTCCTCTCCCTGTCCACATGGCGGTCATCTATCGCCCACCTACCTCTACTCATCATCTTTCAGCCTTTCTCTCTCACTTTGAAGCATGGCTCTCTTTCTTTCTCTCCTCAGACTCCCCAGTTCTTCTTCTTGGGGACTTCAACTGCAATATTGATGACACCTCTCTCCCTTGGGCTTCCCGATTTCTTTCTCTAACCTCTTCTTTTTGACTTCGTGGACTGCAGCTAGCACCCACAAGGATGGCCACTACCTAGACCTGGGTTTCACCAAAAACTTTTCTCTCTCTGATTTCTCCATTTCCCCCTTTCCTCTCTTCGACCATCACCTCATCTCATTTTCTCTATCTCGCTTCTCCTCTAATCCATCTCCATCTACCCCTTGTTTCTGCAGAAACCTGCGCTCTATTAACCTACCAGCCTTTGATTCCACTTTACGCTCCTCCCTCTCCTCTCTCAGTTCTGCTCCAGACCCTGACAACCTGGTCAGGAACTACAACTCTGCCTTATCCTCCTCTCTTGATCTACATGCCCCGCATTCTCTCTGCCATCCTTGCCCTTCTAACCCCAGACCCTGGCTCAATTCCCACACCCGCATGCTACTTTCCTGCACTCGTTCCTCTGAACACCTGTGGAGGAAATCTCATACTCTCGCAGACTTCCTTCACTACACATTTATACTATCCTGTTTCAACTCTGCCCTCTCTCAAGCTAAACAAACCTACTTTTCTTCACTAATCAATACGCACAAGTCAAACCCACGCCGGCTCTTCTCTGTCTTTGACTCTCTACTCAAACCACCCTCAGCTGCCTCCTCTTCTTCCTCCAACTCACCTCTGGACTTTGCTGACTATTTTAAGGAAAAGGTGGAATCCAAACATCATAACATCCCCTCTGTTTCCTCCTCCCATCCTACACCACTTCCTGCCTTCCTTGACTCTTTTTCCACTGTCTCGAAGGAGGATGTTTCACTGCTGATCTCCTCTTCTCTGTCTATCACTTGCTCTTTTGTCCCTATCCCCTCCCATATCCTGAAACCTCTTGCTCCTACTATAATCCCTACGCTCACACACATTTTTAACTCCTCCCTCTACTCTGGTACCTTTCCTTCCTCTTTCAAACATGCAACAGTTATACCATTACTCAAAAACAGCAAGCTTGACCCTACTTGCCTTTCTAACTATCAACCTGTGTCCTTCCTGCCTTTTGCCTCTAAACTCCTTGAATGTCTTGTATTCTCTTGCTTGCTCCACTTTCTCAACACCTATTCTCTCCTAGATCCTCTACAATCTTGCTTCCGCACTGCTCACTCCACTGAAACAGCCCTCACTAAAATAACTAATGACCTCCATGCTGCCAAAGACACAGGTCATTATTCTCTGCTCATACTGCTTGACCTCTCTGCAGCATTTAACACAGTGGACCACCCTCTTCTTCACATTCTCCATACTCTTGGTATTCATAACAAAACTCTATCCTGGATCTCCTCTTACCTCTGCCATCGTACTTTCAGTGTCTCTTCTACTAATCAAATCTCTTGGGTTTAAATATCACCTCTATGCTGATGGCACACAAATTTACTTTTTTACCCCTGACCTTACACCTGCTGTACAGACCAAAATTTCTGAATATTAGATTTTACTGTCGCTATATCTTCATCTGTTCTTCATCTGAGATGGCACGGATGAAGAACTGGTCAATTTCTTTGCATACTTTGATTCACTTGTGACACCGGTATGCTTTACAAAAAGCTGGAGCCAAATGCAAATTGCATTTTTAGATGTCCTTGTATCATTCGATGGACAGTCCCTGCATACAGACATATTGTAAGCCCACTGATAAAAACTCCACGCTACATGCTTCAAGCTTTCATCCGGATCCTCTTGTTAAAATGCTGCCTTATTCGCAGAAAATAAGAGCTGCTACAGGTGCAGCCACGAGTATTCTAACATTGCTTTGAAAAATCTGGGGCATTCTCCAGGTAGTACTGCAATATTTCTCTGACATTTCTGCAGAAAGACTAATGGCCCATCGGATTAACACAGCAGGGGTCCCTGGTCAGTTTTAATGGGACTGCCAGGGACCCCCGCTGTGTTAATCCAATAGGCCATTAGTCTGTCTGCAGAAATGTCACAGAAATGTTGCAGCATTACTGGGAGATTGCCCCAGATTTTCCAAGGCAAGTGTTAGAATACTCGTGGCTGCACCTGTAGGATCGTGGATAGACCTGAAAAATTGGAGCTAACACTTAGTGACATAAAGCAGAGGTTTGTAGCACGGGGTCATAAAAATTCTATGATAGACAAGGCCCTTAATAAAGAGATCACAACAGCATCGCAAAAGGAGAAAACAGAGAGGATGAATTATGTGAGCAAGTATGCAACGGTGAGTAGGCTCATTCAGCAAAGCATCCGCAGACACTGGGGGATACTCCAGTTGGAAGAATCGTTGAGTACAATATGCAGGGATTTACCAAGATTTGCGTACAAACGAGGCCAAAATCTGAAAGTTATTCTTATTGCAGCAGACAATAAGGAGCACTATACAGCATCTCATTTTCTTGGTAGTCCTAAAAATGGATGTTATAAATGTTATGGCTGTTCGGTGTGCAACAGCCTTAACACAGGCGATGTATTTTATCATCCCAGAAGTGGTGAAAAATATCAAATAAATAGCAGGATTACATGCACATCTATGAACGTAGTGTACACAATAAAATGCCCATGTGGACTTGTTTATGTAGGCAAGACAAGGAAGATGTTAAAAATCAGATTTATTGAACATCGTAGTAAAATCAATGGGAAAAAGGAAGACACTGCATTAATCACACATTGTGCTGAATATAAACACACAGTATCATCATTAAAACTGATGGGAATTGACCGGTTACATAATACATGTACAGGCATCAATTAAGACAAGGCACTATTACAGAAGGAGGCCTACTGGATGTTTACTTTGGACATGGTATTCCCAAGGGGTCTTAATGACTTCCTATCACTTAATTGTTTTTTGGAGAGCAGATGATATACTTTCTATACTTATTGTGTTTTATTTCAGGCACTATACTTGCTGCTGCTGCTGACCTCCACCACGTCCCTTCCTTTTCCTTTTTGAGTAGGTTTGTATGATTAACATAATATGGATTGCCCTTTACTAGTAACTTTATTTGTAAATATTAGTGTTAATTAATTTTAAAGTCACTGGGGTAACTGCAGCACATGTAGGGTACTCTTTACTGATTGTGTTTTTATCCATTTCTTATGTCATGGACTTCATGTGACCAGCATGCTATAATAACATTACACAAGCAAACCCCCCCTCTTCCACTCACGACCATGGCTGGGACGATGCTGACGCGCTGTCAGGCTAAAGATGTGCGCATGCGCGATAAGGATCGTTCCTACAGGGAAGGAGGAGATGGAGCCACTGAAGATCAGTATGTGATGACATCGGAGGATATCCACAGATGCAAGGGCGGGACATCATGGCCTATACAGATGTCGGGATCGGCCAATAGGAACCATTCAGATGAGAAGGATGACGTCACTGGAAGTAAAGACTCGCGAGACTTCGGGGACCAATCCGCAAGGATTGAGGAATGGAGGAGCGTGATGACGTCACTGGAACCGCGATGGGTGCATGGGCACACTGGACAATGGTAGAGACTGAGATATTGATTACATATCATGTGAAGAGACTTGGGGGGTGATTATTTGCCTATATATAGTGGTCACTTTGTATTTTGGATATGCCAGTCACTTGAGAAAGACCTCAGAGAAGGTAAAAACATTGTGCTTAGCTTTATAATACATTTCTAAAAAATCCGTAGTGACTTGGATCATCTGTTGCGTGCAACTTAAAAAAAAAAAAAAAAAAAAAAAAAAATGCACTACATTACAATCAAATTAAAACAAGCATTTGCCAAAAATTGCATTGCTTGTCACTGTGCTTATCTATACCCTGAAAGGTGGCATAGATAAACACTTTGCCAGTCAATAGATATCCTAAAAAAAAAACACAATTAGATCAAATACAATCAATGTGTTTCTTACCTTTGCTGGGATGAAAATTCAGGTGACGATATGAGAATGTGCGAGTTGCAGCTGCTACTAGAATTACTTGATTTGCTCTCGTACGGTTTGTTTGTGCGGGAGCATGACTGATCGAAAGAAGCACTTCTCAGCCTAGTTTGGCATGTTATCGGAGATTTCTGACTAGCTACACTTGCAAACTCCCTGGAGAAGTGCTGAAAATTCTTAATACAGATATAATTGTTGGTTTTGGCCCAGATTTTGAGGAATTCCATGAACATGTCTGAGAAAATCCTCAGCATAGTCCATAGACGCTATAATGGCCCATCGGATTAACACAGCGGGGGGCCTTGTATTTTAATGGGACTCATGCTGTATGAATCCTACCGGGCTGTGTTAATCCGATGGGCCATTACAGTGTCTATGGACTATGCTGCTGAGTGTTTGCGAGATGCCTGTGAATTTTCCTCACACGCTGGCTCAAAACACACAGTTACATCTGTAAGTCGCTTATCAAAGCTAGAATAGCTAGAATAAGCCCCTATGTCTCCTAACTGTACTTTCATAATTGTCACTATTCTAAATGTCAATCTCTAACCCTACTCTATTTAAACCCATTTAAACAGAGTTACCATTTTTTAATAAAGCGTGACTGCACATGGATGTTGCGTACTGCTCTCCTCTTCAGCTGCGCGCACACACACTTCTTGTTTGCATTGGAGTTGGAACCCTACTGCAGTCTCCAGCAGTCCAGGAGCTTCACCTGCAGCACCAATGCTGACTTCCTCCCTTCCTATGCCCCAAGGGGAGGGAGAAGAAGCTGCCCACCAGGGAAATACGTTTTTTGAAGTGAAACTTCTTTAGTGGCACCTACCACATGAGCAAAATTCAGTGGCAGTGAATGGAGTTGATGGGAACGGAAGTCAGTGGAGACGGATGTGATGTCACAGCTGGCAGAAGAGGCCATCAGCAACATTCATTGCCACTGAAATTTGCCAGCTTCCACCAAGAGGAGTCAGGAGAACGAACGCACACACACGCGCACACACACACACACAAGCCGCTCCTTCCGCCTGAAGTGAGTCACCGCGCAAACCTCCCGCCCGACCCCTGAGTGAGCCACCGCGCAACCCTCCCGCTCGCCTGTGAAGATCTAATCCTGAACTGCTACCAGTGTGACCTGGTATTTCGTTCCTGTGATTGCTGTTCAGGATGTCCTGAATTCAAGGGTGAACCACCGGAACGAAATACCAGGTCACACTGGTAGCAGTTCATTCCTCAGGATTAGATATTCACACCGCCCCCCCATGAGTGAGCTGCTGTGCAAGTGAGTCCCGCCCACCTGTGAGTGAACCGCCAGACAACCCTCCTGCCCGCCTGTACCGTGAGTGAGCCGCTGCCGTGCAACACTCCCTCCTGCCTCCCCCATGAGTGAGCCGCCAATCAACCCTCCCGCCACGTCCCCCGTGAGTGAGCCAACACGCAACCCTCCCGCTCCTTCAGTGAGCTGCCCCCGTGTCCCCGCGCCAACAGAAGGCAGCAGCAGGACACAGCTCCGCCGCGGGAGAGAGTGGGGGCTGCTCCAGGGGACACAGACAGACACCTCCGCACCTCCGGGGGATGGAGTAGGAGAGAGGGGGGAGAATAACACACACAGAGACACACTCACTGACACACACTGACTGACTGACTGACTGACTGATACACACACAAACACACTGACTGACACACAGACACACACAAGGAACTCAGCTACTATAAATATAGAAGTGCAAATAGCTAAAACACATGTTCTAAGTCAAACTACTTTGCATTTTGGCACTGAAATTGTGTTTTGATTATTAATTAAAAACATCACCATTACAAATACAATTTCTGTGACAAAACAGTGATAAAAAACAAAGAAGTTTCACATAAAATGAGCATGATCAGCACACACAATTTTGTTTTACATTTGATGTGGAGAGGATTATAGCAGATGTCTGTCAAAAGTTGTCAAAATGCAAATTGCAGGGGTAAAGTCATCCCCATAGATGCAGAACTTGACCCCAGAATTACAGTGTAACATTGACCCTCTACAGACTAATTTTACTGCTCCATGTAACCACTCCTCAAATTGCTCCCTGGAGTAATTGGGGGATAAGATGCCCAAATACTTTATTTTTAATTTTAAAGCTTCACGCGTAGCCTCTCCATCCTCAAATCATTTTAACTAAAGCTTCAAAGATTAAAACTGCTTGTTTACAACAAGTATAATGGGAACATAAATTAAGATATATTCCATTATTAAATCTGTTATACTATAAATTACACACAAAGACAGCTGCAATATATATTTTTTATTTTAGGTTATCGTTTACTATTTACTATAAGTTAGCAATTCTGAAAAAGAAGCAGATCAATGTTAAATAAAGAACACATTGAAGTTGTTTTTTCCGATATTGAAGACAGAGCCAAATAAAAGCTTTATGTTGCAAACGGGTATGTAGGTATAACTGGGATACAGATTAAGGTATGATATCATGTATTTCCATGTTCTTTTAGAACCTGTAAGTCATTTTAAGATCAACGAAAACAAATACCCTTATAATAAACAATGGGGCTTATGCAGAGAGGTACGGAAAGGACAAATTCAGCAGGTTTGCGGCAAAAATATCCGCATTAAAAGAGTTAGTGGCGAGAACGTGGCGGGACAAGTCAAATTCGCCAGATGGGTGTCGAGAAGCTTGAGTTCGCCATTGTTAAAACACACACGATTCCAGTAGCTCCGAAGCGCATGAACGCGCCAATCGGAGCTACTATATGGCGCGTTTGGGTGACATTTTGCCTGCTAACAAAAGTTGGCTTTATTGTGTCCAAATAACGCGCGCCTCAGAATGGCGAGTTTCACGCCAAGTGAAACTCGCCAAATTAACAATTTAATGCACACCGGGCTACCGGAGTACCCTGCATAGGACTCAAATAAAAGCCAATCCTGTGGCGAATTTATGCCTTTCCGGTACGTACCTCTCTGCATAAGCCCCAATATGTTTGAAACGGCTAGGACATGTGAAATTCTCTAAAGCGTTATGTAAACGGCTAGAACGAAACACTTTATGTATTTTACATGGACTGTGTTTTACCTCTATTCAGTTATCATATATTAGGTTAATTTTTAGATTTATAAATACATCCTACCGAAATACATTTAGTTAGATTTAACGTAGTAATTTCTTTAAATAGGAAATATAAAATAATAATCAGATAACTCCACACAATAAAACTGTACCATTCTATGTAAACAGAAAATACTTCTAGTGAACTGTGTGTGGCATGCAACATAAAGAGCAACAATAAAATTGAAGCTTATTTGTAGTCTCCTGTGGTAGGAGTAATATGTAAACCTTGCTTGCACCAAATGTTAAACAGCTCAGACAATAATATCACACTAGAAGTGTTTATCTATCTATGCAAGAAAGGAAGTCTATGACATTGAGGGTCCAAACTCATTTTGCCCAGAGCAATCTTCCACACAGATGTTTAAGGATCTTGTAAGCTAAAGCTTTGAAAAAGGTCCCAGACAAAGAAATTATACAGTAGAAATAGACTAACTAAGGATTTATGTAGTATCAAGACCACACTTGCTGGGTCATTCAGCAATATTTGACAATAAACCTCCATGATACTTCAGGTTTGGCGCTTGTTGGGTTTATGTGGTAGGTCCAGAATAAACAATCTGACACCAAAGATCCTTAATAGTTTACAGAAAAACGTCTTCAGTTTTGGACCTTACCCAAAGACAACGACTCAGGCAATAAAGCTTTTAATGTCCTTTATTGCTTTCTTGAACTAGGCTGCATACATTAGGTTTTGAAAAAGCTGCCTCACAGCTAATTTGGCACAAAGCTTAAGCAATCAAGAACCCAAAATGGATATCTCAAAGAAGAGAATTGGACGTGATGAACAACAAACTACTAAGCAGTAAAATTATGAATGAAAACTGAAGACTGAGGACAAATGTTCTGCGGTTTCCAGTACAAACTGAAAATGATCATATTGCCATTGTATGTAAAATACATTAAAAAGAGAAGCTATTCATAAATGTATAGTATATCAGAGAGAGCCTACATGTGGCTGACATTTAATACATCCCTATGCAATACATTGGAGGAGTTCATGTGGAATCCGCAATCGAAACAAAACTGGATATTTACGTTAACGCACCACTCACAAAGTGTACTGTACATTTACTGTCACACAATGTGAGTCACAAAGCAAAACGTTAAATCTGTATGGAAGGATGGGCAGGTTCGTGGGTTGAAATCAGAACTTTACATATTTTGAAGTTGGCTCGGAATCTTGATGAAAGATTTTCAAAATTTAAAAAAAAAAAAATCCTGTCTATTTTTAGTTTTTTTTTCCCCATTTATTTTCCCATATTCAAAATGAAAAACAATGACGTTCTGTCAAAACCAAAACACTAGTGAAAGTGCCCTTTTTACATTAAAACTGCATGATTTTCTAAAACGGTGTGCGTTTCATCTAATGGAGTCTAACTATATAAATTACTGTAAATAAATCATGAACATGTTAAGCTCAGAAAAATAAAGGTTTGCATACACTTAGGTTGGTATAGGACATTATAGCTGCTACAAAATGTCCACGTACCACAATCCTTAAATGTATTTACGCATTCAACTTCACAAATGGGCAAAATATTATGTTACTATGTGCAACAAGTTGGCCAGTACAGGAGTCTGATCAATGTTGTTTCTTCTTTCCCCACAACAACTTAAATGACATTTTATAAGTGACACAAAGCTAACTAGTGAACACCCAAACATATTGAGGCCTACAGAATGTGCTAAGATTTTATTTAAAAGATGTTTTTTTTGCTGCAAAATTTCCGTGCTAAAAAGTAATACAAACATCCAAAAATGTGCATCTTATGTACAGAGACTTCAGACATATAACGCAAAAATAGTTTGTTTGGAATGATTTTTGATGCATCATGTCATGTTACATATGTGACTGATACAATTGACATTACTGTAAAACAGAATGATTGTGGGTTTTTTTTATTTAGAACTATTATTAGTAAATATATATCATTAATGTAATGTTATTTACAATAGTCACTTTGTGAAAATATAATGTATATAATGATGCATCCTGCTGCATCAAATACATGTTTTTGGTTGATACATAGCTAACATAATTAAAGGAGCAATTCATGCCGGTTTCATTTTTTTTTTAACAGAGGATTCAACCAGAGGTCTCCAGAGCTGAATCCCATTCATCTCAGCTTCAGGGACCCACAACTTCCAGAGATACTTACTTCCATAGGGAATGCCAGTAGCCGCTTGCTGGGATTTAAAGTCCAAAGTTCCCGCATCACGTGGGCCAATAGAAATCTGAACCTCATGATGTCACGGCTTTCGATTGGCCTGCAAGGCACAGGAGCTTTGTAAATCCGCATTACATGAACCCTGGTACCCGAGCAGAGCGGCTACCTGAAACTCCTTGGAGGTCTGTATCTCCAGAAGCAGGAGGGGCTCCAAGAGCTGAAATTAATGGGGGTCAACCCCCTGCTTCTAAAATGTGTTGAAAAATGAAAACAAATTAAAAAAACAGAACTTGGATTGCCGCTTTAATAATCTTTTTAGGGTATGCATCTAGTTGAACTTGGCGGACAATTTTGACACTCTTCCTCCTGTTTTTGGCACAAAGAAACATTATTGTTTCGTACATACCATTCCATCCGTACAACTATGCCCCAAAACAAAATTATTTTGTCCAGATCTCTTAGGACATACTTGAAAACGAGAGGTAACTCTCAATGTATTACTTCCTGGTAAAATGTTTTATAAATAAATAAATAAATAAATAAATAAATAGGAGCAAACGTTAACTCTTGATTGCAAAGAGAGAGAAAAACTTCAGTTATAGGTGACATTTTTGATACATCTAATTATAATATTACACTTTTCCTCCTGTACCTCCTTCAATAGCCACTCTGCTAAAAATTGGAGTACAGCTGGTGCAAAGGACCTTTAATACATTGGTGCAAAATGAGTAAACGACATACAATTTACAGCTGTTATTAGAGCAATTCTTGAGTTTGCGACATTTGAGGCAGTACATGTCCACTGTCTTCAAGATGCTGTTTGATTACACTCAGAAACGTTTATTTGATGTAATACTTTGGATGCCTTTAGCACTCAGCAATAATTTGCGGCAGCCTGAAAACAGCATTTTGTTTTTAATGAATAATACATGGTAAAAGATTTCAATGAATTATTCCCCAGGCAGGCTCATGTTAACAAGGCAGTGGCTTTAATGGAAAGAAAGTGTGCACAGCATGGTACTGCTTTTATAAAATAACAACTAATGCAGTTCCAGTTGTCAGAAGCAGTGCAGTGACATGCCATGTACTGTATAGGTTCATTAGTAACATGTTGACACTGCTTCCCTATCTAGAATATATACTTTAGACAGCAAGCTCATCCAACACATGCAATGCTTTGTGAAGTAACTATGCTTCCGCTAACCCCCGCTATGAGGGGACCCGACAGCATGGGGGGCTTGCCTGGCCGCCATTGGAAGTTGGTCGGCCCCAACTTCCACTTCCGGCTGTCTTGCAAGTGGAGCCTCTGTTTCCAGTGGGTGTGCGGGACCCTGCTTCACGCCAATGCTCCCTCCTCCCCTCCCCCCCCCGGGGGGAAACCTGCTCAGTGCCAAAAGTTGGGCCGTCTGGACGCCGGACCCATTTTACGCATCCGTGCTGTGTGGCCCCAACTTCACTGACGCAGCACCAGAGACTTGTCCCTTTCACACAACCAGTTACAATTCTTAGAGGGGGGATTCTGTGAGGTGAGGAGGATTGAGGGGTACTGAGGGGGATTGAGTGTGACAAGGGGAAGATAGAGTGTGAGGAGAGGACAGAGCATTGAGTGTGAGATAGGGGGGGTTGAGTGTGAGGAGGGGGATTGAGTGTGAGGGGAGGGGAGATTGGTTGTGAGAAGATGGGGGAATGAGTGAGGAGAGGGGAGATTGCGTGTGAGAAGATGGGGCTTGAGTGTGAGGAGAGGGGGGATTGAGTGTGACGAGGGGAGATTGAGTGTGAGAAGATGGGGTATTGAGTGTGAGGAGGGGGATTGAGTGTGAGGAGAGGGGCGTGTGAGGATCGGCGTTGGGTCCCACCCCCGCAACAGGTCCCGTGAGGACATGGGTGACGCGCCTCACATCAAGTAAGCTACCCATAGGCGCTACACTATCAGGCAGGGGGATACCTCCAGGTTTAGGCTTAGGCCCCGCCCCCGCCCCGCGTCACTTCTCTTAATGACATGGGTGACGCAACATGCATGCAGGAAACAACACACAGGCGCCGTGCAACAAAGATCACGCGAGGGGTTAATCCCAAAACCCAACACTAACCCAGGATCATCTGCACCTGCGGCACACTCCGCCTCCTGACTACAATTGGTCGCTTGTATATCGAGTGGGCGGTTGATACTAATGTGGCAGCTGCTTGCTACAGTACTGAACCTGTACTCATTAATCCTATTAAATCACATATTTACGAAAGTAAATTAAATATCTGCATAACAAACAGTAAAATATATTTCATATTTGTATTATTTGTCCAGGAAAACAAAAGTTTCCGTTCACAAAAGGCGCCTACAAATGATTTAGTATAATAATAATAATTCATTTACCGACTTGTATATATCACATGAGTAAGGTGACCCCTATTCAGATGAACTTGCGAAGTTAGAAAGGCAAGGGAGGGTAAGTAGAAGCAAGGGGGTGTGTAGATTGAAAAGGAAGTGCCTGCAGCATGCTTGCTAAATAAGCAGCTGGAATTAATCTATACATTTCCTCATCATGTGTTCGGTGATGTGTTGATAAATCTGTCAAATCTAACTGATTCGAATTTAGTCTCACTCGTTGGGAAGCTATTCCTCTCATTGCATGTATTATCTAATCAACATTAACTCAAATTAAAGCACGTTTCTTAGTGTAGCCATGTATACTCTTGGCTACTAATCTACCCTGCCTAACACATTATCCCTGGTACCAGTGCAGGCAGTGTTAGGGTTAATCCGGGTTTCCCCCTGCAGTAAGCAGCTCCCTTGAGTGACAGGGGGGGGCAGGCTTGGGGTCTGTGTGCTGCCCAATCAGGGGCTCAGACCTAAGACCTTCTCCCTGGGTACATAAGAGGATGCACAGCCTAAATTTAGGGAGTTGGAGTTCTGGTTCTTGTTCTGGAGCTGAGAGTGGTGGGGGAGACCCTCTCCTTTAGGGGAATGGTGCAACTACCCCTTATTCCACCAGGGAATAAGGAAGCTAGGGATAGACTTTTAGGGCCTCAAGACCTGGGGGTTTAGTCCAGGGACCCAAGAAGAAGTCCCTGCCAGAGTGAGGCCAACATTCAAAAAGGAGAAGTGGCGGTTCCCGCAGCTCGGCTGGTGGAAGAAACTAAAAAATAGTCCAGAGTCAGTCCACACCTGCCGGTCTGGCTGTCGTAGTCACCACTCGGCCGGAGGCTCGGATGCTCAAGGAGAAATACAGTAACTAGTGGAGGGTCTAACACAGTCTTCGCAGGCACACAACTAGTTAAAAAAAAGTTAAAAGCTTTCTCCAAAGTATCACCCACCCCCATCGAGGAAGAAAAGTTTGGGAATTGGAGAGACCATACCCTGCAATTGCTCAAAGATGGTCCTGTTCAGAATCTGTGAATAGACAACGGATAGCGGAATGTCTGAGGCCCCTAGCCGCAAACATTGTGAGAATGCACCGTGAGCTAGAGGGAGAAGCCACCACCCAAGTGTTGGTGGAACTCCTCAACCAGACCTATGACATAGAGGAGGATGAAGATGAACTCTTAGCCCACTTTCATGCTCTCCAGAAGGAGGGAGAAGGACTGTCCATGTTTGTCCAACGCCTATAGCTTTTCTTGTGGGATTTACTTTCAAAGGAAGTTATTACTGCAACAGTCGTGAATGAGTACCGGTTCAAGCAGCTTATAAAAGGATCTCTACACTTTCATCCTATAGCTCTTATGATGCGATGCGCTCCTTTGGCAGAGAAAAACAACAGTTTCACGGAATTGCTAAGCCAAATAAAGAAGCATGAAGTTCAATTGCGATTCCACACTCCCAAGACATCTCGAGATTCTACCAAGGGAGAGAGTAAGGTAACCCCCTCCAAAAAGCCTAGTGTCAAGGTGAGTCCCGAGGAGGATCACTCCGGAACTTCCTCTCCAAACACCCCGGACGCCTCAGAGCTTGGCTCCCAACTCTGGCTTCATTGCGACCCAAAGCAACTGTTGCTTTAACTGCCACAAAGAAAGTCACTTTGCACGGAATTGTC
The DNA here is from genome assembly GCF_040206685.1 of Ascaphus truei. Classification (NCBI taxonomy): domain Eukaryota; kingdom Metazoa; phylum Chordata; class Amphibia; order Anura; family Ascaphidae; genus Ascaphus; species Ascaphus truei. Next base: position 228,337,708 of record NC_134484.1, read on the forward strand.
TGAAGTCAGACACTTCCACTCCAGGAGCCATGGCCTTCACCATGCAGTCAGCAGTACAGCCGTCCACATCCTCGGATAGTGCCCCTGCGCCTAGCTCTGAAGAGGAGCCTCAATCGGATGCTGGCACTCGAGTAGGACCTGCAGCCATAATACGAGTCCTAGTGAAGGGAATCTATGTTTGCACATTGCTGGACACTGGGTCTCAAGTGACCATCATCTACCGGTCATTTTACGATATTCCCCTTCAAGCATCTGCCTATTCAGTCGCCAGAGAAAATGTTGTGGGGTCTTCGTAGCGAATACTGCCCCATTGATGGCACGATTCAAGTGCGGTTGGATATACTGCAGCTCAATACCAGCAAAACCCACCCCATGAAGTTGGAAGCCTTGATATGTCCTGAGCCATTATATGCATGAGAGTGCAGTTAATCAGGTTGAGTACCACAGAGCTTTCCTGCAGGGACTGTACTCAGCTTTGTTGGGGCCTGCGGGGAATGGAGATGCCGAGTGAAGAACTGAGAAAGAACCCTAAAGCCTGTCCTGTTCATCCCCACTACCACTGGCGGACACTCAGTGCCTTCCTGTGAACCAACAGGTAGCACCATCACAAGGTAATCACAGTGATTCTCCCCTAGGGTGGGGGAACATGGGTTACATTTTGGGCACCTAAAGCATCTGCCTATGCAGTAGCCAGAGAAAATGAAGTTGTGGGGTCTTAGTAGCGAACACTATCCCATCGATGACGTGATTCAAGTGCGGTTGTATATACCGCAGCTCAATACCAACAAAACCCACACCATAGAGGTGGAAGCCTTGATATGTCCTGAGCCACAGGAACATCCGTGCTCTCCATCATCTTAAGGACCAATGCGGATGTTATCAGAGCCCTGATCTAAGCCTATCTGCAAGAAGCAGGTGAACTACCCCTATCCTCTCTGAAGATTCCCCCCGTATTCAAGGAGGAATGGCATAGAATCTCTGCTCAAGAAGGATTTGGACAATTCTTCAATCTGGAGAAAGGGTTGACAGAAATTCCACCAGGGGAGTGAGGCACATGACTGCTTTAACTAACTACCCAGGCCGCGACGAGGCCGACAGGTACTTCCCCCTAGAGACCATGCCCGAAGAGGACACCAAGAGATGGATCAAGGTGGTGCCAGAGATGGAGTGGAAGCCTTCACTTCCTCTGCAATTCAAGGCGACCATCCAGAACATCTCACCCCATCCTATACGATTTGACGTCAGGCAAGCCCTGGGTCGGATCTAACCAGTTACTCAGATAGAATCCTTGGCTCACGTAAATGCGGCTACTGTACGAAAAGCCCCTACAGGATTGCAGTTTGACTTTGGGGAATCAACCTTGCCCGGTGAGTGGAAGAAACGGTTTAGCAACAAGCTGGCGGAAGGCCAAGAGGTGTTCTCCACCAGTGAGATGGATGTGGGCTGCAGCAAGAGTGCTCAACACACGATCCAGTTGAATGACGCCACACCATTTCAGGAGCGTTCCACATGCATAGCTCCCAGAGATGTGGAGGATGTAAGGGACGTCCTGAAGGAGATGGAGACGACGGGCATCATAATAGAGTCATGTAGCCTCTATGCCTCTCCTATCATGGTAGTGCAAAAAAAGAACGGATCTGTTCGCCTATGCATGGAATACCACACCGTGAACGTTGTACGGTCCCCGACCAATATACCTTGCAGTGAATTGAAGAGATCCTCAGCGCATTATCAGGCAGTCGTTGGTTCAGTGTACTGGGCATGAGGTCTGGATACTACAAGGTACCCATGAGCCCCAAAGACCAGGAGAAGACAGCGTTTTTCTGCCTCCTCGGTTTTACCAGTTCACCTGGTGCCCCAAGGCATTTGTGGTGCACCTGCAACGTTCCAGAGGTTGATGGAAAAGACCATTGGTGATATGAATCCCTGGGAATATCTGGACGATATCATTGTGTTAGGAAGAACGTTAGAGGAGCACGAAGAACGCCTTCTGAAAGTCCTGGATCGACTGGGTAAAGAAGGTCTGAAGTTGTCCCTGAACAAATGTCGCTTCTGCCGCACTTCGGTAACCTATGTGGGCCACATAATGTCCACAGAAGGAGTGGCTACTGACCCCGCTAAGGTCGAAGCCGTAGTGAACTGGCCCAGACCAGATAATGTGATGGAACTACGATCCTTTCTGGGGTTTTGTGGATAATACTGAAGATTCGTAAAAGGGTACTCCTGCAAGGCCAAAATCCTCAACAATCTGCTGAAGATTTACCCAGAGGAGCCTTGGCAAAAATCCGCAACCCTGCAAACACCATTCAGAGACAAATGGATTTCTGCCTTCGAGATGGCCCTCATGGGGCTGAGAGAGCGTCTCATCAAAGCCCCTGTTTTGGCCCATGCAGACCGGGAGCAACCGTAAATTCAACACGTGGATGCCAGCTTCAACGGGCTGGGAGTAGTATTACAGATGCAGGGGCCGTTATTTTAACAAATCACGCGGTGTATACCTCGGAATACCCATGTCATGGCGTGGGATTACTTCCAACCGTTCCGCCTTAAGACATGAGTGCAGGCTAGTGCATAAAATGGCATTTTAGTGTTCTGGCTTTTAAACACCTGAAATTGACACAGTAGCACAGTACTGTACACATTACAATTCATTCACTCCATTGCATATAATTGCACACAATTCATAAAATTCAAACATAGCAACCGCGATAAACACATGTGCTTTGTGCGATTGGCCGCGCTAATGCCGTGTGGAGTAGAGCAGCGCACACAAAAATAGCGCCATGGTGCCTTAAAATAATGGCCGCTGCATCTGTACATCAAAAATACCCTGCAGGCCTCTGGCCAGTAGCATATATGAGTCGCAGTCTGACAGCGAGCGAGCAGAACTACCCAGTCCATAAGCTGGAATTCCTAGTGCTCAAGTAGGCTGTTGTTGATAAGTTTCATGACTATCTTTACAGGGTCTCCTTTGAAGTACAGACAAACAATAACCCCCTGACATATATCCTGACCTATGCCAAGTTAGATGCCACTGGGCACAGGTGGTTGCCTTCCCTGTCTAACTATCCGTTCACGCTGGAGTGGAGGATAAAATCGCTTTCTCCAAACTCAGAGTGGTAGACTCTTTGGGCTGTCAGTCCAAGGCACTTCCAGCAGTATACTGCCACCCCAAAGGCATGTCCATCACACAAGATACCATCATGCGATGGAAAGAGTTGGTGATACACCAGATGCGAGACCCGGTGGCTAGAGCCAGGCCATCCAGGAAAACAACCCCTCCTTAGTGAAGCTGGCTCCTACCGACATGGTCGCTGTTATCATGAGGGAATGGGACAAGTTCCACATGGATTGTGGCCTTCTCTACCGGGTGGTCTCCTATCATAAACATCCCGATAGGAAACAACTCGTCCTGCCCAGAAGTTTGCAGTACACTGTCCTACAATGATGATAACGGACACGTGTGAGGGGACAAAACCTTCGGCCTAGTAAGATACAGGTTCTTTTGACCCAAGATGCGTGGAAATCAGTGGGGCGCCATTGCAGGAGGTGTCTGTAGTGCATACAGTGAAAAACATTGCCTACACGCAGAGTCCCAATGGGCCACTTAAAAAGCTCTGGTCCCATGGACCTAGTCTGCATGGATTTCCTCTGAATCGAGGCAGATTTGAAGGGTATCGGGAATGTCCTGGTAGTAACAGACCATTACACCCAAAACGCTCAAGTGTTCCCTACTAAAGACCAGAAGGAGCCAAAGTACTGTGGGAGAAGTACTTCGTCCATTACGGGTTACCTAATCGGAAGCACTCCAATCAAGGGAGAGACTTTGAGAGCAACTTAATTAAAGAGCTTCTTAAACTGCTCAATATCGATAAGTCTCGCACAACTCCCTATCACCCTGAAGGAGATGGCCTGCTGGAAAGCTTTAACCGAACCATACTGGATACTGTATGCTAGGCACTCTGAAGATCTCAGAGAAGGCCGAATGGAGCAATCATGTCAAGCTGTTGGTACATGCCTACAATTGTACCTGGCATGAATCCATGGGGTATACAACCTATTTCATGATGTTCGGCAGAGATGCACGACTGCCTGTGGACATTCGTCTCCGAATACCAAACCGACGGAGTACCGAACATGACGCACTACAAGTATGTGAGGTGGCTCCAGGATAACTTCCATAGAGCATATCAGTTGGCAGAGAAAGCCACCGCCAAACTGAACGAAAATAACAAGCGGAGGTACGACCATAAAGTACGCCATTGGGAACTTCGACCCAGAGACGCAGTTCTCCTGCGAAATCTAGGGATACCAGGGAAACATAAGTTAGCGGACCGCTGGCGAGAAGCTCCCTTCGAGGTGGAATCGCAGATGCCGGGCCTCCCTGTATATCACTTCCGAGATGCAGATGGAAGTGTAAGGGTCTGGCATCAGAACCACTTGCTACCTATTTCTCAAGTTGGGGAAAGTGAACTCGAACCATCTGCAGTAGTGTCGTCAAGTGGACCAGATGCATCCAACGACATCCCGGATGCTGCAACGGCAAATGACCAGGATCCTTTAGAAGCAACCTCTGCCACTACAAACGGAGACTGGTGGGCACACCAGAAGAAGTAGCGAGTAATGAGCCTGCTCCCCATGTACCCTCCCCATCTGCTTCAATGAGCCGACCACTCGACCCAAGGAGTCCGAGCTTTGTACCTGCTAGAGACCATGCATACCAAGGTTCACACCTTATGAGAGGGCCAGGGCCTTAAGCCGATGGTAGCCTCTCTGACCAAGAAGATGCTGGAGAAGAGACTCGCTCGAGTCAAAGATTGAGACGCCCTTCAATTCGAGTGGCCTATGATTTGTTAGGGGCACCTCACAATGAGTCTCAGCAGCTGTCTCGGAGCCGGTTTGCCTCTATAATAACCGTGCTCACTGAAGTTTTTAATATTGTTTAGATGCTTATTGTACAGTTAAGTTATATGTATGATATGCATTTTTATTATATAAAACTCTGTATATATTTGTTCGCAAGCTGGAACGTTCTATCCTCCACCAGGGGGAGAATGTAGCCGAGTCTACGGGGCGGGGAACTGGCCAGATGCTAGACAGGACCCCGCACAATCGGGGAGCCGCTCCGGAGCTTCGAGGCAGGCGGCGGCCATCTTTGAAGCTATCGCACATGTGCGAGACTTGGCGAATGAGCCGAACGTGAAGAGTGTGGCAGCCATCTTGGAGGTGGCGCCGCAGGGTATATTGTGCATGTGCAAGACCTGGCCGATGCAGTTGCCATCTTGAGTGTGGTGCCGATAATAGAATGCGCAGTGAAGTATTGTAGGGAAAGCCAGATAGGGACGCTTCCCCTCTATGGCTATTAGTGCTGTTGCATCAGTGACCGGGCAGCCACATGGTGCCCTGCGGTCTGGGACTAGGCCACATAGACATTCACGTGAGACACTCCAGCTGGAGCTCACCCACAAGGCGGATCATGACTCTAAGGAGTGAAGGGATTGGTGTTGGATGGGATTGTTCTGTGGACACGGGTGTTTAGGGACCCAGGGAACCCTCAGTATTTTGGGGCATCACCAAGTGTTGGGACATTGGGTATAAACCGTTGGTACCATGGTTACTGTTATTATATGTGTTCAGTATGTTATTGTGTGTGTGTACAGTAAAGATCTGTTCTATACATTGTGTGTGTATTATTACTACGTGGTTATTGAGGCCTGAGATCCCTCATAGGTGGAGGCACTGTACCAAACAGAGAGAGCGAGCTCACCCCAGGCTCCCAGTGGCGGAGGCTTTGACCTCCTGTGAGCAACAGGTATAGCAGCACGCGTAGTCGCCCGCGTAGTTCCCGTAGGCATAGGGAAAGTGGGCTACATTATTTAGATACTGTATGTTTGTCTGCTCAGATACTGGATATAGATATAGCAAAATTGACTGTCCCCAGCACCGCATCCAAAAAAGCAAATAGCCCCTGGTGTTGGGGACAGTATCTGCCGCGATACTTCTGGATAGGACACCCCCGCAGTGTTAATCAATCAGGGGACTATGAGGGACCTCGGCAAGACAGTGAGTCTAGCTACATCTGTAGCTTTTTGTCTTGATGCTCAAATATGGTTCAAAGTCATGATAACTGGATTCAATGCATTTTTCAGGGAATTAATCCAAAATAATAAAATGTAAATGTTCTGTATAGTTAAAGCATAATTTATTAAACCAGTGTAGCCATGTATCCTCTTGGCTACTAATCTGACCTACCTAACACATAAGCCCTGGTACCAGTGTAGGCAGTGTTAGGGTTAATCCAGGTTTTCCACTGCAGTAAGCAGCTCCCCTGAGTGACAGGGGGGCGGTCTTAGGCTCTGTGTTCTACCCAATCAGGGGCTCAGAACTAAGACCTTCCCCCCCCCTGGGTACATAAGGGGCTGCACAGCCTAAATTTATAGAGGTGGAGATCTGGTTCTGGAGCTGAGAGTGTTGGAGAGAACCTCTCCCTTAGGGGAGTGGGGCAACTACCCCTTATTCCACCAGGGAATAAGGAAGCTAGGGATACAAGTTGATTTAATTAATGTTCATTATCTAGTAAAGGGATGCACATTATTTTATCTTTGTGCCCCCCTGCCTGCTCTCCCCCCAACCCCCTTACCTTCTCACCGGCATCGGCGGTGTCATTTGAAGTTATGAAGTCATGTGACGTTGCATTGCCATTTAACTCCGCAGCGTTGTCATGGTAGTGCGTTGCCATAAGCCGCCGAAGACAAGGTAAGGGACTTACAGAGGCCTCGCGCGCTCCCCGGCGTTTTATTTAAATGTTGTGGGGAAGCGCGCTGGGCCTCTGTAAGCTCTGCGCCCCCCAGAAAATGTTGCACCCAATTGATCTAGTAGCAGGGTTCAGCAGGGAAGCACACCCACGGTTTCATTTACTACCTACATTCTAAGATACTGTATTCTATTTGTATCATAAATGAAATTCCAATTTGTACTCATGTTAGTATATAAAAATATCACATGTTAACAAATGCAAAACTCTTTCTCTCTGTCTCGGGACACAGAGAAGTTGAACATTCATGTGTATGTCACTCTTTGCCAAAGAAACAATTAGCCTTTCAGCGAGATATTCCCACTAGGCTACGCAATACAGTATTTCTGGATCTAAATGAAATGGCACAATTGGCAAAACACATGAGAACAGACATAATTTAAGCCACACTCCAACTTTCTTTCTTCAATTTTTTTTACACTTCTGTGGCTCTTTCTCACCCTGATCACATAGAGAATGATCATTTATGAAAGATTGGTCTTGATTTTCTAAGCAGTCTTAAGGGGTGAGAGGCAATGAAGAAAATGTGCAGAATTTGCCTTTGTATACCGCTCCAATAGACTTATACAAAAAAAAACTATTTCTTTTAATGAGGATATTTTTCCATAGTTACTTAGTAATGCTATGGTAAAGGAGACATTTAGGGCATTTTGTATTATGCTTTGCACAAAAGAAAAAAAAGTGTGCAGGGCGCTCCTATTAAAATACTACTCTTAATTTGTGTCTGTGGCAATCTACATGTAAATCAGTGTATATGTATATTTTTACAGTGACACAGTATATATAAACTTTCTAATAAAACACTACATGTGACTACAAATCGTAAGTAAAAAGACACATAAGTGAGTGAATAGTGATAATACATACAGTGGCGAATTTCCCGATAGACCCGGGCCTAGGGTGGCAACATTTTGTAGCTTCAGAATTTGGGGGCGGCATGCGCGATGGGCTCTTGCCCCTGCACATGCGCAATTGGTGCTTTATGCCCGCGCATGCGTAATCAGCACTTGCCAACCACTCATATGCATGCGTGATTGGCACTTGCCAGCCACTTGTGTGCTTGCCTGCTGCACCAATCGTGCGTGCGCAGCTGGAAACGTGTCATCACACGGCATTGCGTTTCCATGACAATGAGACAACGTGGTTCTGAAGGAGGAGGGTGGCACTAGGTAAGTGCCTAAAGGCGGCATTTTTTTAAATCTGGCACAGAATGCAAATAATAGTGACACAAAATGTATAATGTCTAAGACAATGTGAAATATATCACTTAATGCGGCTCAAAAACTCTACAAAGTTTCCAAAGTTCTTCCTGGTACAGGATATCTTCGAAGATGAGGGGAGCGTAAAATATTTCTGCTCCCCTCATCTACGAAGATATCCTGTATTGTGCATTGAAAAACATAGTAAATATTGGCCTATATTTCCTCGTCATGAAGGGGGGGTTTGTAGATCAGCGGTACTCCAGTCACACCAGATTGTAGTAATGGCCAAGGAGTTAACAAACATGAAAATATATTTATATGACATATAAATATGGTATTGCTTTGTTATCCTCAGGCATGGCCCAGCTGTGGTCCCCCCATGGAAGTGGTTAAAAACCATTGGCTTACAAGGTCTGCCTTCTCTTATGGCAGCCATTGCTTTTTGCAACTTCCGTTGAGTAGCAAAAGTAAAGCAGCAGCTCACAGATCTCATTCCTTCCTGTCGTGAATGGGTGAATGGTACAGACCTCAAAGTGCCAAAGTTGCACCATTGTCTTCTTCATTAACTGCAATTAATAATTAGGTTTAAGAGACATACAGTACTAGCATTGTATTTTGCTAGACAAAATAATGCATATTCCTCATTTTGTTATGTGGGTATATACTGTACAAGACTCATCAATGTTCGAAAGAAGAAGAATTGAGTACATTTTCATTGGTTATAGTGGCGTTTCTTTGATATTTGTATTTGATGGGGTTTTTTTTTTTTACTATTTTTGAAAATATTGAAATGCTTTTATTGCTTGACACAGATGTCCCCAATTCAGAACGAATGCGAATTTAAGATAAAATTTTGCACATCTCTACTACAATCCATTCTTCACTGTAACTATACTGTATGTATTCGATATAGAGAAAAATATCTAGACTACAAATGTTATGCTCTCTAGCGTCATTTGTTATTCTTTCTATTTTTGCTGGTTCATTTAATGTCAGCCAAGATGATTAGTCAACCGGGCCATTTAAAGATCATCGACAATGAAGACGGCATATAAATTACTTAAAAAACTGTAAACATTTAAATACAGTGTCCTCATGGATGCCATGGAAACCCGTTATGTTTTTAGTCTCTCAGAGTATTTCTTAGCTATAAAATACTGCTAATATCATGAATGACATTGTTCATTTAATGAACTGGGTAACAGTGCTTACATGTGAATTGGAAGCTATTGAATTTGGCTAAAGCTGTGTGAAACCCACGATGCTTTGCTTTTTACTCTCTCAGGATGCATATAACAAGACCTTTTACCGAGCTACATTTGTGAAGACTAAACATTGAAATTATAATTAATTTGTGGTAATTTAGAAACCATCTTTAAATCTGGAAAGCCGTCTCGGAAAAGTTTCATCTTATTATTTAATAATGTATGACCCCTTTGTTGAGGTTGAAATTAAGACTGTATGTTTGTTTATACAAAGATTATACAAGGACTAGTTATTATAATGTTTATGTAATGTTACTCGGCATATGACAAATACAACTCTGCCTCTCTAATTTTGGATTGTAGATATAAGCTACTATAGCATGCTATGTCATTGAATCCATTTCTTTTCTAAATCACCATCGGATTAACTCTTAAATCTCAATGCAATGTACTATTCTGCTTTTTAAAGAAAAGGAATGCATACGTATGGGATGGAGTGAGCCTTAGGAGTACTATACTGCCTTATCAATATTTATGCAAGTGCATTATAATTATAATGTATAGTTTTATACAGTATGTGTGTTATTTCATGTTATATAATAAAAAATAAAAAGAAGGAAAATAAGTGCAAGAATATTGAAGTCTGTGGGCTATACTCACTAAAGGGTGATAAAATGAATACAATTGTAGTCACGTAGCAATTTAATGGCAATTTAACAACATATTCACTATGTTACCATAATTTAATGCAGAAATATATCCCAGTAATATAGGACGGCACGCGTACATGTAAGACCAATGTTAAGCAGACGTGTTGACAACAGATAGGGTGCTTATGCATTCACATCAAATAATGCAGCGTTAAAGTCAATAAATATAGGGAATCGGCGGTGGGAATGCCAGTTTGCATCTAACAGAAGACATCATGGCAGAGTCAGCCTCGTCTGTTGCATCTTAAATTAAGGCAGCAGAATAAGGAGGAAATAGAGCCAATGATCAATGGCATAGTTGACAATTGTACTTAGCTCTTTGGGAATTATGTTTTAAAACCCCAAATGTGGAGAAAAACAAAATATGGGATCATATTCTCCAGAGTATTAATGCTTCAGGTCATTCCACCAGAACAAAAAAAGCTCATTAAGAAAATGTGGATTGAAACAAAAACAACTTGAGAAAAATGGCTTATCATACAGGCAAAGCAAAGAAGATGAGATGCGGCCCTGCACATGAGCTTACCTTAACTCCATATGAGCAACCAATGATGAAGGTAATCAGTTTACTGTAGCTGAAGTCCTAGGAGTGAAGGGGTTGTTGGATTCAGGTGGAAATGACTTGGTATATTATTCACACATGTAGTGAGACTGGTCAGATGCCAACCTAAAAAAGATACATTACTACAAGGTAAATGAATGTGATAGACAGGTCAGATGTTGTTACTCAAATACAGTGTCTGTCCACCAATACCCTTATGAAACTAAACGACTGGGCCACTAATATTTTAACATAACAACCCCACAGGAACTAATTGGGTACAGGAGACACTCTTATTGCTGTCACTCTGGTTTACTCTGTCTAAAATATGTCTCTCGCAGTGCTACTGTTTTTTTTAATACTTTAAAATTTTGGATTTTTTCTCTACCCCCCTAAACTGCAAAGGTTTGAGAGCAGTTTTGCCCCCCTCCTCCTCACAATAATTGTCCATCTCCAGAATGTGTCCTCTACTGATTTCTTTTTGTGTTAAGGGAGGCACGTCTTCTGGTATTTTGGTTTTCGTTCTAAACTTTTTTATGTTTTGGTTCTGAAAAAAAACTCAATTGGTTTTCTTTGTTTAATAATTCAAGGAAAAGGTTAGTTAAACCTGTTTTGAACTTCAAACTTTTTGCAGAAGTTCACAAGTTCAAATTTTTTTTGTTTGTTTTTTACAAATTCGACTATTTGTTATGGAAAAAACAGAAAAATAAATCCTTGGCTAACTGGATTTTGGCTCATATTTGGTGCAGATTAAAAAATTAGTTCCCAAGTTCGACTCAGAGATCAAACTGCAACACCAAATCCGTGAAGTTTGGATTTAGAATCCAAGAACACGCCCATCCTTACTGGCAATGGACTAAGACAAAAGAGGCAATAAGTAGGTAGTCACGTGGCGTTTGAGCTGACACTTTGACAATAAGGATCTATCTGCAGATGTTTTACATGGGTACCTGGTGGAAAACAAGAAGGTACTAGATAGGGGACCCCCGCAGCTGTCAATTAATATAATCTAATTGTCACAGTAACTTATGACAGGCTGTAATTTACACCAAATAACTGGGTTGAACTGGTATGTGACTTAGATATGATAAAATATAATTTATTCCTTGATAAAGGTGAACACACGAGATATACAAATAACAGGCAAAATATGGACACTTACTTAAAGGTTAGGACAAGAAAGCCATCAGGATACAGGATGGGCCATTTCTTCCATAATTCAGTTGACATCACAGCAATACATGCAGATCAGGAAGACAATTGAGTAAGGGGTAACTCTGACTTATATACCATTTTAACCCTTCTCTTACACTCAAGGCGCCGAGTTGTCTAGCGAAAATCTCTTTGAAGCCCTTTGAAGCAGATCTTGACTTCAATCGTTAGTGTGAAGTATCACACTTAAAAAACACTCAGTCCCTTTGTTCCTGGGACCAGCATAAACAATTAGGCAGTTAGCCTTTGATCACCGGGCTATGTTAATTCTTTGCAGGATGTTCTTCCTGCCTATTAGCATAACAAACGGAGTCTGCAGTTTTCAGAACAGACCCAAACCCCATATACATTTTAATATATACAAATATTAAAATACCCGGTTCTGGTAGGTCCAGCGGGTCCAAACTTTCCAGACCTTAATGCCGGAACTGGGACACCATATGGTCTGAGTTTCAGCCTGCTAGCACCTTGGGAACCAGAGTTACACAAATATCACATAAACCGTTTCATATTTTATTATAAAAATCTCCGCTAAAAAGAAATCTCAGCGTTTCACTAAATCCCCCATTGAAAACAATGGGATCCGCCGCCGTGGGTTTTAATGGAGCAACTCCGCCGTTGTAGTCAATGGAGTTTCCTGCCATAGACTTTCAATGGGGAACCGCCGCCATTGAAGTCTATGAGAAAATCCACAAATCTTTACATTCCTCCACACTCCGTCTGGTTGGTCTGAGGGGGCTGGGAAGGGGCATGCATTGAAGCCGGAACTTTGGCTACATGCCACCCAAATTCCATCCCTCTGGGCATTCCAGAACCGGAGCTATGGACTTACACTTTTCAACATTTTACACTTAGTCATTTTTCCACCACGCGGCTTTTCCCCCATTGGAATCAATGGCAAAGGTCCCGAACTTTCAAGGGGGTCCATACTCCGTCGGGTTGGTCCAAGAGGGTCAAAGAGGGTTCTGCAGCCATGCCGGAGCAGTGCCTACAGATACCCCAAACCCTGGCCCTCTGGACCCTCCGGAACCGGAGATATGGGCTCATGATTTTCAGCTTTTCACACTTAGTCGAAATCCTGAGCTGTTTCTGCCGCCGCCATTGGAACCTATGGCGCGACCCGCTCTCTCGGCACGAACCTTCTCGGGGGTCCAGGATTCAGGACCCGGTGGTGGTCGAGTGGGGGGAGGCCTAGGAACTAGGGGCAAAAATAAAGTTATTTCTAGGTGCTCTAGAACTGTAGATTCCCACGCCACTTAACATTGAACTTGACTAAAGTGATTTAACTCTTTTAAAGGACATTGTATCCGCTTTGCGGTTTTGCGGTTTTGACGGCAGCCAACTCGTTCCTGGAAAGCGCCGTCGAGGAATCTCCATTGAAGTCAATGAGCCCATTGACTTACAATGGGAAACCGCCGCTCCTCCTCTCGGACGCCACCTGCTGGTCTTCACGTGAAACAGGTCCAAAACAGCAAGATCCGCCATTGAAATGCATTGAGCTCTAATGGCAGCCTATGGGACTCTGCAAAATGGTGCCTGAAAAGGCGGGAAAATTACACAAAGGGCTATAATCACTAAAGAAATATTAAGCCTTGCCCTCCCGGATGGATCCCAGCATGTAGGTGATGCAAACACTGGCATAACACGATACATTTACACAGGGGAATAAACATTTGGATAATGAAGCAAGGCAAAACACACTACTGTACCTCAGTCCAGTTAACCCCTTGCTTCCCTGATGAGAGTAGAGGGTGGCCAAATGGGGTTGTAACCCCTTTAATCCCGGGCCCAATCCTCCCTATCGTCACAGTAATAGTGATGTAGGTGCTCCCTAGGTAAGTATTTATGAACAACAAACAGAGAAAAGAAACCTTGTTTTGGGCACTCTGATACATCTAATGGGTGAGGTATGAAAATTTTAAAACAACTTTAATAAACCACTTTTAAAATATTGGGGATTAAAGCGAGTATTAAATGCTAGGATCCTAAATTATGAACATGTAATACCAGGTTCTGGATCAACAATAAGGATGACAGGAATACTCAACAGGAGTGTCCTGCAATCACGACAGGTGAGTATAATAAAACACCTGTAAGAGTAACCAGAGGTGTAGAACTCAACTGTTAGGTAGGTATCAGTGCACATTTCCTGAATACATAATATAGTAATAAACACAGCGGCCACAGAAATAGACCCTAGCTTGGTCTGCCATTAGCCATGAACAATAACCGTGGCACTGCGACTCCAAATATTACTAGATAGGTACACTTTTTGTGAAGGTGAAATATGAACTTAAACAGAAACACCCAAAATTGTGATTATTTCCTGTTGAGAAGGGGAATTGCAAGGAGAGAGATTGGATAGATTCACAGTGTCATACAGTAAATATCAGAACTCTTGGCTACACGTGTGGGCTCTCTAAAAGACCCCCTGCTTCTTCAGATACAGACCTCAGGAGGGGGTGCCGGTATCTCTTGCAGCTTTCTGCCATTTTCAGCTTCCTTATCACATGGGCCAATAAGAAGCTGAACCTGATGACATCACAGCTTCCAATTGGCCCACAGGGTCAGGCAGCATTGAAATGCAGACATATAAGGAACCCCAGAGTGGCTACCGACACCCCTTATGGAGGTATTTCTCGTTATGCACCATCCAGACTCTGTGTTCTTCTCAAGGATATCTTCTTTCTACCCCCTTTGTATCTAAAGCCCTCTCCCGCCTTAAACCTTTTTCACTGACTGCCCAACACCTCTGGAATGCCCTTCCCCTCAATACCCGACTAGCACCCTCTCTATCCACCTTTAAGACCCACCTTAAGACACACTTGCTTAAAGAAGCATATGAATAGCACTGTGGATATTCTGAACACATGATACATAAAGCTTGGCCCCCTGCAGACTCACTTACCAGAACTCCCTCCTACTGTCTCTGTACGTTCTCCCTACCTACCAATTAGATTGTAAGCTCCTCGGGGCAGGGACTCCTCTTCCTTAATGTTACTTTTATGTCTAAAGCACTTATTCCCATGATCTGTTATTTATATTATCTGTTATTTATTTGATTACCACGTGTATTACTACTGTGAAGCGTTATGTACATTAATGGCGCTATATAAATAAAGACATACAGTACAATACAATACAATCTCCAGAAGCAGGGGGTCACCAAAGCTGAAATTAATGTGATTCAGCTCCGGAGAACCCATGCTTCAATTCTGTATTAAATGTTTGTAAAATGGAAACAAAAAAATGGCTTGGGTTGCCTTTTTAAGGCCTGGTACACAAACACACACTTTCTCTTTTGATTTGGTGTACATTACTTCTTTCTTCTCAATCTCAGACTCTGAGTCTTCAAATGACATGGGCCTGAAAGACCTGTACTCAATATCATTCCCATGAGAGTCAGGGAAAGATCATGGTTGAGCTTGATAACTTGTCTTGGAACGACCCAGTTTAGAAGTCTTTCCTTGCCACTGCTTGTGGCATTTCTATGGTGAATTTGTTTTGTCAAGCAAAATGGAAATATTACTGTGTGCTCATTTTCATTTCCAAGACAGGTCTACAACCCTGCCTTTCACCATTATCACCCAGCACGCAGTGCTTCCACTGCAGCAAGGGATTCTGGGAAATGACATGCAAATGAGCACACAGTGCCACCTTTTGCTTCCAAATCATATCACATGATCCCCTATAAGCGTATGCTTGCTGCATTGCACAGCGTTTGAGCACAGCCTGGGTTAAGATGCATAGCCGGTAAACCTACCCACAGTCAGCTGTTTCGACCTTAATGGGTCTCATCAGTGTGAGGTTGGTTATACTGGCTTTGCAATGTATATATACTTTTTTTTTAATATTAAACCAATTGGAAATTAGTGGGTATAGTAGACAGTAGTATAGCGAGCCAAGTTAAAGTCTCTGTCAACATAAGGATAATAAAACTTAAGGTAAATGAACAGTGTTATAGCTAACCCAACTGAAAATTAATGGTTATTGTTGTATAGACACACTGAACTGGTAGTGAGACAGGGCTAGTTTACTCTGTGCTAAATGTTATAATACTATATTGAAGAACATTGTAGTAATTTTATGAACCCCAGAAGTTGTATCACAAATATTAGACCATCACAAATCTTTCTTACTCAATTTGTCTACCGGAAAGTGAACATAAAAAACGATATATTTATTTTATATTAATACAGATATTCCCCCACAAGGGTCCACAGTTATTAACATTCTATTGTTATCCCTTCTTACAAAATACAGTTTATGCAGGAAAAATGACAATCTCAATGGCGAGGTCATTATAAATAGTGACATTACTTTTGTAACGCTGCTTCCCCCACCCCCTGGGAGATGTCGCCATACATGGTGTAGGTTGGTGCATACCTGCTGGTTCACAGTAGATTTGAGTCTACACCGATATTGGGGAGAACAGGACTGGTTCCTGAGGTACATTATAGTTGCTAATATCTGGGTACACAGCGCCTCCATCTGCCGCAGGCTCCAGATGTATGCAGGCGATCTCCCACGGAAGAAACGGTTACCTCTCCCCCAGAAAGATTACACTTTAGGCAGGAGGTATATTCAACTGGAACCGGTTTAAATTCTTCTATAGACACAGTAACACGTGGGCCTCTGCCCAATGCAATTCCCTGTAAGTTTCCAACGTTCGGATGGTCCCTGGACCTACACTATAGGTCAAGGGCCCCCACAGCAGTCCCTTCTCTTCCCTGAACCTCTAGTAGGGCCAGGGGAAAGGTAATTACTCACTCTCCCCCTAAGGGGAGAGGACCAGAGTATGCCAGTGCACAGCAATCCTGCGTGTTACCTGTCTCTCTCAACGGTAAAGTCACCGCTAAATTTGGGTGGTGCAACCCCTTAAGTACAGTAGGGGGAAGGCACTAGGTCTAAACCCAGGATTGGGCAGAACACAGACCTTGTCCCACCTCCTCCCCTGTCACTCAAGCTGGCTGTGTGGGGAAAACCCATACTTGCTCCAGACACTGCCTGCTCTTACCGGGGCTTGCATGTCAGGAAGGGCAGACTAATAGCCACCAGACATGACTACACTGTGTTCCTAACAATGACATCACCATTCATGACTTACTTTAATAAGCAAGTGGCTGATGAATAAGCCAAAAAAGAAACTTTCAATACCAAAAAAAAGTCTGCACACGGCTATGCAATGCAAAGTGATATTTGTTGCATAAAAATATAACAGTTAGGTAAAGAAAGAGATGTTCCCGCTCTGCTGATAGATGTGAGTGTTGAACTAGGGAATCAAAGCTATATTGGCAAAAAGTATTCCCTTGGTAATGCACTCTACCTCTAATTGAAAGTAGGAACTTAACTGTAAATCACTGGTAAGAGATGGTTTCCCATCTCCACTGATACAATATTTATTAAACACGGAAATTTGTTATTTAAACCCTAAATCTAAGTTGCGCTGTGTGCACATGTGTATGCACTACCTGTTTATGCTGTTGTGTCCCTATACATAATAGCTAATAGAGGAGATACAGTAACCGGTCTTATCCTCATGGGCATACATCCATAGTGTTCACTGCATAAAGTGATCGTATATATAAAGTGCAAAGTAGGTGTAGGAATATAGGAGACCCTATATAACATGATGTTGTGAAGTGATTATAAATATAAATTATAAACAAGTGAAACATAAAACGTAGTGACACAGTGATGAACTATCCATATAAGTATATCCTCTTAATGTAATACAGAGGTATTAGCCCTAGAAAACAGACACAATAAAGGTACTGTTGTTATTTGCTCTGTTTGATTCCTCTGTGGAGTTCTATTTATTGCTCATATAGCCACCTTATACATTGAGTGTAATTGTGACATTTGCATTATCGCTATACTGGTGGTCATATAGTCAGAGGTGTTATCTCAAATTCAATCTCTTTATCCTCCCAGGGATATCCTCACAGGCGATATGTGTCTGTAATGCCCCGGGTTGGATGTTGTTTTTATAAAGCCATTGATTTTTATGCAGAAAGTTGTTTTTATCTGCTATGTTGAAAAGCTATAGTATATCAGTATAGTGTATACAAAGGTGCTCTGTTTTGTCATACAGTATGTATCCCTGTTGGCTCTATTAGATGTAAATCCAATATTTTTTTGATTCACATATCCCCTCTTTAATGAGGAGTTAGGTCAGCTAGATACAGATAAACAGCTAGCCAACAATTATTACTACCATTAGCACACCCCCTGTTTTCACATAACCCGATCGTAATTAAGGCCACGCAGGGGTTATCAGAAACCGATGTTCTGTACACACGCCAGAGATGTCGCTATGTGCAGTTTCAGTACACCGCACTCAGTAGTAAAGCTGTTATAGGTCTCACTGTTAGAAGACACACCGTCTGCTGATCATGTAAGAAAAATGGCTAATAATCACTACAGACTCGGTACGATTGCTACAGAGCCCTTGTTCTAGCTAGTGGGATCCACGTGTGGCCCACATCTTAGTTAACTAGCAGCTAAACAGTATATCGTGCTGGGAAGACACGGACCAAACAACTGCTTGTTGGTCGCGCTACTGACGTCACGCTAACGTCATACCCGACGCGCGTTTCGTTCCATTCAGGAACTTCATCGGGGGTGGGCGTGCCTCCGTGTCCTGCTCTGTTTATATACCCCTGCGTTGTCATGGAAACCCGTTTACATATTCCGGTGCTGCTATTTATCTGCATGAGGGTTTATTTATTATTTATATTCCCCTGTAATGCTGGGCATAGATATATATATCTCGAGGACCTAAGGCAAGCTTATTAAGATAAGGATTTAGGCACATACAACAGGCAATGGCGTGAAATTAAATCTGTGATTAATACACACTGGCACATTTTGCTAAACGACTCAAACCTAAAGGAATCCCTGATGACAAGTCCGTCAATTACATACCGACGCCCCCATAATTTGGCAAACACTTTGACACACAGCCATTTTCAGGGGACTAGCAGAGAAACATGGCTGCAATCTAAAGTGGTGGGAACGTATCGATGTGGATCGTGCAGAGCGTGTCCATTAATTAACGCGTCCAAAAGTTTCCAAAATTGGAATAACTCTAATACATATCAAATGTACAAATTCATCAACTGTAAATCAGTGGGTATCATATATCTGGCCACATGTCGCTGTGGGGTTAAATACGTCGGCAAGACCTCAAGGGAACTCAGGAGAAGAATCCTTGAGCATGTTACAGGTAGCACTATTAAAAATCTACATGATACTCCCATAGCTCGACACATAAATACCATGCATGGAGGTAATTCATTTTATCTTACCTTTCGAGGCAGTAATCAAATCTCCCTAGGAATTAGAAAGGGAGACCTTGACAATGCCCTATTAAAATCAGAGGCAAAATGGATTTATACCTTGGGGACTTTGGCACCCCAGGGTCTGAATGAAGGGTTAATATATACCGCATTCCTTAAATAAGAACAACAAGATCCAGGTATTTTTGACCAGATATTTAATAGTACCATACTCTACTGTCTTTGAATTTGACAAACATAAGGATATAATTGTAAAATAAAACAACACTTATACTTACCTATGTGGTTTTTCTGAGAGAGTTTATTTCCTGTCAGGAAAAGATAATATGAATATTAGACACTTACACAATATGTCAATCTAATATTTCTGCAGTATGCAGTTACTCTATTGCCTGTAGATATCTGAAGAATGGTATCACTATTTTAATCTGAGAATGCTAATTTAGAACATTAGATTTATTACAATTTAATCTCTTTTAAATAAGGGAGGATTATTCTTTTTCCTTCCCCCTTATCTTAATAAGCTTGCCTCAGGTCCTCGAGATATATATGTATCTATGCCCAGCATTACAGGTGAATATAAATAATAAATAAACCCTCATGCAGATAAATAGCAGCACCGAAATATGTAAACAGGTTGCCATGACAACGCAGGGGTATATAAACAGAGCAGGACACGGAGGCACGCCCACCCCCGATGAAGTTCCTGAATGGAACGAAACGCGCGTCGGGTATGACGTTAGCGTGACGTCAGTAGCGCGACCAACAAGCAGTTGTTTGGTCCGTGTCTTCACAGCACGATATTCTGTTTAGCTGCTAGTTAATTAAGATGTGGGCCACACGTGGATCCCACTAGCTAGAACAAGGGCTCTGTAGCAATCGTACCGAGTCTGTAGTGATTATCAGCCATCTTTCTTACATGATCAGCAGACGGTGTGTCTTCTAACAGTGAGACCTATAACCGCTTTTTACAGCATTACTACTGAGTGCGGTGTACTGAAACTGCACATAGCGACATCTCTGGCGTGTGTACAGAACATCGGTTTCTGATAACCCCTGCGTGGCCTTAACTACGATCGGGTTATGTGAAAACAGGGGGTGTGCTAATGGTGGTAATGATTGTTGGCTAGCTGTTTATCTGTATCTAGCTGACCTAACTCCTCATTAAAGAGGGGATATGTGAATCAAAAAAATAGTGGATTTACATCTAATACAGCCAACAGGGATACATACTGTATGACACAACAGAGCACCTGTGAGGATTCAGGGATCGCGGCGTCCGCGCCCTGGTTCCTCTTCACCTGCGGTTACCCCCGCTGCCGTGGCGCGCGCCCCTCGCTGGCGTCACTCACCTCCGGCGGCTCTGGGGGTTCCCCGCCGTTCTCTGATTCCTCTGGTTCCTGCGGGGTCTGCATGCTCTCACGCGGCCGCCATGTTTTCCGGCCGCGTGCCTGAACAGCGCGCGCCAGGTGAAGATAATTTATTCACTGCTCTTGCAGTGAAAACCCGCCCCCAGCACGCTAATAGGACCTCCTGCCAAAACAAGAGTCCTCACCTGCCTGCCAATCAAAGGGACCTATCCAGGATGACTCCACACATTCCTCCAGGCCTGCCTCCACCTCTGATTGGTCAGCCACACTTTATAATGCCTATCCTTCCTCTCACTCATTGCTCGACATAGTTTTCCACTTGGATACTACTCTGGCATTCTCTCTCTCATTCTCTCAGGTACGACTTGGCTTGGCGGACGTCTTTCTCTGGCTCTCGACCCCTGCTTGGACAACGACCTTCCGGAATTCTCCTATCCCTGACCTTGGCTTACGGCAATGACGACGGCACTTCTACACCGGTACCGGCAAGTATTGCTAGCTAAACGTCACCTGGCCTGGCAACGCCTAATCACCACACTCCGGACATGCTCCTTTTGCTGCGGGTGCGTGCCCATATACGTTCCTCACCTCAGTAGAAGGGACGTGTCTGGTCTGCTGGCAGTACCGGCGTAACAGCACCTTGGTATACACTATACTGATATACTATAGCTTTTCAACATAGCAGATAAAAACAACTTTCTGCATAAAAATCAATGGCTATATAAACATCATCCAACCCGGGGCATTACAGACACATATCGCCTGTGAGGATATCCCTGGGAGGATAAAGAGACTGAATTTGAGATAACACCTCAGACTATATGACCACCAGTATAGTGATAATGCAAATGTCACAATTACACTCAATGTATAAGGTGGCTATATGAGCAATAAATAGAACTCCACAGAGGAATAAAACAGAGCAAATAACAACAGTACCTTTATTGTGTCTGTTTTCTAGGGCTAATACCTCTGTATTACATTAAGAGGATATACTTATATGGATAGTTCATCACTGTGTCACTACGTTTTATGTTTCACTTGTTTATAATTTATATTTATAATCACTTCACAACATCACGTTATATAGGGTCTCCTATATTCCTACACCTACTTTGCACTTTAAATATACGATCACTTTATGCAGTGAACACTATGGATGTATGCCCATGAGGATAAGACCGGTTACTGTATCTCCTCTATTAGCTATTATGTATAGGGACACAACAGCATAAACAGGTAATGCAAACACATATGCACACAGCGCAACTTAGATTTAGGTTTTAAATAAATATTGTATCAGTGGAGATGGGAAACCATCTCTTACCAGTGATTTACAGTTAAGTTCCTACTTTGAATTAGAGGTAGAATGCATTACCAAGGGAATACTTTTTCTTTTTTCCAATAAAAATATAACATACAGAAATGCAAACATCTATCTCACAAAATATTAATTTGCAAACGCAAGCCCATGAATGAATAAGTACCAACACAATTGTTGAGAGAAACCCTCCATGTTTGGGCTTATACTACATCTTTCTGAACAATATGCTGTGGATAAAATCTTATGTGGTATATTATATTTAATGTGCTAATACTCAATTCATGCCAATAGTATACATATAAAAAAAATATATAAAATTAATTAAAGCGATACTGTAGCTCCGACAATGTATTTAAAAATGTACTCAAATTAATTGAATTCATCAAGGTTGCTGATAAATGCTACTTGCAGGCCAAAACTTTGGTTGCCATTTTACAAAATATGTTTTTTTGTTCTTTATGCATAATGGTTGGTGTGATCAATTGCAGCAATGGCCTCACAAATATTAGTGCTACTCCATATATTTCATATATTTCAAATGTTACAATGAAACTGCAACAATTGTATTGGCATTTCATATTAGACCGAGTTGATACATCAGTAAAACCAGGGCCACCAAAAGCTTTCCCGGTGCCCAAGACTTGAGTTTCCACTGGAGACCCTCTCTTCATCTTACACTCCTCCTGTCTCTCAACCCTCCCATGTATTTCTCCCCCACCACAGCCCCCCTTCTCTCCCTCACTATCCCCCTCACACTCCTCATCCCCCCTATCAATCAATTCCACCCTCCTACCACACACAATTGCCCCCTCCCCTAAAATAACACACACGCACACAATTGCCCCCGCTCCCACACAATATACATACAATTGCTACCCTCCCCCACAATACATACACTCACACAATTGTCCCCATCCCCCACAATATACACACACAATTGCACCCCCCGCACAATACACAAACAATGCCTGCCCCCTCCCCACGCCCCCCCCCTCCCCCCCACAATACACACACAATTGTCCCCTTCCTCCACAATACATATACACACACCTTTTTTTTTACCTTACAGTCCCATGCACGGATGCGGAAGTTGAGTCCAATATCCGGCGTGGATCAGCCGGGAGGGAAGATGCCCCGCAGCAGCTGTGGAAAGCTGGGGCCAAGCACCCATCAAAGGCCCAGCAGCCAGACATAGAAGTTGGGCCCAACTTCCAGCACCAACCAGGGCCTCCTCGCAGCTGCCAGGCCTGGGACTGTTGTTCCCGCTCTCCCCCCCTGTTGGCGGCCCTGAGTAAAAACATTATCTGATCCTTCTACAATTTCTTATCTCAATCACTCTGTATGAGAATCGTGCTTTAGTTTTAACGATGATTACTGAATGTTATGAACATTGATAAACTGTACACAGGCAGTAAAAACATTTTTGAAAGCCGAATTCTACATTTGCGTACAAGTAATTTACTATAGCATTGTGTCTTTTTTACGTTGGCCTCTAAATGATTAATATCTCAAATGTAAACAGTTTTTTTAGTGACTTGCAATGTCCTGCCTTTTGTAATCGTTATTACATGTGAGGCTGTCTACTTTTGATTAAAAGAGTAGAATTGTTAGGTACAATCTCCATGGAGTATATTATGCAACTAATCTTATCACGTAATCTTTTATATGAAATTTGGAGACAGAGCTTATTGTGTATCCTCCTCCATGATGTTTACACATGCTTCATCCACTGTGAAGATTACTTATTAAATCTTGCTGAAGGAAGTTGGCTAAGGATGCAGACATATGTTTTTATGTCTGCTGTCTGTTCTCTGGCCTCTAAAATAATTGCTGCGGACAGAAAAACGTGCGCTAGAGGAATAGTGAACCTGCTTGTGATTTAAAGTAACCTATTAGTGATATGAAGGGAGCAGAAAATGTGATGAGATTAGAGCATCAAAGAAAAGAAAGATCAATGTTCTAAGTGCAAGACAGTTATATTTGTTTTCTATAGATATAGAAAAGTAACACTATTTAACTCTTATATAAATTGTGAGAAAATACTTCAAAAAGTATTTCTAAAAAAATTATATTTAAAAAATGAAACCATGTACAGTATTTATAATTTAAATAAATATATATATATATATATATGTGGGCCAATTTATATTTACATACATACACACACACACTCTTAAATCACTAACATTCAGGGACTATTTAACACCTCATGTCTTAAATCACATACTACACAGGGGGGGGGGTTAGGTTTCAGGCACAGATAACATTCCTACAGTATATGCACTGTTTGTAAGTTTAACCTTGCTTTATTCAATGTAACATCGGCGGAAGAAGAGATCAGTGTATCTCGAAAGTCCTAGCCTAGACCTGCCCCCACTTTTAAAAAATGGAGTAAATTCCTAATAAGAATTGAGTGTGTGAGTGTGTGACAAGTCTGGGTGGGTGAGTGTGTGACTATTCCGGGTGGGTGGGTGAGTGTGTGACTAGTCTGGGTGGGTGAGTGTGCGACTAGTCTGGGTGTGTGAGTGTGTGACTAGGGTGGGTGGATGAGTGTGACTAGTAGGTGGGTGACTGACTGGGTGGGTAACTGACTGGGTGGGTGACTGGGTGGGTGGGTAACTGACTGGGTGGGTGACTGACTGGGTGGGTGACTGACTGGGTGGGCGATTGGGTGACTGGGTGGGTGGGTGACTGACTGGGTGGGTTACTGGGTACAATTCATATTAAAAAGACCCCTGCCAATTCAGATTAAAAAGACTCCCGCCACCCCAATACATATAAAAAATAACCCAACCCCCAATACATATTAAACAACCCCCCAATACATATTAAACAACACCCCCCCAATACATATTAAACAACCCCCCTGCAGCACCACTACCCGGGAACAATACAGACCGGCGCCTTAAAGTCCAAATGGATGATATACAAAAGTCCAATGGGTGGCTTGGGATATCCAATAGATGGTGATCTAGTCCAGTGGACAGCAGGTTCCTCAGCAGCAAAAATGATATGACATGCAGGGGAGACAAGAGGACAAGATCATAGTGTGATACAGTATGGTTATAACAATTAACACATAAACATAGACAGACAGGCACATACAACACTAAACAAGTAGGCTGACTAATACAATAATGGTTTAATGAACACAATAAAATACAGCAGGCTGGTGACGAGCAGGTCTAGGATCCGGTATGTAAAACCGGAATCCTACTTACAGCAAGTCCCTTGGATAAGCGCAGGTAAATGGAGTATAGATGGTCCGGCGACAGGTGTTGGTGGACGCGTGCCACGTGTAGATGCCTGCAGGAGCCTCCTCGGATTACTGCCGATGATGGCGACGCTGCCTTCTGCTACACGGGACACCTTCCGTTGACGCCCGGAACTGCGTCACAGCGGGCGGGACAACACACCGGATCTCACTGCCGATACACTCTTCTATATACTGCGACTCCAGGAACTGCTACAAAGGTCTGCTCCTCTACCAATACAGCTGATGAATGTCTCTCAAGGCGCACGAAACGCGTTGGGCCATTGAGAGACATTCATCAGCTGTATTGGTAGAGGAGCAGACTTTTGTAGCAGTTCCTGGAGTCGCAGTATATAGAAGAGTGTATCGGCAGTGAGATCCGGTGTGTTGTCCCGCCCGCTGTGACGCAGTTCCGGGCACCAACGGAAGGCGTCCCGTGTAGCAGAAGGCAGCGTCGCCATCATCGGCAGTAATCCGAGGAGGCTCCTGCAGGCATCTACACGTGGCACGCGTCCACCAACACCTTTCGCCGGACCATCTATACTCCATTTACCTGCGCTTATCCAAGGGACTTGCTGTAAGTAGGATTCCGGTTTTACATACCGGATCCTAGACCTGCTCGTCACCAGCCTGCTGTATTTTATTGTGTTCATTAAACCATTATTGTATTAGTCAGCCTACTTGTTTAGTGTTGTATGTGCCTGTCTGTCTATGTTTATGTGTTAATTGTTATAACCATACTGTATCACACTATGATCTTGTCCTCTTGTCTCCCCTGCATGTCATATCATTTTTGCTGCTGAGGAACCTGCTGTCCACTGGACTAGATCACCATCTATTGGATATCCCAAGCCACCCATTGGACTTTTGTATATCATCCATTTGGACTTTAAGGCGCCGGTCTGTATTGTTTTCTTTGTCACATCACTAACTGTGTTTGGGTGAGTTTTTCTGGGCAGCCTTGCCATATTTTATTTATTATTAGTATTATCCACCACGTTGTTGTTATTATTTGTTTTACTAGTTGTATCCACTTCTATTTTTAGCGCTATACACACCACCCCTTTTTTCTAACCACTACCCGGGAAGCCTTGATCAGATGGTCCGATGGGGGGGGCTGCAGATACCCCCGAAGGGGCATGTAGCTGACAGCCCGATGGGGGGGCTGCAAATGCCCCCGCAGGGGCCTGTGTTGGAGTGCTAGGAAGGTGGGTTGGGGTGGCGTGCGCTGCCTCCTTGCCACGTGACGTCGTCGCGTCCCGATGGCATGGCAATGCTGTGTTAGCCGCGCAGCCATTTTAAGTTGAGAAAGGAAGGAGGAAAATTTTAAAAAGGGGGAAAATGCCTGCCAAAACACCTCATCGCCAGGGGGTAAAATGTGGTCTCCGAGGGTGACTTGGCGACCGCAATTGTCGAGGACAATTATACATTATATAATGTGTGGTGAAGACCTACTCATGTCTCAAGTTGCAAAGCCAGTACAACCAACCTCACACTGATGAGACACACAAGGTCAAAACAGTCTGTCTGTGAGTGAGTTTATTGGCTTTGCATCTCATCCCAGGCTATGTTTAAAAGCTGGGTTTAAAGCAGCATGCATTTTCTTAAGGGTTTAGGTTTAACCATGTAATGTGGTCTTGAGACAAAAGGTGGCACTGTGTGCTCATTTGCATGTCATTTCCCAGGATCCCTTGCTGCAGTGGAAGCACAGTATACTAGGGTATAATGGTGAAAAGCAGGGTTGCAGACCTGTCTAAGACATGTGAATGTGTTCACAAGTAATATGTATATATATGTATGTATGTACTATGTATGTTGTACTATGTATGTATATATATATATAAGAAAAGAAGTGATTAAAGTAGCGCCAATCGTGAAACAGTGAAATAGTATGTGATAATAACAAGTATAATAGTTGCAAAATACAAACAAACCTATAAAAAATATAAAATAATTCCCAAATTATAAACAAACTAAAATATACACTCTAATATGACAAATATACATGCATATTAATAGAAATAATATATAGTCCAAGGGTAATGTCCAAACCCTAAGGTAAGTCCTGATAGATGATAACAGGACAATGTACAGGATCCAGGGGTCCACGGCAGCTCAATTGGAAAAAAAGAGGCAATTGGAAGAACCTTTTCCAATGCAGAATCTATAAGAACAAAAAAACAGAGCGCGCACGCCCCATAGTGTAACACTGTAACATTTAATATGGGGAAGGGAATGGTGGAGAGATTAAAAACACTCACAATGTACAAGTGTATATAAATCAATTTGTGATAAAAATCACCACCGAGGCAGGCAACGTCGCGTGACAGGTTAGCAGTCCAACAGCAATACTGGAACAAGGCACCCGACAGCATGTATTCCTTTGAACGATCACTAGAAGTCCTCCATGTAGTATGGTATTGGAGCAGGCCTCAATAGTGCATCATGCACACTCCGGCCGTAAAGCGTGCATGCAACGTGATGACACAATGTCGCAAGGTACGTCCCTGAAGCGTTTTGTCACAACAAATGTAACTTTATCAAAGGGATTGCCTTGTTCCAGTATTGCTGTTGGACTGCTAACCTGTCACGAGACATTGCCTGCCTCGGTGGTGATTTTTATCACAAATTGATTTATATACACTTGTACATTGTGAGTGTTTTTAATCCCTCCACCATTCCCTTACCCATATTAAATGTTACAGTGTTACACTGTGGGGCGTGCGCTCTCTGTTTTTTTGTTCGTGTATGTATATATATATATATATATATATATATATATGTGTAGCCCTGGTAAGAAATGGGGCTATAGTTACATCCTCCTCCTGGTATAATCCCTGGTAAGGGCAGGTTGCCAGGAGTTGCCATGGGTTCTCCCTGCTTATGACACTGGGCTGTGTAAGTGAAGGGAGGTCACATGACCCTGTGTCCAATCAAGAGACACAGGGGCGGTGCCTACTGGAGGCTTCATAGAGCAGTGTCACTTGCTATTTAGTAGAGTTCTGTCTGAGTTAGTGTTAGGGAGGAGAGGAGTGAGCAGCTTCTGAGTAGAGCTGCTATAGCTATAGTTAGTGAGGTGGACCAAGTACCTCTCATCCTGCTTAGGGGTGAGGGAAGAGCTAGCCCCACTCTGGATGCCTTTGGTCCAGAGTGGCGGCAGGGATCATCACAAGGGAGAACAGTTAGTGGACTGTGCATCAACTGTACCTGTCGGCTGCTGCTGCTGCCCAAGAGAATAAAGAGTCTGCTGGTTGTAACGATAACCTTGTGTGAGACTGGAATCTCTAAGATCCCTGGGAGGGGGATTTCTGTGGTAGGGATTCCACCCTGCATCCCTGGGGCTTACTACAGATTGAGGGGCTGCACCATTGAACAAGAACGAAGGCATTCACCCCAGTAACCTGTTCCTGTTGTCCCCCATGTCATCGCAGGAGACTCGGGCCCTCCTGTTGCCAGCAGGTATGCACCACACAGAGACATATAGCCAGAACCCAGAACACCTTAGGGGACCTGATCTGCGATTGGGAGGGGGGGAGTATGTGCTATAGTTGGAGGCGCTGCTGAGATAAACAGGACAGGTTTTCAGCGAAGCAGAGCTGAAAGTAATAAGTACACTTTCAGAGCAAGCGCTGCAGAAGGATGGGCATTTTTGGAGACTAGGGGTAGTCAGGAGAGACAGAATTCTCGCACAGTACACCCTAGGTGCCCTAGGAGGGTGATGTAAATTTAGATACACTAGGCTAAAGCTGTTCTAGTCGCCTTGAGGCAGATAGTGTAGGATTCCTGTGGGGGTAGCCTGTTAACTAGGTCAGGGACTTCAGCATAGGGTCTGCACTATGAGTGGCCAAAAGTAGGTTGACGCCAGTACTTAGGAATGCCAAGTACACTAGCCAGTATCCAGAAAATACACCACAGAGTGCTTGTAATAAATGTCAGCGAGTGCGGTGTACAAGGAGAAAGTTCTGCCTAGCCTAGGGTATGCCATGCGTTATATTCACTGGTTAGAGCACCATTGAGAGTAGTGTCTAGGAACGAGTTACACCATAGGCACTGAGAGTAGCGCTATCGTGGGCTTAGAGGGCTCACTAAAGATGGCGGCGAGAGATACATGTGCTCTGCGGGGCATGGAGGAGGTTAAAATGGCGACAGTAGCGCCATTCACTGCAACGCGGGTTGCAGCCGATCCAAAATGGCAACTCCCGCCAAGCCTAGATCACGCACATGCTGCGTGCAAGAGAGATGTGGCGAGAGATGTGCAAGGGTTTGGCGCCTAAACCAGAACCCCAGCTAAAAGAAGGGAGCGGTGCGAAAGCCAAAGCCGCACCCACCTGTGCAGTGACTGGCCGACAGACGAAGCCACGTCACCCAAAGAGAGAGAGTGCCCCTCCTCTTGTTTCCACCAGAGGGAGTGGGCACACTGAGAACCAATCCCAACAGTCCTCCCCAGCGGAAGGAGGGACTGGAAGTGAGGCTGAGAAACTTCCCTTCTGCTTGACTGGTGAAGGAGAAGGAGCTGATTGTCAAACCAGTAAGCTGAGCGAATCAACCCCTGCGCAAAAGATGGCTGACTTAAGCGTGACAACTTATCAGCTTCCAGGAGGCCTCCTGGTTGTGGAGGTTGATGGCCGTGAATATCTGCGGTGCCTGTGCGTCCAATGCAGGTCACCCGGACCGGCCTCAAGTACTACGGGACGGTGCCAAAAGTGTGGCACGTTCTACCTATGGCCTATCGAGCCATGCCCTACAATAATGATCCCGCGAGATGCCTCTCCAGCAACGCTGATTGAGGTGGAGGAGGCGGATGCGAAGGCTGCCGTGGTCCCATATGTCACCCCTGTGGAAGGGACCCAGGTCCAGCCACCAAGAGATGTCCCGACGGAGGAGAGCGCGACCGCAGTGGAGGTACCGGAGCGGGCCCATTTCGTACCCATACACACTGGCGGTGCAGCAAGGACTCGAGGTGATTCCCCAGTGGAGGAGCCGTTACAGTCCTCGTCAAATGAGAGAGACAGCCTGTCATCGGTGGTGATGCGCCGGCCAGCGGACCACCCCAGCTGTAAAGAAGAAGTTTCACTTACCCCTGAGATGGAGCAGACGAGTCCGGAGACCCCCCGACGGCGAGCGCTGGTGCGGCCTGAACCACGTAGAAGTCCCACGGCCGTGGCGACTCCCAGTGCGGCGGAGATAGGACTCGAGATGGCTCCGGAGGAACCAAAGAGCATTGCAAGACAGCGGAGCGGTAAGAGGAAACCACCACCCCCTTATTCCCGCCAGGTGAAGGAGGAACCTGTGGAGAGAGAAAGGCTTGTGGCCTACCTGCCCGTCCGCGACCCTGATGGTCCACCACCGCCCCTTCCGGTCCTCGACACACTTGGGTGACAAGTGATGAGGGTTCTGATGGGGAGATACCTATGTCAAGTGTTGTACATGTACCTAACCCCACTGTGTTTAATCCTGTTCCTAGAGGTAGGGCCTGAGGGTCCCAGTCTACTGCAAAAGTGGGTCCCGTAAGTCCCAAGGCACCCAAGATGAATCCCACGGTCTATAAGAATGTCATTAGAGGGAGGCGTAAAGGCTCGCACTCTACTAAGGCAGAGACATCTGGTGTGTCCTCAAGAGCAGAATCTGAGGGAGGTATGAGTGTGTCATCCTCATATGAGCACAGAGATAAATGGTGGGCACCGTTATTCACAGGGTATCATGAGGGGATGGACTGCACCAGATTTGTATTAATAAAGAAAGATATCGTAGATCACTGTTGGGACGCAGGCACCTATTCTCCACAGGAGGTTGCCGACGAGTTAGATAACAGGTGGAGAGACATTATGCAAAAGGTGATTACCCCCAAAGGCTCATCTATTTTGTATGATGATATTGCGCCTGAGGAGCCAAAGTTCTGGGTACTGCCAGGAAAGGCTGGGAACCGGAATTTTACTAAGTTAAGTAGAGCAGATAGAGCCATAGCGGCAAGATACCGGCAATCTCATGGATATGAGTTTCCATATGTGCCAGAGCCAATAATGCAGGAGATCGAGGACCAGAGAGACACCTGGCTCAGAGATGCAGTCCTTGAACACTTAAGAATTAAGTTTGGTAGCACTACCTACCTAAGGGAGGATAAAATATTTTCTGTGATGAAGGCTTGGAGTACAGGCAGGAACATATATATGCACAACATCTTGTACAGACCGGAGAATGGGCCTGTACAACCCTTCTTTGTTAAGATTGTGAATCACAATGGGCGGGAAGTGAAGAAGCCTGATCCCCGTCATTATTATTGAAGTTAAGGGTTCTCCATGTTGGGAGTTTCCCGCTATGTATGTCGCCATCATGGGTGTTGCAGTCTCGTGTACACAATATTGATTAATTATGTTTTGTATGTTCACAGATTGTTCACCTGCAGGATGGTCCAGCAAATTAGGTCCAAGTGGGGACCATTGGATTTCCACCTAAGGGAGAGTGTAGCCATGGTAAGAAATGGGCTATAGTTATATCCTCCTCCTGGTATAATCCCTGGTAAGGGCAGTTTGCCAGGAGTTGTCATGGGTTTTCCCTGCTTATGACACTGGGCTGTGTAAGTGAAGGGAGGTCACGTGACCCTGTGTCCAATCAAGAGACACAGGGGCAGTGCCTACTGGAGGCTTCATAGAGCAGTGTCACTTGCTATTTAGTAGAGTTCTGTCTGATTTAGTGTTAGGGAGGAGAGGAGTGAGCAGCTTCTGAGTAGAGCTGCTATAGCTATAGTTACTGAGGTGGACCAAGTACCTCTCATCCTGCTTAGGGGGTAAGGGAAGAGCTAGCCCCACTCTGGATGTCTTTGGCAGGGACCATCACAAGGTTAGTGGACTGTGCATCAACTGTACCTGTCGGCTGCTACTGCTGCTGCTGCTGCTGCTGCTGCTGCTGCTGCTGCTGCTGCTGCTGCTGCTGCTGCTGCTGCCCAAGAGAATAAAGAGTCTGCTGGTTTTAACGATAACCTTGTGTGAGACTGGAATCTCCCAATCCCTGGGAGGGGGATTTCTGTGGTAGGGATTCCACCCCGCATCCCTGGGGCATACTACAGATGGAGGCGCTGCACCATTGAACGAGAACGAAGGCATTCACCCCAGTAACCTGTTCCTGTTGTCCCCCATGTCATCGCGAGAGACTCAGGCCCTCTTGTTGTCAGCAAGTATGCACCACACAGAGGCATTTTATTCACATCACTTGATAATATATCACATATAACACAGCGATAGGAAAAACCATAAACTGTGAGCAGCAGCCCTAGATAGAAAAGGGGGGTTAAAGTTTGAAAGGGTACCACTCTTATATAGAATAATCCCTATAAAACACAGTGTGGTAAGTCCCAGTATAGTCCATCATTGTCAGCACAATACTTCCAGTATGCAGCATACATTCAATCCGGATCCCAGATTTACTAACAAGTCCAGAGGCTAGGGCTGCTGATCACAGTGTATGGTTTATCCTATCGCTGTTTTACAGTATATGTGATATATTAAGGGATATCGTGCATCTTTTATGCTTCAGGTCAAACCGGCCGGTGTATTAGGGGTTAAGGTGAAAAATATATTTTTTTCACCTGGTCCAACTAATAAGGTTTAACAATGGTTCTTTATTTCTGTGTAGTATACATGTATTATTCATTATGATAAATATATGGTCTTGTATACTTACACAGGAATTATAGTTGACAGTCAGGGCAGGTTTTTGGGATTTCATGACCTCAGGAATTTAAATTTTGTGTTGTATATATTTTTTCTGATATTGCTTGAATAAAATTTTGTACTTTTTTGGACATACTAGAGTGCTGTTTTAAGGGTCCTGTTTGTTTCTTGTTGTTATATATTTACTGCCCTTAGCACGTCAGGGGGATAAATTTATCATCTTATTTACCTGACTTTAGTGTTCGTTATCATTACAATCTGTTGCAGGTATTGCAGGTATTTTGTTTGTGTTTGTGTTTATATATATGAAGAAATACCCAATTGCCAAAATGGGTATAATAATACAAATCTATTATGTATCAAATAATATAGCCCAAATCCATGATGAATAAATAAATATGTTTAGTAAACAAATCTAAATAAATTGTAATATAACATTGTAACAGACAGTACAAACAACATAAAACATAGACCAGTCCCTTCAATGTCCAATTATAGCAGAAGATCTCTGTAATGGGGTATTTGGCAGCTTTCAGAGGGATGAACCACATCCAGAGAGAGATCTAAAAAGAAAAGAAGGGAGAAAAGCGCACAGCCCATAGCGTAAAGGGAGGGGAGGAAATAGGCTCACTCACAAAGGGAGAATAAAATCACACATTAGTGAACATAATGTCACAGCCAACTCTGGAAGTCCTCGATTGAAGTCCAGGCGATGCGTCTGCAGTGTTGTTAATCCCAGGAATAGCTGTGGATATACGGCACAGGCACCGGTCGAACAATAGAGAGAGCTGCTGTAGTAGTACCTAGTGCTCTCAGCCTCTGGCTGCTCAGGACACGAGGAGGCCAAGATGTAGCTCGTCCTGTAGTGATGACGTAGTGACGCTGCGTGTGTTCCTGATGCGTTTCGTCACTCTTCGGTGACTTCTTTAAAGCAGTATGAGTGTCTGATCACGGTAGCGTTGCTCAACTGGTGCCTGTGCCGTATATCCACAGCTGTTCCTGGGATTAACAACACTGCAGACGCATAGCCATAGCATCCTCCCCTCCCTATTCCCTTAATAAATATGTGAACATATTTACGCTATGGGCTGTGCGCTTTCTCCCTTCTTTTCTTTATATATATATTTATATATATATATATATATATACATGTATATATATATATATATATACTGTATATATATATATATATATATAAAATAAAAATGAATAGACGATACCGTTCTGTGGCTAACAAAATGCTTTTATTCTTGCGAGCTTTCGAGATACACAATGATTTTTCAAAAAGTATTTTCTGGCTCCTCTCTCAGGTACCCTGGGGTCTATCGCCAAATGAAATGCTTCAGCCAATAATAAATAATTTAATTCATAACAACATCTGTATAGCACCCTTTTCCAGGTTGCTCATATTAGTGAGTTCAGAGACAATCTATGATTTTTAGTCCCTGGGGGAGATAAAGTGACTTGCCCAAGGTCACAAGGAGCTGACACTCGGATTATGAACCCAGCTTCCCTCAGCCAGTGAGTCTTTACCCTCTGAGCTACAGTACTCCTCCCGCCATGAAGAATGGAAGACAGAAGAAAAGCACATAAGAGATGCTAATACAGTTGTATTAGAAACCAAATGCAGAGTAAGTATTACACTTACATTTCATTAAACGTGCACAAAAGTGTCTGTCACTGAAACCATCAAGCATTCGAGCGAAAACACCACGGCCAACCTGGGCCCAGTTGGCGAGTTGGGCAGAAAAAGAGCAGGATAATGTTGCTCCCAGAACTTGCTGGATCGGCGAGAGGAAGTCAGGTGATGAGAGGCTACTGCAGTCGTGTGTTGTAGGCCATGCCCACTTCTTCAGGGGGGGTAAATGCAGTTCTTTACATTGGACCCATCTAATACAATTATCCAGTAACTCCAAAATAATAGGAGAGATGCCTGTGCTGAAAAATGAAGATACCTGAGTTACCCTGGGAGATATGCTAATGTCTATACAAAGTATATTTAAATGATTTACACATCCTAGAATATATCCTTAACACAAATCAGTTTAAGGCCCTTTTGATGACCGGGGTACCAGTGTCAAACCCCCCAGGATTAGACCCCACAATGCTGCCATTCTCTGCAGAAGCTGTATTCACATCTGTTGTCCCCTCTCCTTAATTTCTTTTAAAGCAGCAAAACATGTGAAATTGTGAGGATTCTGGGATCGCGGCGCTCACAGCACGACCCCTCCTCACCTTCGTTACCTGCTGCTGCCGTGGTGCGCCCCCCTTGCCGACGCCGGTCACCTCGCACTGCCCTGGGGGTTCCCCGCCGCCTCTGGCGGTCCGCCTCTGCTCCGCGACCGCCTCTCCCTCATGCGGCTGCCATTTGTCCCGGGCGCGCGCGTGAACAGCGCGCACCGGGTGAAGATAATTTATTCACTGCTCTAGCAGTGAAACCATGCCCCCAATTGACTAACAGGCTTTTTCCTCAGATTAAACTATCTCACCTGCCTGCCAATCAAGGGGACCTATCCTGGACAGCTCCATGCATTCCTCCAGGTCTTCCCCCTTTTCCTATTCGCCAGACTAACTATATTATGCCTGTCCTGCCATTTCCACATCGCTCAACATAGTCTCCACTTGTGGATCACTACGCTGGCACTTTCTCTCTTTATTCACTCAGGTCACGACTTGGCGGACCTCAATCTCTGGCTCTCGACCCCTGCTTGGACACCGACCTTCCGGAATTCTCCAATCCCTGACCTTGGCTAATGGCAACGACGACGGCACTTCTTTACCGGTACCGGCAAGTATTGCTAAAGCTAACACCACCTGGCCTGGCAACGCCTAAAACACCACACTCCGGACACGCTCCTTTTGCTGCGGGTGCGTGCTCATATACGTCCCTCACCTCAGTGCAAGCAGCACCGGCGTAACAGAAATCTTACATGGGTTTTTTTTAATTTATTTTTAATTTAAATCTGTTCCGTAGTATTAGATAATGGTTACTTTTTTAATTCTTCTATTTATTCCATTTTAATCCGTTTTAAATCATCCTTTGATTTTTATAGCAGGTTTTAGCCAACTTCCCAAGCAAGATCTTTATAACACTTTTCTTTTTGGGATAATTTGTGGCCAATGTTTCCAGCAGTTTGAGCTGCAAACTGTAACAATAGATAATGTTACCTTAGTAATATAAGGATATTCAGTAGCTGCTGAGTGTAGCTGCTGAGTGTAGCTGCTGAGTGTAGCCGCTGAGTGTAGCCGCTGAGTGTAGCCGCTGAGTGTAGCCGCTGAGTGTAGCCGCTGAGTGTTGCCGCTGAGTGTTGCCGCTGAGTGTTGCCGCTAAGTGTTGCCGCTGAGTGTAGCCGAGCTTATAGTGGTGGCAACCCTACATGCGTGCGCTTGTGGCAGCATTTTGAGAAGACAATAACTTTTGTCTTTCCAGGCAACTGCTGCGTGACGTCAGCGTCACATGAGCTGGTTCAGCTTTGTGACGCATCCGTAACGTGTTCGCCCCGCCCCCGCATTGCCTCCCAAATCTCCTTCTGCCAAGTGCACAGATCACTGGGGCTGCAGGAGTGCTTGCACCAAATACAAACAACTGGAGGCCAATGCGCATGTCCATAGATCGTGCGCGTGCACAAGAGTGCCAAGACGGCCTATGCGTGGCTAGACAAACTTATTTGAATTTGCCTAGCGACGGCAGAGTCACGTGCCCGGTTCAGCCAAAGAGGGTGAACCACTCACGTGACGTCACGGGCACACCCCCCGGCATGCCTTCGGCACGCCCTCGCTACGCCCCTATCACACCACCCCGCTGGCCACGGATCTCTTCAAGTACAGGCGCGCGTGACGTCACATGCTTGGTCGTAAGCGTGTCCGCCTACTATGGACCTGGCCTTAAACTGCTGAGTTAGGCCACGATTATTCTCGCGGCACTTAGGTGCGCGACGCCGCAAGACACCGGAATAAATGAATGTAAACCAAGGAAGGAGCACATAGTACATGCTGCAGAGCGGCCACTCAAACGTTTTTCAACAATATAATTAAATTTGTTTTTTTCTGGTCATGGCCACGTCACGTGAGCAGTTCAACCAATGAGGGCAAACCAGCCATGTGACGCCTCCGCCATGCCTCCCGATCGCTTCCAGCTCTCCTCCAGCATAGTGCATGTTTCGTGCATGACGTCACGCGGTTGCGCGCACGCGCAAGCCTCATGTATACTTGCGGCCTTAGGCTGCTGAGTTAGGCTGCTGAGTTAAGCTGACTGAAGGATTGATTCATACTGAAAATCAGGATATTTACAGATTTATAACAGGAGCCCCAAACGATTGGCAGCTTAGGTAAGAATGTGGAATAATACATTGTCACACGCTTTACATATACAAATAAGAAGAAATAATAGGGGGAGTAGTATTGTTGCTTTAAAAGCAGACCATTTCCACTTTCTGGTTGCCAGTTCAATGAGGCACCTGTAACACCTGAGAGATATGTGACAGCAGCATTTCCCAACATCTGTTTTAGTTCAATGCTAGAGCTGCCCAGAATGAGAGAGGTTGTGGGTTATAATCCTGTTGGGTCTGACACTGGTACTGAATGTGCTCTTTATCACAATGGCCTTTAAACGGATGGGTTTTAAGGATATATTTTAGGATGTGTGACTCATCTAAATATACTTAGTATAGACATTAGCATATCTCCCAGGGTACCTCTGGTATATTCATTTTTTGGCACAGGCACCCCACCATGCAAATGCCCTATTTCAGAAGTGCCGAGTACACTTTTGGCGCTATATAAATAAAGACATACAATACAATTTCAGTTTCTGGAGGGAGTTAGCACCATCTTCATGTCGTTTCACCTCTAAAGTTAATACAAATTGGGCGGTTTGTCACTTTTTATAGAAACGATTTATAAAATACTATTTGCAATAGAGAAAAACGTTTTTTTCTCACATTTCATTCCGCTTCCTGGGAACATGCCAAACCGTGCGATTTGGCATTGACAAATTTGGCGCTAAGAGTATAATCCCCATAGTGGGACCACTTCAGAAAAAGCCTTTTAGACACGGATTGCAAGAAGGGCTTACAGAATAGCAAACCATGCCAATCCACTTCTAAAGTGCACTATGGAAGCATTTTTTTCACACTTCGGAGCTTTGAGAACGGGCCCCATAGAACCCTGAAACATCCCAGTTTTAGATTAAATAGTGAGTATTTTTTTTTTAATGGAATAGCATTTTGGATGACTGCTCAGTCTCGCTTATGAAGTGAATTATATCCAAGGAAGAAATCCCTTAAAAGTATTAAGAAGGATATTTTACATAGTCAGTCCAATTTACAGCCTTTTAAAGGGAGTGCAGATTTTGAAAGTTTAGATGAGTCTCTTAAACAAAAGATAAATACAGGTAGTCCTCGGTTATCCGACACAATGCGTTACTCAAAATGGCGTTGTAAAGCGAAACGTTGTAAAGCGAAACACGTTTTCCCATAGGAACACTGTTTAAATGAAAGGTTCCGTTCCTGAAGGCATTTTTAATGCTAAAATACACCAAATATTTTATGCAGACAATAAGATATGCAGCACACACATAAATTATATAGTGTATATACTGTATTATATATATAATATAACATAATAAATAATATATTATATAGTATAATATAATATTATATAGTATAATATTATATATATACGCTCTTAGGACGCTTTGCAACGTTGTTTATGTGAATGTGTATATATATATACACACATACACAACGTTGCAAAGCGTCGTAAGAGCATTGGATAAGCCGTTTTGGCGTTGTAAAAATGAATATAGGTATGCATTGCATAGCGTTGGATAAGCCATTCGTTGTAAAGCGAAGCGTTGTAAAACGAGGACTGCCTGTAAAGGGGGAAAGGAGATGATTAAAACTAAACATCAACAAAATTTTAGAGATAAACAAGACTATGTTTGAATAAAGATAGAAATTTGAGATGTAATGATTAGACTCATTCACAGCCATACAGCAGAGTTTAGATAAGAGGCTCTTTTTAATTCTAGGATCTATAAATAGACTGTTCCTCCCAATAGGTCAAAAATAGAACATTCTTGTGCACTCATTTCATAGTTTTTTTTAAGTGTGCAATGACCCCCTGCAGATACACTTACCAGAATGCTCTGGCTCTGTACGTTCTTCCTACCTACCAATTAGATTGAAAGCTCTTCGGGGCAGGGACTCCTCTTCCGAAATGTTACTTTTATGTCTGAAGCACTTATTCCCATGATCTTTTATTTGTACTATTTGTTATTTATATGATTGTCGTGTATTACTGCTGTGAAGCGCTATGTACATTAATGGCGCTATATAAATAAAGACATACATACATACATACTTATGTGACCAGTGCTCTCATCTCTGGGAGGGCTCTGCTTGGTCCTGTTGGATACTTTATAGGAGAAGAGTGGGCACTTCTGATGTTGCAGCAAATTATTCTTTATTATATTATTACTATGGGCCTCATGCAGTAAGCACCGATAAGGCTTTTTCGGCATTTTTTCGCCATTTTTTGCCCTCCCAATTTAGTAAGCGCCGATAAGTGGGAATTATCAGCAACTTTTCTTCCCGATAAAAAATTATCGGCATCCGGCTGCCGTTAAGCCACTTATCGGCAATTTTTGAACCCGGCTGAATTCAGGTAGCCCCGATCAGCTCTTCGGTGCTGATCGGCACTCCAGAATGGAGAGTTTATCGGGCATCCAGCCCGCCAACTAAAGTTGGCAACTTGGTGGAGGAGAAGCATCGGCAAGGGCGAAACTTAGAAAAAATCAGGCCTTTTTCCTGCCTCGGATTGATGCATGCATCCGAGGCAGGAAATATGCATGTACAGCCCACTTCATTACCTTAGCGGCTAACTGCTAAGGCAATGAAGGGGTTAACCCACCGTGCCAGGTTTATTGTGGGTAGCAGGGGTGGGTGAAGGGGGTATTTGGCCCGTGTTGTTTGTTTTGGGCTTGTGGGGGGGGTTGCGGGTACACTTAACCCCTTCACGACTGTAGCAGTTAATACCGCTACGGTCATGAAGGGGTTAACCCCTCCCGCTACCCACCCGCAAGCCCTAAATAACCACCGTTGGGGCTAATACCTCCTTCACCCACCCCCACTACCCACAATAAAAAATAATCACACACACCAGCCCCACAATAAATAAATAAATATATATATATAAATAAATATCTCTATATAAATAAATAAATATATATATATATATATATAACCCCAACAACCCCTAACATACACATATATGAACATCAATGATACTATAGGCCAGCGGGGGCCCTCGGGTGTTACCCGCAGGCCTGCAGTACCAATTATGTGCCCCTCCAAATTAATGTCTAAACACATACATACTTATAAAGAAATAACCCCCCCCCCTTAACACATACAGTATAGTAATGACCACAATTACTATTATCAACAAAGGGATAATAGTATATGTGCCCATTTTAAATACATAAACAGCAATAAATACATTAAATACATATAGTACTCACCACCCATGTCCGGCTGCCACGATGAAGGCCATCCTCCTCTTCATTCTGCCCATGGCCCATCCGCTGCTGCAAAACAGACACAATAATGAAAACATCCAAAGTAATGTCACCTAACCCCTTAATCACCATAGCGGTTATAAACCGCTACAGTCATTAAGGGGTTAACCCACCCTCACCCACCACTCGGGAGGCCTACATACCCTCCCACACTAACCCCCCACCCCATGAGGCCTAACCACCCTCACCCACTACCCACAAGGGAGGCCTACCCACATACCGCTGGGGAACCCTCCTCCCCCACCCCCAGTACCCACAATAAAAACAATACAGTGACACACAATAAACATCATTATATTTATTAAATACATTACCCACCCCCTGTGCCCCCCCATAAATACAAGATTTATCCTTTTACATACAGGGTTCATAATGCAGCCCCAGGCGAGTCCCCGGTGGGCTGGCGGGGCACCTGACAGACCTACAGGGTACCAGCAGCCCTTTTCAAACAGGTTCTGGAGGCCTGCTGGTGGGTCCCGCCAAGCGCCATGGCCCCCAGGTGGTCTCCTTGGGTCACCGTGGGCCACAATTGGGTCCCCACGGTAGGCCCAAGGATGTCTGGGAGCCCCGGGTCAGACCCACAGGTGTCTGCGGGCCTCGGGTGGATCCCACGGGGGTATGGGGAACTCACGAGTGCTCACTACGGGTCTGCGGTGCCCCCACAGAAGTGGGACCACCGCTTCATCCCCGCACCTATGGGTCGGCGGTGCCCCCACAGATGTGAGGCCACCGCTTCATCCCCGCAGACTACAGGTCCACAGTGCCCCCACAGATGTGAGGCCACCGCTTCATCCCCGTATGTGACACCCATGGAACCACCAGCCTGATACCCGTGAGATACCCGAGGAGACCCGCAGGTGGTCTCCAGAGGTCCCACGCAGAACCACGGAACAAACCCTGAATGCAAAACAAATAAACCTGGCCTATACATTCAATACACACACACCCCCCCCCAACACCTACAGTACAATAATGTGCAAAATAACTATTATCCAGATAGGGATAATAGATTATTTGCCCATTATTAAAAACATTAACTAGCATATTCAAATAAATAAAGTACTACTGACATCATCAATAAGAAGTCTCCGTCGCCAGCAACATCCTTGTCTTGCCCACAAAATACATAGCCAAAACAAAGCCAATACATTGCAATTACATTCAGATATCAATTACCCCTTAAACACCTTATCGGATAATAACCGCAAAGGTAATTAAGGGGTTAAGCCACACTGGCCCGATACCCACCCTTCACCCATGAATTTGTACATTGGCTTCATCATGAAAATATATATATATATATATACAGATATATATATATATATATATATATATATATATATATATATATATATATACATACATATATACACACACACATGATGAACCAATATACAAATAAATGTAGAAGGGTTATCAAACATGCTGTACTCAAAATAACAATTCTCCATAAAGACACACTACAATAAAATTAATTTCCTTTCATAATCCTAACTGAACTTACAATCACAATCATCAAATGCCAATCAAATACCTCTAATGCCAATCAACACATTGCATTTACATTGTATATATGATGCATACAATCTATGCAGCATTTACATTCTGCAAATGAATGTTAACAATAACATTGCAAGCAAAATACAAATACCTCTAAACAAGTATACTATTTTATCCAATCCAGTAAACATAAATCAATTACCATTCATTAATGACATCCCTAAACAATTTACATTCCATCCCTAACAATTAAACAATTAAAAAATTCAAGCCTTTAACATAACAATTTAGCCTGAGAAAAAATATATGTACCAACAAGAATACAAAATTGAAAACCAAGGCTAACCCTGACCTCAAGAACACCATACAATATCAACAATTACATCTATCTAATTTTAAAATACATTATACACATAATAAAGCATAGCAGCATAGACAAATTAATTTAAAACACATCAAATCAAGCTTTTAAAACAACATCATTTCTTACCCTGTATGTATATGTCTCTCTAGACATACATACATACATACATACATACAGTGGCAAGAAATGATATACCGCAAAAAAAAAAAAAACACATGTTAAAAAAGCTTTAAAAAAAATTAACAAGTTAAATAAAATACATTTCTTTAGTTCATTTACCATTACTTGCCCCCACCGACTCCCGTTGAACTGGTTACTCACGTACAAAACCACCAGGCACAGGAACCCATAAAATAAAAAAACATAAATAAATAAACATTAAACTAAAAATCCAAATCAATCCACGGGTCTTCTATTTGTAATCCATCTTCATCTGTATTCTTCTTTCTTCTATCTTCTTCCGGGGTCTTCTTCCCGTCTTCGGCCACGCGCTGGTCTTCTTCTTCTGTAGGAGGTCCTTCCTCCTCGGCGGCTGGCTTCAAAATAAGACGACATAGGCTTTTAAAGGCATATGACGTCACATTTTCGTCATGGTTCCCACGGTCCTGATTGGGCCGTGAAAACCATGTGTTTTGGCCGAGAAAAAAAAAATTTACTGTCACTTAAAGGCAATGAAAGCACAGCCAATCAGAATGGCTTTGTTTCAATTGCCTTTAAGATGACGTCATGAAAAGAAACATGGCCGGCCTCACATGGTACGGTAGCCAATCAGAGCGTGGGAACTCCATCCCTACTCTGATTGGCTCAAGTATACCATGTGACAGAGGCTTGGGGGAGAACGGATGTGACGTCATTGAAAGTCTGTCACATGGTACTAGAGCCAATCAGAGTAGGGATAAACTTCCCACGCTCTGATTGGCTACCGTACCAATTGACAGGCTTTCAATGACGTCACATCTGTTCTCCCCCAAGCCTCTGTCAAACCTTGCCGAAGAGATTTTATCGGGGCTTACTGCATGAGGCCCTATGTCTTTATTAGACCCAGCCTCCTAATAGGTCAGAAGAAAGGTGAGTATGGCGGTTCACAGCCGTCTGCAGGGTAAGTAGGATGCGCAATCAGAAAATTATTTAAAAAAACTTTAATGTGCACTAGACATAACAAATTATAACAGAATATTCTTGTGGCATTTGTTATGTCTAGTGCCCATTAAAGTTTTTTAAATCATTTTCTGATTGCGCATCCTACTTACCCTGCGGACGGCTGTGAACTGCCATACTCACCTTTCTTCAATCATTTCCAGAGGCTGGAGCACGCCGACACTGCTACTGAAACAAGTCTTCACATTGCAGCATTTGAGGGGCGATATCGATGGGTCAAGTTCGTGAGTACTGTGCCCCCAGGGGCTTACGGGTTGTGCTTGGGACGCCAGGATTAGTGAGGGTAGTGGCAGAGCTTTCATTATGGAGTTCCGTGCATAGGTCTCCTGCTCCCTACCACTTGACTTGCCCCCTTCCTGAGTTTTGATACCTTACTGGCACACTGCTAACCCCTGTTATATGCCTATGGTTTCATTGGACGGTGTTCAGCGGCAGGACTGATACATGATCCTTTATTGTTGCAGTACTACTGTTTATCATTTTGTAGCACCAGTTTTGGATTGTATCCACCCCACATATCCTAATAGGTCAGGCAGACAAAATATTTATTCTTCCACACGGCTTTTTAAAATATATTCAACAATCCTAATATTAGGTGAAACTATGAGAATTGTGTGAAAAACTATATAGATTTGCAGCTCGTTCACCCCCTTCTTTTTCTTCTTAGAGAAGCCTTTCCACAGAGAGACAAATTGGGGAATCAATACCCAGGAGGGAAAAAAAACACTGTTGACTGTCCTTTTAGGGAGGAAAAGAAAAGGAGAAAAAGGTGAAAGAAACTCATGACATAAAAAAAAGAAAGGAAATAACTAAAAGGAAGTAAAACAATATGCTACATATTCTCTCTCTGCTACACAGTATGTGTTTAACAAATAAACAAGAACGAGTTTTAAGCAAAGGGTTGTCTATTGCACCCTCTTGTGGACCCAACATTTTTCAGCTTTTTATTGATTTGAATATATTTACGATGAACCTTGCCCTTGAAAGGCACCGATCAAGATTAAACATGCAGTGAAATTCAAA
This sequence comes from Ascaphus truei, assembly GCF_040206685.1. Lineage (NCBI taxonomy): Eukaryota > Metazoa > Chordata > Amphibia > Anura > Ascaphidae > Ascaphus > Ascaphus truei. The sequence continues at coordinate 228,381,931 of NC_134484.1, forward strand.
AACAAAAGGTAAAAGCGCAAAAAAACTCATAGTGTAGTAATTCATTGTAATATACTAAAGAAAGTGTAAGTTTTGCATGTACAGAATAAAAGGATTATTAAAGAGGCTTATCGCAGATCCAAGGTAGCAGTAACAAAACTGCTGGGGATCTCTATGTCTCCACACCTGCAAAAGTGAACTTGCTTCTCTGTGGGGTCCCACGTAGATGACATAAGTAGATGAGCTATTGAGAGCTTTAACCTCCACCAGAAAGCCATTACTGCTTAAGTCAATATTTAATATTCAGGACTCCATTTCCACATATTCAGGGCCGCAAGATTGGCGCAAAGAAGACGTGGTGCCTATATTTAATGAGGGAGGTAGATCACAACCAGGGAATTACAGACCTTTAAGCCTAACATCAATATGGGGGGAGCTTCTTGAAGGTTTAGTACGGGATAATATGCAGGAATACATAATGGATAACAAAATTATTAGCTATATTCAGCATGGATTCATGAGGGATAATCCATGCTAAACTAACCTTACTAGATTCTTTGAGGAGGTAAGTAGGAATTTAAACCAGGGTAATGCAATTAATGTGGTCCACTTAGATTTTGCAAAGGCTTTTGATACAGTGCCACACAAGAGGCATGTGTTCAAAATACAGAGAATTGGTCTGGGTACAAATATTTCCACATGGATTCAAAACTGCATTGTTATAAATGGAACCTTTTCAGGTTAGGCAGAAGTTGTAAGTGGAGTGTCTCAAGGTTCGGTATTGTGGCCGCTGCTTAAATTAGATGTGTTTACAAAAATAAAGAGGCGTCTACTAAGAGAACTATTTTACCAATATATTCAGGGTCAATACAACAAACTATCAAGAGAACTATTCATTCCAAGCACAGTATAAACGACAGAGCCATTCCTTGAGATTGGAAGAAAGGAGAATTCTCCAGCACCAAAGGAAAGGGTTGTTTACAGTAAGGACAGTTAGAATGTGGAATGTATTCCGAATGGAGACTATAATGTCAGATTCAATAGATATCTTAATTGAATAATGTTTTACTAGAATTTTTGTTTTCCTCCATCTGGATAAATATACTGTAAATACAAATATAAGGTGTTGTTTAAATGTAACATAGGAAATCAATAAACATTCAACATACAGTGGGAGAAAAAGTTTGTGATCCACAATGATAATTACAGAAATGTCATAGTTTTCCAGGATAACCTTCTTGAATCAAAACCAGTATTTTCTTAAATATCCAATAGGGTTTATATGAACTACTTCCATGTCTTTTGAAACAAAATGATGTATGAAATAGACAAACAATGAGTAATTAAGAGCCAGGGTGAGTGCAAAAGTCAGTGAAACCCGGGATTTATCAGCTAAATTAAAGCAGACAATTAGAATCAGGTGTTTAATTAATTAGGTAGATCTTAAGGGGCAAGTTTGGGAGGTCCCACCCTATATAAAGATCAGAAACTTTGTGAGTTTTCTCTTCACCATACAAGTTTGTTGAAACACGTCATGCCATAATCCAAAAAAAACTCTGAGGGCAGATATTGATGCTTGTCAGTCTACAAAGGGTTACAAAATAATTTCTAAGAATTTGGGATTCCACCAAGGTCAGACAGATATGCTCAAAATTAAGAAAGTTCAAGACCACAGTCACTCTACCCAGGAGCAGTCATCCTACTAAAATCTCTGCAAGAAAAAAAGGCAAATCATCCAGGAAGTTACAAAGAACTCAAGTGTAACATCCAAGGATCTGCAGGCCACGCTCACCTTGGGTAATGTGAGTGTGCCACGGGAGACCAGGTATTTACACCTTTTTACCGGGATCATTCACTGAGCAAAACAAGATAGTAAAACAAATTGTTATTAATTTCATAGAAACAGACGTACACACGGTGGATTACAAAATACAGAACCAAACACACTTACTGGGGGTCAGGGCTAAAAAACTAGATTCTCCTAAGTAAAATAGAACAGAAAACAAAGTCTTTAGGTTGACCGGGACTTGTCCCGAAATGTCCTGGAACTCAAATGGGCATGAAGTTCCACACTCCACCGCTCTCTTTCATCCAGAGATGCCGAAATCCCTTGACCGGTAGTTAGTACCAAATGTCCTGGAACTGTTTTCGGCTTGCAATCTGTGACGATTCAGGGGATTCCTTCCCTTCTTTTCCCTCTGCCCCATCTCCTGCCAATCCCTCTACCCTTTCCCACTCCTGTCCCATTCCGTCTACCTCTCCCCCACTACCTCAACGCATGCCCCGCAGGTCTCGCGCGCCCGCGCTGTGCCCGAGCCCCTGCAGTGACGCTGCACGCTCCCTGACACCCGCTGTGCCCGTGGCTAGTACCTCACCTCCCCTGGTAGCTCCGTCCGCTCCTCTGCCCTCCTCCAGAGGGGTTCCGGCGGCACGGCGCTCCGCACGCCTGGTGATGCAGCCTGTGCACGCGCTCCCTCAGCTCGCAGAGGGCGCACGCACATGCTCCTCCTCTAGGCCCTGTCGCTCTTCTGCTCCCTCCTCTCAGTCCCTGCGGGCCATCTCCCTGTCACAGCCTGTGCGCGCGCATCCTCAACTTACAGAGGGCGTGCGCACTCGCTCCTCTTGTTTGGCCGGTCACGTTACTGACTCCTCCTCCCAATCCCTTCAGGCCATTCCCCTGACTGCCCCTCCTGTCTCCTCTTTTCTCCCGGACCTATCTCTATTGTCTCCCACTTCTCTCTCTGCTCCTCCCCTCTCTCCTATTGGTGTGTCTCACTTTATAATCCCTGTCTGTCCACTTCTTCCTCGCTCTGCAAAGTTCCTGTTTCCCTGTGTATGCTGTGCTCCCTCTGTGTCCCTGTTGTATCCTGGATTTCCCTGGCTTTGACCCCTGCTTGTTCTGGACTACTCTGCTCTCTGGTACCCCTTTGAACCTTGCTACGAACTCTACCTCGCTTACCTCTGGCATCCTTGGACCTGGCTTTGTACCCTGACGACTCTACCCTCTGGAACCCTGTACATTGGCACACGGACACGACCATTCTTACGCTTACACCATCTGACGTTGCAAGTATATCTAACAACTCTCTCTACAGGCCCAGCAACGCTATACCACACTCCGGGCTTGCTCCCACTGCTGTGGGTGTGTGGTGTAATACTGTTCCCACCTCAGTACTGGGGTCTTGCCAGGTCTGCGGGCATACAGGCATAACACAATCCCAGCCGCAACCGCTACGTTCTATTCTCAGCACGGCCCCGAAAAGTGGGACTTAGAAAATATTTCGACTTGAAATTTCTGAAGCCGGCTTGCTGCTATTTCTCCAAGAGCAACTTTTTGTTGTTTCAAATTTATCACTGCTGTTCTGGGGCTTAGAATCTCGCATCTGGATTGGCTGAGGGTTTATTATAGTATTTCAGATTCATTCATGAAATACTACACCCAATCCGAGTGTGGGAAGAATCCTACCAGCCTATCAGAGCGCTGCCAGTCTATCTAAGCAGGGCAAGCGTGGATTCGGATTCTGACAAGGGCATGCGCCAACCCGGCACCTCTGCCACTTGTCAGGCAGAAGCCACCCTCTGAGTTAGGCTCCTCACAGTCTGGGCTGGGGCAAATGGTGATCTGATGACTTCCATTCATCCCAGGACGTGAGTACTTGGGCCTAACCCCGGTACCCAAATTGCTTTCACACCTTGGCAACCTCTGAGGCTTTCATGTCCAGGACCCAAGCAGACTCGATGGCACCAAGCTTGGTAGCCACATGATCTCTCGGAACCACCGGCGACGCACTCGCCCCTGCAGCTGCCCTCCCACTGGTGAAGACAAGGGGAAAAGAAATGGAGAACCGAGGAGCCAAAGGGGACCTGGCTACAGTTGTTTGCATCTTGCGGTATAGATGCAGGATCATAGCATCTCTAGCTGAATTATATTAGACAGGGTGAGTGCTAGTGCATTATATTTTTTTATATTCATGGAAGGATAGCCAGGAGAAAAAACACTGCTCTCTAAAAAGAACATTGCTGCCCATCTGAAGTTCGCCAAAGACCACATATATCATCAACAAGATTTCTGGATCAATGTTCTCTGGATAGACGAGTCAAAGGTAGAACTTTTTGGCCTCAATGAGAAACGTTATGTTTGGTGAAAACCAAACACTGTTCAAACAGAATAACCTCATCCCAACCATCAAGCATGGAGGTGGGAGTGTGATGGTTTGGGCCTATTTCGCTGCCTCAGGATCTGGACGGCTTGTCATCATTAATACAACCATGAATTCTGCTATTTCAGAAGATTCTAGAAGAGAATGTCAGTCAATCCATCTGAGAGCTGAAACTGAAGGGAAAGTGAGTCATGCAGCAAGACAATGATCCTAAACATACAAGAAGATCTACAAAAGAATGGCTGCAAAAAAGAAATTTCACGTTTTAGACTGACCTAGTCAAAGTCTGGACCTAAACCCCATTGAAATGTTGTGGCAGGACCTGAAGCATACTGTCCATGCAAGGAAGCCCTCAAATGTTACTGAGTTGAAGCAGTTCTGTAAGGAGGAAAGGGCCAAAATTCCTCAAAACCGATGTGGGAGACTGACCAGCAGTTACAGGAAACAGTTGAAGTCATTGCTGTGCAAAGGAGGGGCCACCAGATACTAAATTTAAAGGTTCACATACCATTCACAGATGGATATTGAATGTTGAATAATTTGTGAATATATATATTTTTGAAGTATCATTTTCTTTGTCCTTTGTTTAATCAGGTTATCTTTATCTATTATTAGGACAGATTAAGAGCTAAGAACATTTTAGATTTGAAATATGTGAAAATCCTAAGAGGTTTACACACTTTTCCTCGCCACTGTATGTCTTTTTTTCAACATCATCTACTATATAACTACAGTATGTTCCAGTATGTAAGTCCTCGCGTTTGCAGGTACAAAGATGGCGGTAAGAAAACAACACATTTTTGACACATATACATGTGGGGGCTCAGGGGTTCCCAAAAAGAGCTTGCTGGGGTTTTGTGTTTTGTTAACCTATTCTCAGCTGTTTCAGCTGCTGGAGGTTGGTGGCTCCTCCTTCCCAGGTTTATGCCCGCCCCCCCCCCCCCACCCCACTTCCCTAGTTTGCAGGTCCTTTCATTCTGCTGGATATAGACCCACTGTGGTGTTTCTACCTCCTAATAGAGGTAAATGAGAATTTTAATCCTAATAAAGGTATATTAGTATTTTATCTGGTAGTGTTAGGACTTATGAACTGGGTCTGCCTTGTCATGGCTCGCAAGCTTACAACGCTTTGGTCAAAGGGTTAAACTAAATGACCCTTTTACAAGAGAATATATAAGTATTTTACTGTGTGTTTTTGTCATGTTGGATGTAGCATTGGGCTTCTCTATCGTCTGTTGTACCCGACTAGATAGACACATTCTGGCAAGACTTTCTCTGTAAAACCCCCCTAGAAACTCATAGCCCAGCGATCTCTGCTTGCTGGCACTCCTGAAAAGGTAAAAACACATAAATTCTTTATTGTCGCATAATTTTATACAATGCATAGACAATCACTGGACTCAAGAGCTGACACTCCCGAACCCCAATACAGAGGTAACCAAATGGGCTTAACCTTTGTTAAGGAGCCTGGTTACACCCTCACCGTCACAACAGTGTTTGCTATTTATTTATGGAAAGCTGGGAATATTTTTTATTTGAAACATTAACATTTGCATAGCATGTTGGGGTTTGGAAATGTTATACTGACGATGTGCTAATTAATTGGCAAGGAGATGTTGTCAATTTCTTTAGATTTCATTAATTCACATTTTTTCTTTTTTTTTTTCATTTGCATTTTGCTTCCAAAATAGATGCTTTTATAAATAAAATTTTAGATTTATTGCTCTACGTTGTGGAAAATAAGATCACTTTGATGTTAATAGTTGTCTACATACCATTAATTAGGCTAGAAAATGCAAAGACTAAGGCGCCTACAGTATTCACTAAACTTTGATACATTTATTGCAATATCGATCAGGTTGGCATGCTCCTACTGAACGCTATGAAATTTGTGTAAAAAACGGTATTCACTACGAAAAATCGCATTTTTTTAGTGTTTGGAAATAAAATACCATACCGCACTAATTTGTAGTGATTTACCGAGGGAAATGAACTTAACGTTTAACCGTATTCATTTCAGGTCCGGGGAACCCTTGCTTCCCAAGTTACAGGACTCCGAAGGGGGTGCCGGTATCTGTGGCAAGTTTAAATGTGGTCACGTGACGCGGGAGATATAAACTTGACGGAGATACAGGAACCCCCTACAGAGGCTTGTAGTTCAGGAAGCAGGGGGACCCCGCACCTGAAAGTTATACAGTTCAGCTCCAGAGACCCCCTGCTTTAATCCTATGTTATTAAAATTAAAATTAAAACACACCTTCATTGCCTTACAGGTAATGAAGGTGTTAAATAGCCTTACCCGGTTTGTTGGTGGTATTAAGTTGGTGGTGGGTTAAGCTTGTGGGTTAAGCCCCAGGGTGAGAGGTTAGGCCTCCAGGGAGGATTTCAGGAGGAGTTAACTCCTTCATTACCTTAGTGGTTATTGCTGCTAGGGTATTGAAGGGGTTAACGCCTCCCACCTACCCTGGGGCAACTACTTCACCCACAACCTCTACCACCAACAAACCGGGTAAAGCTATTTAACCCTTTCATTACGTTAGGGGTTAGCCACTAGGTAATGAAGCTGGGCTAGAATTGTTATTACTTAGGATTAAAGCAGCGGGTCTCTGGAGCTGAAAGTAATGAGGGTCAGCTTTGGATACCCCCAGCATCAATCCTATGCAGTAAAAATAAACTCCGTCATATGCAAAATGCGATTCCGATCTCGCCACCCTTTAGGTGATGATAAAGAAATGCAAGTGTTTAACCCACGATTTGCGTATCAGAGCTTTGTGAATAGCAGTTGCTGGCACAAAAATTGAGTTTGGGTATTTCTTGAGCTACCGCCGCCTTGTAATAGAAAGAGTGGTAACACTGCCTAAAAAGCCATTTCAATTGATATTGCCATGTTATCGAAGCTTTGTGAATAGCTACACATGCAAAATCACTTGAAAAGTGCACTGAACAAGCGTTAAGTCACTTATCGAAGTTGAGTGAATAGGCCCCTAATTGTGACTGTACGGGTACATTTGACTGCTTTTACATAAAGGTTAAGCCCGCCATTACCCCTACCTGTCAATGATATGGTGTATTTTTTATGTATGTACAGTTTGTTGTACCAGTCCTATATATGTTATTCTTAAAGTATGTAAAACCGTGATGTACAGCTCTGTTCAAGATTATGGACCTGAATGGGATAACTCTCTCTTGCAAAAGGAGTTTTAATCACATCAGAATTTAGTATTGTAGGCCTGGACACTGTAATGACATTAGGCCCATTGTTGAGGAAGAGGTCGACCACCTTCTGAGTGGACTTGCTGTGCAAGAAAGTTGTGAGCCATGGGGCTGTACATCTATTGTATGCCTGTGGAGGGAGGTTGCTTGGACATTGTCCAGTACCTGCCAACATGCTGTGGATTATGCTAAGGATTGGCATGTCCATATTTGGGCATGCCATTTTGGGCTTTCTGGCCCACCTTCAGCCCCAGTAATTTCATCAACTGGGTCTGGGGCCGTGTACAGAGTCCAGGAGAGCACTTGATCCTTTGGCCTGAATGAGAATGTGGACACAAAGGAGCCCGGGCATTATATTCTAGCACCCCAGGTCTTGTCAACCTGGGGGGTCCATTTTGTTGCAGCTTTGGGTTGTGAGGCGAGTCTCCCTTATTAGTGCACTTGGCACCAGCACTGAGTATTTTTGCACCGACTTTTATGTTTTCCCCACTGGCACCTCCCTTGCCTTCTGACTGGGATGTAGCGGAATATTTTTGTACCTGCCTGGCCTTTCGGCTAGGGTGCACTCATGCACATTTGTTTTTGTTTTTAAAAGCACTTCTGCCCTGCATCACACAATGCAGTGAAGTACTCGCAACAGGATTTTGGTTGTATTTGGTGTAGGGTTATTAGTCACCCACTTTTCTGCGGAAAAGACAACGACTATATGCTGGCGATCTCCCCTCTCTCTCACAAGAGAAAAGATCACATCTGGGTGGGCCACTAGAGGGTGTTTGGGCTGCGAGCCAAACACCCTCTAGACATGGACCCTTCTGACTGGCCTTCTGGTCGAGGAGGGAACCGGAAGAGGATGTTGGAATCTTTAGAGTTAGACGTCAATGGTAACGTCGGGACTCTTCATAGCCTTTTGGCTGAAGAGATACTGATTAAGACAAATGACTGCAATAGAGTTGAAGGAAAAACAGAGCACCATCCGGAGTGAAAAAAACGATCCAGAGGAGAATTACTCATAAGAAAAATAGTCACATTTATTAGATCATACAAAAATCTCTAGAGAGGCCGCTTCACATAACGCATTGTGTGAAGCTGCCTCTCAAGGTTTTTTCACTCTGGATGGTGCTCTGTTTTTCCTTCAGCTCTATTGCCGTTCTATTTCACATCACTGGACCTCCAGAAGGATTTGTTGGATATCCATCAATAGTGAGTCTATACTTTATGCTTACAATTATGCTATAGTGGGTGGGAGATTTTTTCTTGTGTCAGTATGTGTATGCCGACCAGATACACTAGACCCTAGTCCCCCCTCACTTGCTACTCACAGGATATATATTTCTTATATGAAGTGTCCAAAGACTAAATTACTGATATCATTTGCTGGATGGATGTTTGTCTGGTAGCACCAGAGTCTTGTTTAAAGACAAAGGACTGGCCTGATTTATGGAAAAGGACGATCACAAGTGGAGCACACCTGGAACCATCTGGTACACCGGGGTACGGTCTTTTAGAAGTAAGACACTCTCGCTTTCACTCTGCCCGGGTTCCTTAAAAAAAAAAAAAAAGCTGTGTGTGAGTAGGTTTACTGGCTTTGCTGAAAAGCTGTGTAACATGGCAAACAAACTGCATGTTAAAATGCATAAGAAGTAAAGAGTGACACACGGTGCTCATTTGTCTGTCATTCCCCAGAATCCCTGGCTGCAGTGGAAGTGCTGTTTGCTAAGCGACAATGGGAAAAACAGGGTTGCAGGCATGTCTGAGACATGCAAATGTACCAACAAGTGGCATTTTAACATCTTGTGGGATTGAAACATCTTGTTTGAACATAAACTCCACTACAGGCTTGCAAGCTTTTTGTATGTCTAAACATCACAAATTCCCAGACATTGCAGATGTGTTTGTTAATGTAAATTTTATAATGTAATAGTTTAAGCTAACATGGGTCACACTACCCTATGCTCGATGAAGCAACCAACTTATCTCAGAGAAACATATTCCCTTTTTACTTTGTTTATTTCCATCATTAATCACTCTACTGAAAGAAGTAGGTTGTCCTTATCTGGCTGCTGTTAGCAACAATGCATAACACATCATGAAATCTAAGCGTGTCATTGCATTACTCATTCATTCCACTTTTAAATACACTGCCTAAGCATAACATACAATATTTTCCAGGGCCGATTATTTAAAATAATAGAATTATTATTTCTAGTCCAGCCAAAGGGAATCATCCTCTAAATATTAGTGCAAAATATCTATTTTGTTGCAAATCACACTGCAATATACTGTATCTACGACAGAAAGCCTCTATGTATTATTTTTTTGTGCACTATTTATTGTATGTCTACGTTGGTCTGTGACAACCTTAGGGATTTTGGGACAAGAGGAAGGAGATTAGGGAGAGAAATGTGTAGCTTGCGTTACCCTTCATTAAGGCTTTCTACAGATGTAGCATGGTTATCACACCGGGTCATAACGAAGAATAATGCGTTATAATACAGAATATCTCAGATGTTCCATAGGATTTAATGGCAGTGTAAATGCAGATCACAGAATATCTTACCATAGCACGCCAGCGAGTGCTAAAACTCCTGCTACATCTGTATTTTGTTTTTCTATGTCACCTTAATATCAGCACATCGTTCATTCTCAATCATTCTTGTATCGTCCCTTGTAATAAGGACAAGGTCAAATGTGCGAAAATATACAACAGTATAAATAGTCCTTACACAGTACATATTCTGCGATTCACACAAAGAAAATGCACATTTTATTAGACGCAAATGCTTCAGAGCAGACTCAGTTCTTTAGACTTAATATTAATTATATAGTAAGAGGCAAAGTCAGAATCAAAACTAATATTTAAGCGTTGCATGTTTCTAAATATTTGATATTGTAACCCCTCTTATATTACAGTACCTCAGACTGTATGCCTGGTGCTGAGGTTGGGGCCTAGGTCTGTATACCTATGTTAGCTACCACAAGTTTGTGGAGCCAGTACGGGGACACTTGGATGTATATGACAGATTTATGTATAGGGTACATACTGCAAACAGATACTGTATGAGTAACCTTATGATCCTTACAAATAGGATCACTGCATACAAGTCACAGTACAAATTATCATCACATTTCCCATTAACGCTGTGCATGTGTGTGTGTTATAGTCAACTTAATAGGCCTCCCAATCCTGGGTGGTCAAGTCTATGTGTGGAGTACTGGTACACCATTAGAGCTCGTATGTTATAATTGTGTGTAGCCGGCCTGTACTTCGCAAAGTTTTGTCTTTGTACCACTTAACCTCATGACCCATCAGGGGGATCCCCTCCATCGGCAGTCGCTCTTCCTTCCGGGTCTCTGCGGCTGATCTATCTGGTTCTTTAGGCTTTTTCCCGTTCTGCAGCCACTGCTTTCTCCATATGGGATGCGTGCAGGTCCCTTCTTGTAGCTAGCTTTCAGTTTAGCCTCACATACACAGGAGTTACATCATGAAAAAAGATTCCTGTAGGCTTAACATTTTTGCTGCCAATAAAATATGTTATTTGATTATAGTTGTATAACTAAATAATTAGGAGGTTTCTATTTTAAATCCTTTTTTTCACTCTCTTCTGAAGTTTTAGCTTCCAAGATGCTTATGGATAAATGAGGTAAGTGAACTCACAAGTTAACGGGACAATTTTTCGGTCATCAAAACAACGTCAGTAGTTTCGAAATATTGGGTTGAGAGAGCCTACTGAGAGCAGGTCTGGCGCACACGTCATAGACACCATCATACATAAAAACATATTTTAAGAGCAAAGTGGTTTAAGAACTAAAAGTTGAATCATGCTTGACATGTATACAGCTAAAAATACTTTATGAAGAACAGTGACCCAAAAAAGGGATTAGAGGGAGGAGTGCTCAAGCTTTCCAAGATCTTGTTGGTGAAAATGGTATTCTTAACCAAGAGCGCCAAATTCAAATGTCTACATGATATGACTGTCTCATGGGTTTGAATGCCAAATCTATTCATTTAACAACTTTCATTAAATATGGTTGCATGAAATGTGTAATACTGTTACACCCTTTAATTCTCAAAAGGACTCTGATACACATTGCAGAACAATACACTGTACAATCTGATATAACAAGTGGGAGTAAGGATAAAGCAGGATTATTACATAGTTACACGTACAGCATTATTAGGTAATAGAAAACACATGGTTTCTGGCTTGATATATTTCAGTAATGGAAGGACATATTTGAGAACATGTGGATTCCATTGGATTCTCCTCCCATTACATACATGATCTATCATCGTTATTTTTTTTTGTTTTCACTTCTTCTGTTAAAAGTTAAAAGAACCAAAACATAATTCTTCTTCTGAAATGCATTGCATTACATTTACACGTTGTACTTTCTTTGCCTGCTAATCCTTCAGTGAAACATTACACATTTTTGTGTAAGTGTGTATATGGCATACGCGACTGCTTGTGTGGGCTGCTTGATTCCCGGGCTAGTCGGTTGGGCTTGCCCCTTTGCCCAAATTTGCCTGCATGTGGCCGGAGTTTGCCAGGGTAAAGCAACTGTAAGGATGTGTAATCCCAGACTGCTCTAGAGAAGGTAAATCAGTGTACATCTGTATGTGTACATTAGAAAGATGAAGATTTGCGATCTAGAGTTTCCTTTAGGGTTCTAAATTTGGTCCAATGAGTGTTTCTCCCCTCTTTTAGGAAGATTAGTGATTTAAAGGGGGACAGATTAGAAGAAATGTGTCTACAGTTTCTATTTGCTCTCTTGAATGAGTGTCTTCTATTGGGTGATCAGGTTTGGGGCTTCATTTTAGGTGCTGCGATTGACAAAATGATGTCAAACATGTGATTTATGTACTGTATCAAGGCAAAAATTGAGCAAAGAAAAACTGCGTCAGTGAAGGCATTTAAATCCCATATGGTTTTTTTCATTGATTTGTTCTGAAAAAAATCTAATGAACAGCTCTTTGGTATGTTTCTGTAAGCTGACATAAAATCTAATTAACAACTACAGCTCAACCCCCGTTATAACGCGAATCCGTTTATAACGCGATGCAATCACCTACTGTCTCTGTCCATCATACCACTTTGATTGTAAGCTCATCGGGTTAGGTATTTCCTTTCCTATTGTCTGATTTTGCTGCGCTTATTGTATTAACCCTTTGCGGTCCAATTAATTTTTACTAAATGCGCCAACAGGTCTAATTTAATTTTCGGGAAAAAAACCCACATATAGCTCAACCCCGTTATAGCGAGATCCGCACTCGCACAGTCGCACCCTGCGCGCTCACACCCTGCGCGCTCACATCCTGCTCACGCACAGTCACACCCTGCGTGCTCACACCCTGCGTGCTCACACCCTGCTCGCGCACAGTCGCACCCTGCGCGCACAGTCACACCCTGCGTGCTCACACCCTCCGCGCTCGCACCCTGCGCACTCGCACCACACACCACACCACACACTACACACTACACCACACACTACACCACACACCACACTACACCACACACCACTCTACACTACACCACACACTACACCACACACCCCACCCCCCCTACACCTACCGCTGTCAGCTGCCTGCGGGGATTGGTGCGGGTGGGGAAATCAGTGCCGGTCTGGGGGTGATAGGTGCAGGGCTCCGGGAATCGGTGCCATGCCGGGCTGAGGTGAGGAGCAGGGGGCGGGGGATTTGGTGCGGGGCTGGGGGGGAAATCAGTGCCGGGCTGGGGGGGATCGGTGCAGGGCTGGGGGGGTATCGGTGCACGGCTGCTGCTGGGAAGCGGTGCCGGGGCTTGGGGGGGGGGAATCGGTGCCGGGATCGGTGCGGAGCTGGTGGGGGGGGACGGCGGGACGATCGGTGCCGGGCTGAGGTGCGGAGCTGGGGGGAATTTGGTGCAGGGCTGGCGGGATTTGTGGGGGATTTGTGGGGGGGCGGGTCAATGCGGCTGCTGGGAGAAGTGTGCGGCTGCCAGCGCCACACTCCACCTACTCCAGCTCTTCCCCTCTCCTCCCTCCTTCCTCCTCCGATCCGACATTCGACCGCAAGCAGGAAAATATTTTGTCCGCTATATTCCGACATTCGACCGGAAAGGGTTAATATAATTCCCCATACTGTATTCTTTGTGAAGCGCTGAGTACACTTTTGGCGCTATATAAATAAAGACATACAATACAAAAAAGACCCCAGTACAGCGTTGCACCACTTTTGCCTGATGTGACTTCTACAGTATGTCTTTTTTTGTCGGAACCTACAGCACATGTTTAAAATGTCATTAGTAAAACTATTATTATTTATAATGGCACAAACTTAAAATAGTTTCTGCTATAACATCTTCTGAAGCCTTTTTAAAGTTAGAAGCCTTTATGATTTTTGAGAGGCTCGCCGACAGATTTCAACGAGCCCAGAACTGAAGTCTTTATCTGGACCCAAGGAGGGCATGAGCTCGGTCTGGCGTTTGTTGAGCGGAGGTGGCAGCCAGAGCCCATTCACTGCATGAGGGGGGAACTTGACCGAGCAGAGGTAGGGACTTGACTGAGTTGGCTGCTCACACTGTAAGACCAACTCCTGATGACGGCCCTGATTTATAAGCTTGTGTCTCAAAACCTACTTATAATGTATTCAAAATGCAACTTGTTTTTCTTCAAAAGACATAAATATATATTTAGACCTGTCTAAGACATGCAAATGAATATACAGGAATATTTACAGTTGCTATATATATATATATATATATATATATATATATATATATATATATATATATATATATATATATATATATATATATATATATTTATGTCTTTTGAAGATATATATATAAATGAGTCTAGTATTTAACAATCAATGAGTCTGAAAAGGCTTGGGTGTTATGGAATCCTTATTATAGTATAATTTGAATAGAATGAGATGCAGCTTTAAAAAGGCCATGGCTCCCTCTGTTGGCCATGCATGGTAATCACAGTTTAATGAATAAAGCAATTAACAAACTACTTCCCGGAATTTCTTGATCAAATCAGATCTAGACATCAAAATCCATCTGTGGATTGGGTACTGAAAAAAGCACTATTAAATCAATTCCAGTTTATTTTCTATCACTGAAAATCCATCCTGCAGATTCTGGATGTATAACATATCCATGGAACGGATTCAAAATCCATGGGTTTCAATGATTGGGGTGGGGAGAGGAGAAGGAGTTCAATTTTAGTAATTTCTCCCATTGTAAATATATCCCCTCAAACCTCCCTCAAAATAAATTATACATTAGGGAGAGGTGCCTGTAACGAAAGAGGAGCACTCCTGGGGTACCCTTGGAGATATGCTACTGGATATGTATATTTAAACATAAGAACTATATTGACTTGACAAGCACAAGACACCTAATGACTGGACTGGTTCAGACCCAACAGGATTTGAACCGATAACCTCTGCGGAGTTGAGCTTTGGAATCCTCTCAATCAACTCTGCATTGGAATGGAATTTGAGGTTCTAAAATATTCTAGAGTAATATATTGTACAAAAAATGTGCAAACTAACTTTTTTGCAAAATAAGAGAAACTTGAACCGTGGGGTCTCCAAAGACGTGATAATATGTAATCAAATATATATTTTTCATCTCTCTTCCCTTCCCCACCTCCCCCTTTTACTTCATGTACATGATTATGATAACTATAGCTAGAGACTAGATTTCTATGTACTTGTTTAAATATGTATTCCCCTATATGTGAATTCTAGAGTAGTGTAGCACAGACTTTTCAGCAATAGAATATGCTAGCATTATATCAGGTTTGGTGGCCTGTCCACAGGGAGAGTCAATAAAAGTCCCAAGAAGCAGGCAGCAGTGTTAGGCCTCATTCAGGGTGTTAGAGGCAGGAGTTGGAGGGCGGACGTTCGGGAGGGAGGGCGGCAGTCTGCTGGGCGATGTGTGTTCGTCCCCAGCAGACTTTTTCAGGAGTTAAGGAGGGGGCGGGGCTACAGACGGGAGCTTAGGGATCCAAGTTGCAGTCTTGAAATCATTTTCAAGAATGATTTCATTGGCTGCCTAGGTCCCAGTGACGCTGCTGCAGCTTCAAAAAACGAATTTTTTGTTTATTGAAACTGTAGCCAGCATCAACTCCGGGCTTCGGAGACAGGGCAGCTGCTACCCTGACAACCAATATTCAATTTGAATACTTTGTGTCCCACGGCAGCTCGCACGGCAGCACACCCTCCCTCCGAAGCCTTCACCCTGAACGAGGCCTTAGTAAAGTCACACGCAGAGACCAGGGCAGGCGGCTACGAAGTCAAGTCACAGGCGGATTTCCAGGGAAGGTAGCAAACAGGAGGGTCAGGGGGCAAGCCGAAGTCAGGAACCATGAATTCCAAAAGTAAAAAGCAAACAGCAGCAGGGAGCATCACAGCTAACTCACAGGTAGCAGCAAAATTGTGAAGCTAAGAAAAGACGCCTTATTATAGGCCATTGCAATCACATGCTGCAGTTATAACAGCTGATAGGCTGTAGACCAGGAAGCAGACCTTACTAGTTGACACTTTATATATACACACTAGTTAGATATCTATTTATTATATTTTGTCAGAGTCAATGTTATCATGGCACTGTAATATTTTTGGAGTTTTGCATATGTAATTGGTAATTGATAGTCATGAAACTATATTGATGCATATTGATGCGTGGTAAAACAATGGGTTGATAGTTAATGGATACAGGATTGAAATTAGAAGCAATGTGAATCGAGGTATTAATACAAGTGGTTAGGCAGAGCCCTATTATTGACTGCTGAGGGTGAAACGTGTAGAGTCCATGGACAGAGTGAGACACAATATATCCTATTCCAGCACTTTCCGTTAGAGTACTGAACAGCTGATGCTGAAGTCATGATGTCAGACCACACAGTCTGGTAGCACAGTTATTTTGTTGCAAAATGTTTTAGGAGCATTCAGAAAATGAGTGCACATTATATTGTTTTACACGTTTTGATACATAAAGAACACTGTTACAGTAGAGGCAACGTTTATTCTAACATTTGCCGTAAACTAGCCGGGTTACATTCTGGGTATGTGCTGGGTATGTGCTTGGTATGTTCTGGGCTAGTTTGAGGCACGTTTAAGGCATTTCTGCATTGACTAACGACCCATAGGATTAACACAGCAGGGATCCCTGGCAGTCCAATTCAGTTTGAATGGGACTGCCAGGGACCCCCGCTGTTAATCTGATAGGCCATTAATCAATGCAGAAATGCTGGGGCTAGTTTAAGGAAAGTTTAAGGCATGTATTCAGAATGTACCTGGGTGTTTCCTGGGTTTTTTGGGGAATTGCCACTGGTTTTTGTTCGAATAAGAGTTGCCTCTACTGTATACAATCTGTCGCCTTTCTCTGTCTTCTTGAGATTGCCTGTTACCCTGATCACAGATATTAAGACTGCCACAGTTTGGGATTTATGCTTGCTTTAATTGGGAGCATATGAGTAGGATTATCTACAAAGTCAAGATATATTCCCTGTGTGGGAATTTTCAAAGTCCTTGCTGCTCAAAGAGGAACTATTTCTCAAGTTCTAGATAGTCGTTTTTCTCCAAAGGTAGGGCAGCACAGGGAATCAACAGGCAATATAAATAGAAACATATACATCCACACATATTGTACTAGCACCACCTAGTGAAGGGGAAGATCATTTCCGCAACCACAGACAATATCACTTCCTGAGTTAGCAGATTGTGTGCAATGTGAACATGCTGAATGTAGTATCTAGTTTTCAGGAGTCCCGCCATGACTCGCATATCCTGCATCAGTCATCTGTCTGAAGATTTTGAGGCAGGAAGAATGAAGGTTGGATGGCTATTAGATAAGGGTTCCATAATTAAGTTAAGTGATAGGGACAAACACGACTTTATATTGCAATGCATTGCAGACCCCTCAGGCAGTGCAAGGTCTGAGAAGCATGAGAATAATGTAAGGGTAATGCTTTGTTTCTTTTTTATTTCTAAAGTGATGCAGACTAATGATGCCGGTCTTGGCTTCTCACTCCAGTGGTAAATAAAATTACTCCAACACAGCCAACATATAATGAGGCACATATATCCACGCTCTGTGCCATTGAGCAGACATTCGGAGTGCCTGGATAAGCCAGGTGGTGGGCTAAAGTATTTCCCTGAGAAAACGGCAGATATTGTGGGGGCTTGCTGCATTCTCCATAATATAACAATCACCCATAACATTCCAGGGGACATAGCATTAGATCCGGGGGATGACCCTCCATGCCTGTCTGCTGGGGTACAGCACAATAGTGCGAGTGGGAGCCAAGTCTGTGAACAGGTCATCTCTGATTATTTTAATGGTAAGCATACTATATATTTTTAAATGCATATAAATGTGTACATGCCACATAGGCCTGTTACATAATCTTGATCTTTGTTGCAGGACCTGGGGGCATGTAGAGGGTTAATTTTAATTGACAAATTAATTCACTATATTTTCTCCACAGAATCTTACTATTTCAAGGCTGTCTTTTATGTTGCTCTGCAATCCCAGTGTGATTTGAACCGTTTACATTATCTTATGTGCTCACATTAGGTTTTTTGTCTAAAAACATTTTCATGTATACAGTATTCACATTGCAGACACAATACATGATTATTCTTCATTCCTACAATGTTCCTGACACTTTTATAAAAGGTATTACACGGTATTGAAAATCATTTATATATATATATGTATAACAAATACACACAAAATACCGCATGCACGCCTATATAGGGGGCTACCTAAAGCTGTCAAATAACTGTTACATATATATCAATAGACAGCGGTGCTCAAAGGATAATGATAAATATGAAAGCCACACTAAAGTATCCAAACGAGAGCACACAGGTATACCAAAAAAGTATAAACAGATTTATTGATGTAACATATAAAAAAAAAGGGGGAGAAATGTTAAAATCGAGGGGGTACTACAAGACAAACTCCTCTAAATCACCAGGGAGACGAAATGGTGAGGACTGATATTGCCAAATCACTGATGTGACATGATGAAGCACAAATGGGTAGCTGATAAAGTGACAGAGAGAGGTAGTATAGATTAACTACCTGGTGGATAGAAAGTAACAACTCTACACATACTGTAGCAAGTGCAGGTGACAGAGTACAATGCCAGGTTGAAATACAGCTACAAGCACACAGTAAACACACTAGAGCAGTACTGCAGATACTGGAGACTAGCAATTCGTAACTAAAAGCATGAAAAGTCTAACTTGGATGTCCATGAATTACTGTGGCATAGTGAAAATGTGCAGCAGAATAAAAATCAGTCCAAGTAATAGGTATACATCATCATGAGGCACAGTCCATAATAAATCACCAGAAAGTCGTCAATTTAGAGCACAATGCAAAGTCCCTTAAAGGTGAGAAGAGAGGGGTCCCCCGCCAAACACTCCCACTCCGACGTGTTTCGACAAACGGTCTTCTTCTGGGAGTGGCGTCGCAAAGGAATGAGTTTGATATTTATAGAGGGAACTGAGGTCCGAAATTCACGCCAAAAGTCAATATAAAGCAGCTGATTATAGTCAGTGAGTCCCGTAGTGGAGCTAGAGAAATTCGGATGACGTCACCGCTTTGTGAACTTTGCAGCGTCTCAGCTGACTGTTGTCAGTATTACCGGCTGTTTTGATGAGATGCCGATGACGTCACTGCGTCATCAACGTCCTGACGCTACGTTGTCATGGTGATCGCGGAACTGATGTCTAAGGCCCGGGCCATAGAGGGGTGAGGCGAGCCAGCGGGCGCGATCGGAGCCTGGGGGAGGTGGTTGGAGGCGGGGCAGTGACGTCGCTGGGCCAATCGCCCGCGACGCACTGACGTCGACGTCACGGCGCCACGGCGCCATGACGTCGACACTGCTGTGCTGTGATTGGAGGTTTTCAGCCGACAGCGCGCTGAAAAACAGCTTGGCGCTCGGCTGAAACCTCCAACTCTTCAGCACGCCTGCGGACGCTCGCGTGAGCCCCCTCTCAAGGCATCCTCATTGAGGATGCAGGGGCTCAGCGCGGAGCGTCCGCACGCCTCAGCATGGCCTGTCCATCTATGGACTCGGCCTAAGTCCATTCAAAGTGGAGTTTGCGTTTTACACTGACGCTGCTCCGTATCATTACCTCAGCAGCCCAGTATTATAAAGGAGAGAATAGCCTGCAAAGATAACAGATGTAGGCTATGTACACATAACTGTGATTAAATCCTATAAGGAATTAGAACATTAATTCACATATATGTGGCTGCTCCAAATTGACTGAGATATTCATTATAGACTGGAACATGATGGCATCATCTTCAATGGAATAATCTTGGGCTTTTCACTGGAATTCGGTACTACTGATGAATGGCACTGATGAAGGGTTTTCTTGCTAAAGCTGCTTCATGATAACATCTTCACTGCAGTGTCACAGGGCTTGAGTATAGAGATTCAAATGATGTATTCTATTAAAAATATAAATAAACAAAAACAGAGAGGGAAAAGAAGAAAGGTGTTGGTGAACCATATATTAAAATACAAAAACAAAGAAAAAGGATGCAGAAATAAAATTGCAAAAATAAAATGGCAAAGGAACATAGCAAAACCAAGATAGTCATTGAGACCCTGAGGTATCATTGTACCCAACTGCACGATCCACCTACACTGGCGTCTCAAAAGGGCCCTCTCAAGGTCACCGCCCCAGACGCCCAGAGAGACCCTATCAAAAGCGAATACAGTGAGGACCGATCAGTCGGACCCATGATGATATAAAAAAAGGTGGGCTACTGATGTAATTTTTTTAAATGACTCAAGGTCTCGTTTTGCATTTTTAATATTGTGTGTATGTTCCAACACTCAAAGGCGTACCTGCCTGGTGGTCATACCAACGTATATAAGACCACAAGGGCTGGAAAGCTGGTAAATGACTCCCTTACTTTTGCAATTCAAAAAGGTCAAAACTTTGTATGTTTTTGACATGGTTGAATTTGAGAAAACAGATGTTTGGCGCATATATCTACAGGCCGAACAACCGCCACATTTAAAAAAGCCTGTTTTAGTAAATTGGGACAAAAAAGTGGTACCGACCTGAGGGACATAATGACTGTGCACCAGTTTGTCACATAGGCTTGGTGACCTATGGCTGGTGAGACTCACATGGCCCCCCAATGAGTTTTTCAAATCTTTATCAGTCATCAAGATGTTCCAATGTTTTTGCAAAATGACCCTCAAGTCGGACCACTGAGAATTAAATGTACTGATAAACCGAATTTTTTTGGAACCCTGATATTTAGGTTTGGCGTGCAATAGACTCTCCCGATTACAACTAAGGCTATTATGATAGCCCTTTTCCACATTCGTCCTACTGTAGCCTCTTCTTAAGAAGCGATCTTTAAGTTCCTTGGCTCTAATTTCAAAAGTATCCTGTGATGAGCAATTCCGCTTAAGTCTCAGGAACTCACTTTTTGGAATTCCCCGGACCTGATGCACCGGGTGTGAACTCTCAGCATGGAGGACAGAATTGGTTGTAGTATGTTTACGGAAAATATCCGTTTGAATCCCACCAGTCTAGTCCACACCAATCATAAGGTCGAGGAACTCCACCGAAGTGGAACTACAGGCATAAGTAAGACAAATGTTGTGCTCGTTGGAGTTGAGTACATCGATGAAATCTGCAAAATCAACACTGGTACCTTGCCAGATAATCAGAATGTCATTGATGTATCTCAACCACAACAGACCCAAGTTAGTAAAGAGCCGGTTGCATCCGAAAAGACCACCTCCCTTTCCAACCAGCCCAAAACCAGATTAGCATAGGAGGGTGTGCAAGCTGCCCCCATTGCTGTGCCTCTAGTCTGTAAAAATATTTTATTTTTAAATATCAACATCAACATGCCTGTGAGTGGTTTGTACTTGCTTTGCTAGTCCCATGCTGTGCTTAAAAGCTGTGTGAACGGCGATGCATCTGCTTAAATGGGCTCCATATGAATTGATATTCCAGGCAAAAGGTGACACATTGTGTGCTCATTTGCATGTCATTTCCAAGAATCCCTTGCTGCAGTGGGAGCACTGTATGCTAGGTGATAATGGTTGAAAGGCAGGGTTGCAGACCTGTCTAAGACATGTGAATGTGCTCACTAGTGATATTCTTTATTGACTATATATATATATATATATATACAAATACATATATACATATATATACATATATATATTAGAAAAGAAAAAAGAGAAGCGCGGGCCCCATAGTGCAAATCTGTTATATATATATATATATATATATATATATATGTGATAAAAAATCACTGGCACTCCAATATAAATTCAATAATGAATAGGTGCATGTCCCATATAAATAATAAAAGTATACATTACCGCATAGCAGCAAAAAGGAGACAGCACTCAGGTGAATGAAAATTAATGTATTAAATACAGCACATAACTCCAATGTTTCGATCCCACAGGGGGATCTTCCTCAGGGTGTATGCGGAGAGAGAGAGAGAGAGAGAGAGAGAGAGAGAGAGAGAGAGAGAGAGAGAGAGAGATACAGCTCAACCCCATTATAGCGCAGTCCTTCGGGCCACCCGATCCGACCGTGCTATAACCGGGGTCACGCTAATTTTTTTTTTTTAAATGGCCGCCGCGTGCCTGATCAGGAGGAGGGGGGAGGGAGGAAGAGGAGCAGCCTACAGGTCCCCCAGCAGCCACCGTAACTCCCCTCGCACTTCCCCCAGCAGCCTCACTTCCCCCAGAGATCCCCGCTCTGATGCCAGCCCCGCTCCAATGCCAGCCCCGCTCCGACCCCACCGCCAGCCCATCTCCGATCCCCCCCCCCGCCAGCCCCGCTCAGATGCCAGCCCCGCTCCGATCCCCCCCACCAGCCCATCTCCGATGCCAGCCCCTCTCCGATCCCCCCCCCGCCAGCCCCGCTCAGATGCCAGCCCCGCTCCGATCCCCCCCACCAGCCCTGCTCCGATGCCAGCCCCGCACCGACCCCCCCCCCCCCGCGCCAGCCCCGTACCGATCCCCGCCAGCAGCCGACACCAAAGGTAGGGGGGGCTGTGTGTGTGTAGTGTGTGCAGTGTGCTGTGAGTGTGTGCAGTGTGTGCAGTTTGCTGTGAGTGTGTGCAGTGTGCTGGGAGTGTGCAGCGTGTGTGCAGTGTGTGCAGTGTGTGTGCAGTGTGCTTTGAGTGTGTGCAGTGTGCTGTGAGTGTGCGCAGTGTGCTTTGAGTGTGTGCAGTGTGCTGTGAGTGTGTGCAGTGTGCTGTGCAGTGTGCTGTGCTGTGTGTGTGTGCAAAAAAAATGTGTTTTTTAAAAAAAAATTATATTTGGGGTCCTAGCTCAAATTGCGTTATAGTGGATCGCGCTATAACGGGGTTGAGCTTTATATACAAAAAGATGACGTCTGCAGCACACTCAGAATAGAAAAAATATAATTTAATCCTTCAGGCAATCACAAAAACTCCAGAGCGACGTACATTTCAGACCACAAGGTCTTTTCTCAAGCTCTGTGTTGCAAATGAGGCAAGAACAGAATATATAGGGTGGACACTCATAGAAAAAGCATGAAAATCATAATTATCAAACCCAAAACAGCTGTGTAATCAATGCTGCTTATCTTGTGCATATGTCATAAATTAGCATATGTTATCATTAGTATTAAAAGCGCATAAAGCTGAGTGTAAAAATTAATGAACTGCCTTAGCATCTTAGTCCAGCATGTTATGAGTGTAGGGGTATCCTTTAGACCAACTTACTAAGCAGCGATCGTAGCGCGCTGCCTGGTGAGAGACCCATCAGCGTCCCTGACTACCAAAGGTAAACACATCATCCTTGCGTGAAGTGAGGCCTTACTGAGAGTGACAGAGGAGAGAGATAGAGAGAGAGGGAGATTAGACACATTTAATATCTGGTCCTCCCCCTATTGCTGGGCCCTTCTATGTCACATCCCAGGCTGCTTCTACCTCCCCTAGTACTATTTCCGGTTTGGTACAGCCGGCGTGCTGTCACTCCGGATTTCTTTTTTCCAATTTTCTTATCATTTCCTGACAAGAAGGCACTCTGGAATTTTCAGGAGTCGAACATTGCTGCATACTCAGCTGACACCCCACGAGCAGATGGCTACGGAACACCAATGACCCCTGGTTCCACACAGGAGGTAAGACTATTACCACTCTCTTCATAGGACCCGGCTAGTTGTATGAGGGGTGTATTGACTGCATACTTTATCCCAATAAATTTCACTACTTGAATATTTATTTATCAAATGTTTTACCAGGATGTACTGTAATACATTGAGAGTTACCTTTCGTTTTCAAGTATATCCTGGGCAGAGTTATAAGGACAAATACATGGTTACAAAGAGTGAAAAGGTTTATAAAGTACATTACATACTAGACATTGTATGCACAGTTAAAGATAATATATATTATATGCATATATAACAGTTACAGACCAGATTAAAATATGAGACAGCTTAAGTTTTGAAAGAAATATGTATTCAAATATGAAGAAACGTCCAGAGAACATGACAGTATAGTTTTGTTTGGTAAGAACAGAGGACTAGATGCTTGTGAACGACCTGTTGTGGTGTTCTTTTTTCTGTTGGAATGGTGTGAGATGATGTTGTAGCAGCTGTGCTTGATTGTGGCTTAAACATTTGTATGGCCTGGTAAATTAGAGAGCATAATAAATCAGAGTTGGCGTTTTGAATTTGGCTACCCTGTTGGACACTGCTGCCAATTTTAAATTCACTGAATTTTGTTGCCTTACCAGTGTATTCAACTCTTGATTTTATTGTAGTTGCTTTTTCATCAACTCTACTTTTTCTTCTTTTTTACCAGCATTTTTTTATTAAGATCATTATGTGCCTTCAATTGCTGACTCATATAGCACATCTTCATGAATTGTTCTCAGTTCCCTCAACATGGTTCTGCGGTGCTGAATTTGAGCACAAGGAATCGCCTACTGCCTTATGAATATCGATTGTAGGTCTTGTGGCTCATTGCCCTGGTTGAGGCTTTCTTGATGAGACCATTGTGATGGCCCTTCCTAAAGCCTTTATGATGGTGTTTCCTCAGGCTTGCTTATTTCCTGTGGCATAAACTGATTTTCAACAGCCATTTGAGTTTGAGGCAAAGTACTTATTTGTGATGTGCGAAAGAACAGGTTTCAAGGTTAGGATTACTGTTTAATCACCAGACTACTATCTTTGTTCCAGAGACTCACCAGAAGATACAATTACTTTTTGAACATTGTACAGCCTATGTGTAAGGTTAAAATATATTATTTTAATTATATCTTTTAAAGCGATATGTTATTGTATATAGACAAATGTGTATTCTTGTCCCTCAAATTGTTTATACAACAATTATGCATGAAAATGTACAAAATGTGTTAATCAAACTTTTTAAATTCTCTGGTTGTTGAAAAATGTACATTATAATGCAATTTCAAAAACATACAATAAAAAGTATTTGTGAACTCTGCTACATTTACCAGGCTAATCTTCCTCCTGTGCACAACGAGGTGTCTGTGTATCTACGTATGCCTTCTATTATTTCATTATGAATGACATTTTCAGCATTTCATCATATGGACTGTAGTACAGATTTAGGGGGAGGAAGTCCACCACCGGTTCCTAAGGCTTTGGTTCCACTGCGGCCGGCGGTGAGCAGGGTCGCACGGCCCCGGTCCACCAGCTGCTTGCCTCCGGTCTGGATGTCCCCGCTGGCTCCTTCCGGCGTGGCTGACTGCGTGCTGTGACGCGTCAGCCAGCTGGAGCTACAAGGAGCTTGTGGTTTCGGCGACTACCGCGTCACGTGACACGCGAGGCAGCCAATCCGATTTCCCCCCCTGCTCCGACCCCCCCATTCCGATTCCCCCCTGCTCTCATTTCCCCCCCAGTTGTATTTGTGTGTGTGTGTGTGAGGGGCTGAGTTGCTGAGTTGCTGAGGGGCTGGCTGAGGGGCTGATTGAGGGGCTGCAGTGCTGCGCTGTGCTGTGGGGCTGTGTGATGGTCCCGCCCCCTCACGTCATGGCCGCGCCCCCCACCTGTTTTGGCCACACACCCCACGCCTGAAAAAATTCACGGCAGATCGCGTTGCAGTGAATTGCATGCGCCGCCGGCAAGCAAGGCGGCCATGTGGGCGCGTGCTGCGGGGCCTTAACCTTTACGGTGCTGCACAACCCCTATCTTGTTGACTGAGTCACCAATATTGCACCAGTGACAGTTCTTGATTGACATGGAGGTCTTCTGGGTTCTATGACAAGGAGTAAATGCTGCCCACCACAATGTAATAAAGAAATTGATACAGTTACCGGTGCTCCCATCAATGTACGATCGGCTGCGTCCAATTCACGGCATACAAGAAGGATAGAAGATGGGGTACACGGATTTAAAAAAAGAAATAAGGAAAGGGTAGATCTCTTCCCCAGACCCCTGTAAATGTGTATATTCTCTGTTTCTTGTATTTCTGTGTGTTTCCGAGGTCTTATCCGAATAAACCGCAATTTATTTTACTGCCTGTTTTGCCTTGTGACTGATCCTTAAATATAAATGTGTATTTGGCCTGCCCTCCCGTGACAGATAGAAGATGGGGTACACGGATTTAAAAAAAAGAAATAATTTATTAAAGCATACACAACGTTTCGACCTAATAGGTCTTTGTCAAATGCAAAAAAGTGGCCACTTTTTTTACTTGACAAGACCTATAATTTATTAAAGCATACACAACGTTTCGACCTAATAGGTCTTTGTCAAATGCAAAAAAGTGGCCACTTTTTTTACTTGACAAGACCTATAAGGTCGAAACGTTGTGTATGCTTTAATAAATTATTTCTTTTTTTTAAATCCGTGTACCCCATCTTCTATCTGTCACGGGAGGGCAGGCCAAATACACATTTATATTTAAGGATCAGTCACAAGGCAAAACAGGCAGTAAAATAAATTGCGGTTTATTCGGATAAGACCTCGGAAACACACAGAAATACAAAAACAGAGAATATACACATTTACAGGGGTCTGGGGAAGAGATCTACCCTTTCCTAGTTGCAAGGCGCCTGTTCAGCAAAGGCTTACCTTGATAGTACCTTGGTTCTGGACTCCTGGACCGAAATCCACCCTGCTGGCTAGGCCTCCCCATGCTTCCATGTGTGAATAGCTCTTTCACAGAAGCAAAAGGAGAGAGTGGCCTGCCAGCAGCTGCTTGTCTTCTGATCTCCAACAGGAAAAAGAGAGAGAGCTGCTTTTACTGCACGCTCTTATATAGGCTGAATTCCTATCTAAATCATTGAGGAGTGTAATAGCCAATTAAAGCAGGGATTGAAATTACGCATTCCCTGATAGGAGGGATACATTCAAAACTTGCCAATAGAAACCTTGCTTATCAGTTCTGACATCCAGGGCCGTTTTTTCCCTGGCTCCGCGGTGTCTAGTAAAACAAAAACATCCCAATCTGAACATCCTGCTCACCAAATGGTTTCCCCCCCTCTCTGAACTATGGAATCTATGCAAACTAGCTAGCATCTTCCATATGCCTGTGCTTTCTGTATAGAACCTTATAGTAAACATTAAAACACAATATAAAGTACACTTCCTTACAGATTATACTTTGGGGGACCTTATACTTATAAGGGACATAAATTGAGGAGATATGGGCTTGGAATCCCTATCTGAGCTGGGGCATGGAAATGCTAATCCACATGTAATTCACATGCTAATTCACACTGCCTTTTGTCACCAACCTGGGTTTAAATCACAGGACAAACCAAATGCATTGCAGTTTTAAAACACAGAGAACCAATATTTAGACACACGCTTGCATTCCCCCATCTGCACCTATCATGTGGGGTTCTAAAACCTTCTCTTCTCTAAGACACCAGCTAAGAATACCCTGCTGGCAGGCAAGACAGGTTAAAATATCACCTCCCTTTCCCCTCATGCTCCAGACGTCCCTGCCCTGCAGCTATTTCTCATAAGAGGCCACCCATACAAGGCAATCCACTTACAAGCTGACACAGGCAGTTGCAGACCCACGAGGCAAAGGGAATACACAGATAACGCATTAACTAGCCCACTGGGCTTACACAGTTAACCCCACATACACAGTTCCTAGTTTATAACCCTATGGGGTGACAGTATAAAAGGAGAACAAAAATTACAGGCAACACAGTAAGGTACAATATTAGACCCAAGAGCTGACACTCTCAGCCCATACCATATGGTTTCAGGGGCAGCCAGCCGGGCTCCCCCTTTATTAATGAAGGCCGGCTATGCCTACCGCCACACCTCCCCCCTCAATTATGATGGCGTCAGGACAGTCACCATCATCCGGTGGCTTGCTGCGCCTGAAAAAAGTGAGGTTGCTGGGAAGAAACGGAGTCCATCTGGACGGTTAAGTCCTCCAGCATGGTTGGACCCCTTGCCTTCATAGTCCAAGTTCAACAGGGCAAGGATCCGCTGCAGACATTGAAATGCTGGTCCACATTCTGGGGCCCAGGCGGCCAGCACCAATGCCCTCTGGTCAGTCACCTTAGTCCGGGGGTCAGTTAGAACACTGTAGTGGGTCACTAAATCCCTATAGTACCCTTGTATGTCCCTGATCTCCCTCTCTATCCGTTCCCTCTCCATCAAGACACTGTACTCAGTCTGATGGTGGGGCTGCTGACCCCTGGGGCTACCGGGCGATCAGTACACTGGGTCCTGCTTGGCTCACCCTTAGCAGGGACCCTTGGTCTCCCTAACGCCTCTCGCTTCCACTCCCAGAGGGGAGCTGCGAGCTGGGGAGCTGTCTCCCCTTGCTCTACAGAACCTGCCCTAAACCTCCAAGGAACCACTAACTGGCCCCTTGCTGTCTCTGAACGAGCAGGAGACCCAGGGGCTGATACCCAGGCTAAACGCCTACTATGGTCCGCAGGCAAATCAGCATCTGCCCGCACCATCTCTTGGTACCACTCACTGAGCTCCGATAGTTCCCTGTCTGTCACACAGTCAGAAAAAAGGTCACAGTGGGGAACATTATACACATGGGGACACTGGTCGGGCATGGTCTGACTTACCTTCCTGGTCCCTTCGAGGTCCCCCATGCATGTGGGCTCCAAATGTTGGGGAGCGATCATCAGGGGGTTGGGCTCCAACAGCTGGGGAGCACAAACAAATTTGGGGGGCATCGATGCCGACTGCACCTCTGTCTGGGCAACTGCCCAACTGTGGCTCTCTGTGACTGCGGTCACAAGAGCATCCTCTTTATGTACCATCAACGGTCTCCCTGTCCCTGAGAACCGGTGCCTGGGCCAGACCCTATCAGGCTGCCCAGGAAGTACCTTGTTGCAGGGGACCCCCAGGCCGATCGCCTGCCGATTGCCTTTGACCCCTGGATGCAAAAACAAATCTTTGTGGACCAGTTGGCCCTCCTGCCTGATGGCTTTAGACTGCTGCTCATCTGGAATCTCCATAGCTGTGTCGCTGGTAGGGGCTGCAGGGATCGCTGACTGTGTCTTTTCCTGTAGCTGCTGCACGGCTGCTGGCTGCTTGAGTTCAGGGGACAGCATCTCGCTGGTCGTCTTCTCTGTAGCTAGGGAACATTGCCCCAGACTAGGGTTACTGGATCGGGGGGCACCAGGAATTGCAGCAGGGGTCACTACCCGCTTCTCTGCCTGTGGCCATGCTGGCACACAGTTGGTCGGCATTTTGGCGGCCATGAGGCATGGCACCCGCGTGGCACCATCCTCCGGCATCATGGTGGCTTGCAGGGAGGCACAATCCCCAGCATCAGCTTGGCTGATCTTTCCCTCAGCCACATTGGCATTTAATTGACACTCTGGGACTAGAGTGTCAGCTCCTGGGACTACCCGGCTCACAGGCGCACCCGTGGGGGTTAAGACCCACTTCTCGGACTGTGTCCATGCCGGCACACAGCCCTCCAACACTGGGGTGGACATAAGGCAGGGCACCAGGGTGGGGCCCTCCTCAGCCAGCACGGTGGCTTTCATGGGGATACACTCTCCGGCGTCAGCGCAGCTGCTTTCTTCCTTGGCCCCTTTTGCTCTCAGCTGACTTTCTGATACTAGAGTGTCAGTTCTTGGGAGTGCCTGATTCACCGGCACTCCTGCGGGGGTTAAGACCTGCTTCTCTGACTGTGCCCATGCCGGCACACAGTCCTCCACCACTGGGGTGGACGCAAGGCAGGGCACCAGAGTGGTACCCTCAGCCTGCACAGAGGCTTTCCTGCGGGCAGCATCACTGGACTCAGTGCAGCTGCCCTCTCCAGCAATTCCCTTGGCGCTAAGCTGCTCCCTCCCCTGCGCTGAGACTAGAGGGGGTGCAACTACCGATGGCACTAGCTCCACCAGCACACCTGCAGGATTCTGGACACACCATCTGCCGCCTGGGCGCTCAGTACCATGGCCCAGGTTGCTCCAGCCCTCTCCCCAGGTGGGAGGAGGGCAATGCCTCCCGCAACACGCTCTACTACTGGGCAGAACTGCATCCTCTGCTTTACCGTCGCGTTCGGACGCAACCGGGAATAGAGTGTTAGCAGTTCGCATACCGTGGTAAGAACGGCTTCAGGAGGAGCCACAGGAGGGTTGAGGTCCCCCTCTAAGACACTCTTGAGGGGCTCGCTCTCCGGGCTCACTGTCCCGCCGGTAGTGGATAGGACCACTACCTTAGGAGTGCATTCAGCCCCGTGAGCTTCATGCCCCTCCAGTTCCTTTTCTAGGGACGCCCTAGACTGCCTATGCACTGGCAGCATATAGCTTTTACATCGTGCAGTCACGGCTGCCCGCCTCCAGGACCGGTACCGTCCAGACCGAAGCGCCCGGGTAGTGGCCGCAGCTACTACCCCAGGAGTGCAGTCAGCCCCGCGGGCTTCATGCCACTCCAAGTCCTGGCATAGGACTGCCATGGGTCTGCCGTGGGTAGGCAACCCATACTTCTCACACCGGCCAATCACAGATGCACGATCCCAGGACACATACCTTCCTGTTGGGGACCACATCTTCTCCTTTCAGGCACTAATAACCTAAGTGACACTGAACAGTGGGACTCCCTGCTTTGTATAGCATGTTTTCCGAAACTACTTGTTTTGAGAGCTTGCAATCCACAAGCTCACTTTGTCCTATAATTCCCCGCAGGAAGTTATAGTGCAAAGCCCTATGATCCCACCAGCTGCCACCAGTAAATAAGCCTGTCACGGGAGGGCAGGCCAAATACACATTTATATTTAAGGATCAGTCACAAGGCAAAACAGGCAGTAAAATAAATTGCGGTTTATTCGGATAAGACCTCGGAAACACACAGAAATACAAGAAACAGAGAATATACACATTTACAGGGGTCTGGGGAAGAGATCTACCCTTTCCTAGTTGCAAGGCGCCTGTTCAGCAAAGGCTTACCTTGATAGTACCTTGGTTCTGGACTCCTGGACCGAAATCCAGCCTGCTGGCTAGGCCTCCCCATGCTTCCATGTGTGAATAGCTCTTTCACAGAAGCAAAAGGAGAGAGAGGCCTGCCAGCAGCTGCTTGTCTTCTGATCTCCAACAGGAAAAAGAGAGAGAGCTGCTTTTACTGCACGCTCTTATATAGGCTGAATTCCTATCTAAATCATTGAGGAGTGTAATAGCCAATTAAAGCAGGGATTGAAATTACGCATTCCCTGATAGGAGGGATACATTCAAAACTTGCCAATAGAAACCTTGCTTATCAGTTCTGACATCCAGGGCCGTTTTTTCCCTGGCTCCGCGGTGTCTAGTAAAACAAAAACATCCCAATCTGAACATCCTGCTCACCAAATGGTTTCCCCCCCTCTCTGAACTATGGAATCTATGCAAACTAGCTAGCATCTTCCATATGCCTGTGCTTTCTGTATAGAACCTTATAGTAAACATTAAAACACAATATAAAGTACACTTCCTTACAGATTATACTTTGGGGGACCTTATACTTATAAGGGACATAAATTGAGGAGATATGGGCTTGGAATCCCTATCTGAGCTGGGGCATGGAAATGCTAATCCACATGTAATTCACATGCTAATTCACACTGCCTTTTGTCACCAACCTGGGTTTAAATCACAGGACAAACCAAATGCATTGCAGTTTTAAAACACAGAGAACCAATATTTAGACACACGCTTGCATTCCCCCATCTGCACCTATCATGTGGGGTTCTAAAACCTTCTCTTCTCTAAGACACCAGCTAAGAATACCCTGCTGGCAGGCAAGACAGGTTAAAATATCACCTCCCTTTCCCCTCATGCTCCAGACGTCCCTGCCCTGCAGCTATTTCTCATAAGAGGCCACCCATACAAGGCAATCCACTTACAAGCTGACACAGGCAGTTGCAGACCCACAAGGCAAAGGGAATACACAGATAACGCATTAACTAGCCCACTGGGCTTACACAGTTAACCCCACATACAGGCATACCCTGCATTAACGTACACAATGGGACCGGAGCATGTATGTAAAGTGAAAATGTACTTAAAGTGAAGCACTGCCTTTTTCCCCACTTATCGATGCATGTTCTGTACTGCAATCATCATACACGTGCATAACTGATGTAAATAACGCATGTGTAACAGGCTCTATAGTCTCCCCGCTTGCGCACAGCTTCGGTACAGGTAGGGAGCCGGTTTTGCTGTTCAGGACGTGCTGACAGGCGCATGCGTGAGCTGCCATTTGCCTATTGGGCAATATGTCCTTACTCGCGAGTGTACATAAAGTGTGTGTCCTTAAACCGGGGTATGCCTGTACACAGTTCCTAGTTTATAACCCTATGGGGGGACAGTATAAAAGGAGAACAAAAATTACAGGCAACACAGTAAGGTACAATATTAGACCCAAGAGCTGACACTCTCAGCCCATACCATATGGTATCAGGGGCAGCCAGCCGGGCTCCCCCTTTATTAATGAAGGCCGGCTACGCCTACCACCACACTATCCTTCTGGTCTTCTA
The DNA here is from genome assembly GCF_040206685.1 of Ascaphus truei. Taxonomy (NCBI): domain Eukaryota; kingdom Metazoa; phylum Chordata; class Amphibia; order Anura; family Ascaphidae; genus Ascaphus; species Ascaphus truei. Next base: position 228,414,242 of record NC_134484.1, read on the forward strand.
GGTTCCCCATGATCTAGTCATATACCTTAATTATTTTCTGAAGAAGAACCAAGTTTTCATCAGAGAATTAAACATTTCTGATTCTCTGTCTCTCTTGAGCTTCAGCACTAGCTTCTTGTGTCTCTCTATTTGCTTGGTGCTGACTGCCTCATTAATCCTCCCAGTCCCATCTGCCCTCTTCTCCTAATGTCCTCCTTTCTAGCTTCTTTCCTCACCTATCTCCCACCCCTTCTAAGCTCCTCCCTCCCACTCCTCTAACCACCTCTAACTGACTCTTCTCGATACTCCCACCACGCCACCTCTCACCACACTCCCTTCATTCCCATCCACCATTCCCTTCACTCCATCCACTCCTCCTCCCACCATCACTCACTCCACTCATCTTCCATCTCTAACAACAATCACACTCTCAATTGAACCCACTATCTATACAACACTATAAATCACACAACAGACAACTTACTTTAAACTAATGAAATACAGAAATATTACACAAGAACTCACAGACTACAAAAGCCCAGGACAACACACTCAGAATTCTCAAAACTCGCAAAAACTCTCAACCAACCTGTAACTCATTATGACCTAAGTGTGTTCTCTCTCCCTCCCCACAGCACTGTCAGCTTGTTTATTTTCAACACAAAATTCATAGCTCTCCATGCAGGCTAATATCGAGTCTTACCAAGTCTTGTAACATTACCGCCTTTTTTTGTGGAAGTGTTATTTATACCAGAAGAATGATTTCATTTTTACCGAAATGTGTTATTATTGATCACGCACATTTTGGAACTTTAGAAATGTGTATGGCTTCTGCCTAATTTAAGAGTTAACTCATATTTTTTTTAATTAAAGGACTGTATGGAAGTTGATGACTCTAAGCCAGTTGATGAGTCTAAGTTTGGTAAAATAAGAGGCATGATTATAATAAAAAATAAAACAGTATGTTATAAAGATGTGGAAATACAAACTTAGGACTTTTTTCCCTGTAGAATTATCACAACCTCAATTCACAATAATTGTCTGGAAATAGCTGATATACAATATGCTTATACTGTACTGTATAAGCAGGCCTTTTTTTGTGATGGTATGTGCTTGTACAATATACTGACACCTACAGTCACCTTTAGCTTTTACCTTCTCCTCCTGCTCCTCATCTCAAGCAGAATCTTCTAATGACACATCGCCATGGCAACACGACAGAGATGAGGAGCAGGAAAAGGTAAGATGGCTAGTACTGGCACCTTTTATATTACAAAAAAAGCAGTGTATATATCAAGATGAAAAATTATAGGACAGCGCCTAGTTTAAACCTTTATATTGATTCTATTTAGTATTTAACCACACCTGTGGTATAACCAATTAATTAATATAGCTAATACAGGAATTTGGTGGTGTCTAAAGATAGATGATAGTGGCAGTGAGAATTAGTTGGCTAGTATTAATAACGGTGCAATACCTAAAAAGTAGCTGTAACTAAAATATAATAAAATTATAATAAACACTATGCCTAAACACAATAAATCTCCAGAAACCTAGATCTAATAGCTATGTTATAACTAAATCATAAAAGGATCCAATTCAGGCGTCCTCTGGAGTCCTGGCAGTTCTCTTCGTGGAAACAACCACCTCCATGATACATATCTAAACAAGAAAAAGAAGAAAATGCGCCACTCCATATGTAAATTTGGTTTAACAATTTAATTTCCTAGACAAGATAAAATAACAAATTCACAAACATCCATTTGGTAAATGCATTGTATGAGACAAACTCATGCTCCGTCGTAATACGGAAAGGTACTCCGCAGCTCCAGGCATTGGCTGTTGACCAGAAAACTCGGTAAGCTGAGTCCCCTCACATTGTGGTCCTCCGGGAATCTGTGGTAGGCAGTTGTGGTTCCACCCTGTAATTCCAGACAATAGGGCTGCAAGGAAGTCCACTGCCACAGATAGATACATTTCGCACACTGAGGAGCACGCCAGTCGGAGCTGGGACAAGGAGAGGGTAGGGTGTGTGTGCAGGGTGTCTGTAACCCCTGCAATAGGCCAGAGACCCCCTTAGGCCCCAGCTAGGCCCCGACTCTCCCTTTGAGCTTGTGGCTGCTGCAGGGACAATCCCAGTAGATAGAGACACTGCTCTGTAGTACAAGCGTGAGGGACACAGCCAAGACACGGCGGCAACCTGGCATCTGGTGGTCTGGGACCAGATCACCATACACAGAGAGAGACTATTATGGTGGGACCCTCCAGCTGGACACCACACCACGTGAAGGCGGACTCATAGCTGATCACGACGGCATGAGACCAGACGGTCCCCTTGTCTTTAGTTGGCGCTACTGGGTGCTGGAGCACCCAGCAGGTATCTTCAAGTGAACCAAAAGATCACACTTTAGTTGTGGGCATCGCTGTCGCACACATTGGGTGGGTTGACTCTTGTGGACACCAGGGTGGTTGAGTGCCATGGGGCACCTCAGTACTTTGGGGAAAAGTACTTTACGCTTTACGTACACTCACAAGTACGTACATTTATTTTTAGTTGCACCATACCCCTGTGTACGTACATTTATTTTTAGTTGCACCATACCCCTGTGTACGTACGCATGCTTCACGAGTACGGACACCAGGGGGCGGCGTGCGTGCGCACCTCTCATCAATACTGCAACCTCCTTCATTGTGGTCCCTAACTGAGCGGGAGTGCAGGTAAAGGGTAAGGGGGAACGGGGCCAGATGGCAGGGGGAGCGGGGTGATCAGGCGCGCCATCAATCAGCAGCTATAGCAGTAATTCCGCCCGCACTGCAGCTCCTGGCTCTTCTCCCTCCGCTCTCCTCCTCCGCTCTCCTCCTCCTCCTCCCTTCCCCCTCCCCCTCCTCCCCTTCCCTCCTCCTTCCCCCTCCCTCCTCCTCAGAGCTCGCTCTAGCCTGCTGCTGCTGCTGTAGAACGGAACTTTGCATGTGAGTTACGGGCTACAGAGGAGGAGGAGGTGCTCTTCTATGCATTCTGTGCAGTAACACATAAACACATAAATAAACACACGACAAAGGTCTGGAGGTTCAAGGGCCACGGCTTTATTTACACAAATAATAATAAACCGTTGTGAGTGCTACCTCTGCCAGCGTGCTCTCCCGCCCGGGTAAAGGCCATTGGCACCCCAACCAAGGCCCGCACACCCACCAAGCCGGGCGCCCGTTGGCCCGGCTGTTAAGCGATACTGGGCTCAGGGAATCACGCACAAATGAGTCCTGCCCACTCGCTCCCCACCCGAAGGCTTTAGGGGTTATCTGCACCATAGAGCCCCCGCTGGCAAGGTTACCGTGCACTCAGCCCCCCCCCCCCCAACAGCCGCCGTGACGAAGGCAACACCTGCCTTTAAAATGTCCACCTCAGGTATGTCAACATCAAAGTCTTTCTTTTATCCACATACCTGAAAGGGGGAAAAAATACAGAATACACAATATAATTAAACTCTGTCATGTTTATCACACAAAGGGCCGGGTGGGTGGGAGTTCCTTCCTGTGCCAGCTGCCTTCCCGCTCCCTGCACAGTTTAAATCCCCTAAGCCCCCCCCTCCCCGAGGCATGATGGGAAGAAAAGGGGGGGAAGGGGGAGGGGCGCGCGTGCAGAAGGGAGGGGAAGCAGTAACCGTCCGGCCGGGACGGGGAGGCAATGCGCTTCCTAGCGCTACAGGTGAGGGGACCCTGCAAGGGGTGAGGGGACCCCGCAAGGGTTGGGGGTTAGGTGGGAAGAGGAGGGAGCCTGGCCCCAGCGGTCATGAGCCCCGTCATTGAGGGGCTCTAAGCTGCCTGACCTCAGAGCCTGCAAGGAAGCTCCCCCTCTGATCACTCCCCCCCCCCCCAAAACACATAAATAAACACACGACAAAGGTCTGGAGGTTCAATGGCCACGGCTTTATTTACCTAAATAATAATAAACCGTGGAGAGTACTACCTCTGCCAGAGTGCTCTCCCACCTGGGTATAGGCCATTGGCACCCCAACCATGGCCCGCACACCCACCAAGCCGGGCGCCAGTTGGCCCGGCTGTTAAGCAATATGGCTCAGGGAATCACGCCCAAATGAGCCCTGCCCACTCGCTCCCCACCCCGAAGGCTTTAGGGGTTATCTGCACCATAGAGCCCCCGCTGGCAAGGTCACTGTGCACTCATCCCCCCCAACAGCCGCCACCCACAGGGCTATTTAATTCCTTAAACTATCCCCGGACCCCCAGACCCGCCAGGGCCCTTTCGAGCCCGTCTTGGAGTGTTACGTTAAACAAGTCTAATCCTATCTCGGATAAATGTACCCCGTCTAGTCGAAACAATCCGCTATTAATCGACTTGAAATCAAGGTGCCCTATCACCCAGCCTCCTACCTGCAACACAAATTTGCCAACTGCCTTATTAATTTTTCTCCTAGTGCGCTCCACCGCCTCCGCTCGCCGCGCCCCTTTCCACACCTTTCTGTACACTATATCCGACCACACCACCTGGAGGACTGTTTCCCAATGCACCTGAATCCGCGCTATGTCACTCTTTATTGACCTAATTAGGTCTAATGATGTCACCCACCCCCCCCCCCACATCATTGCCCCCCACATGAATAATCAAAATTTTGGGCGACCTCCTATCCCTTGCCAATACCAGTAGTTCTGGTAACAACTGGTGCCACCTCAAACCTCGCCTGCCCCACCAGAACACGTTTCCCTGTTTCCCGCTTATGCCCAAATTCTTCCCATATGGTCGGTCAACTGTGCGCTTCTCCGCCCAATGAATAAAAGAATCCCCGATGATCCAAACGTCTGGAGGAGAAAAACCTAAAATATCAAAACAAAATCAACCCCTACTCTTTATAATAACCCGGGCCTAACATAACTTTGATACCGATTGGATTCCCAACAGCCAATCCTTTTGATTACATCAGCTCCGAGGCCAACCCGAGCAACCTCTGTTGCTGCCCCTATGTGGAATGACTGTGTCCCAAACCGTGTACCATCTATCCCCAGATCCTTTATGCATAATTGAAAAACCCGCCGGAACTGGAATCTTGAAACCGGCCCACCATCTGCATGAACCAGCAAAGGGCCTGGGACAGGAGGACGAACCTCCATGTAGGCTCCCAGCCTCTCTACCGGGCAGATTAAATTGTTTACCAACCCCTTTAAAGTAACCCATGCCCCTCGGCCTTGCTGGTCTGTCTTAGACTGCTGTACCAGGAATCTGAGTGATCCTGGTGCCTGTATAACATTCGACAGACAAGCCCCCCTCACCTCTTTTTGTCGCGCAAACCAATTCGCTTATGCGTAATGCCCCAAAAAATGCCAACGTAAATGCTGCGTTAAATAATTTTGCCTCAAATTGAGAAAAACAAATTCTCCTGGTCGCCTGAACCAGACCCTCCAGCACTTGCGGAGTGACCGGCTTCCTGACATCTTGTACTGCTGATGCCCTCATGAAACCAGCTACTGCCCTCCTCACTATGAAAGCCTTGGTTGGATCTTCTGAACCATTTAAACGCAAGAAAAATGCCACCCCGCGAGTTTCCTTTTCACTGAGCTCCCTGCCAACCCTTTCTCCTTTAATAATAACACATACGTCAAGAGGGCCCCCACCTCCGATACCCCTAACCCAAGTTCCCCTGCCAGAACCCGGTACTCTTCCAAGCTGTTACATAAGTGTTCCACGTACCAGGTGCTACTGAAGCCCGTACCAAAGCCATTACTGGACCCTCACCAGCTCCCACAACTCCACTGGACATCGCTGGCAGACTTGATCCGCCTCTGGCGCCAACTTCCTGAACTCTGTTAGCTGCATTTTGGATAAAGAGTCAGCAACCCTGTTAGCCACCCCAGGCACATGCCTAGCCCTAAAGGCTATGTTTAACTTCAGGCAGACTAAAACAAAGTTATGCAATAAAGCCAACACTGGGGGGGAGCAGGACCCAAAATTGTTTACTGCCTCGACCACCCCCATACTGTCAGTCCAGAATACTAGATTCTGGTTAGCCAGCTGGGTGCCCCAAAGACTTATCGCAACTACCAAAGGAAAAAATTCGGTTTCTCATTAACTGCGACTCCGCCCAAGCTGGTGGCCACCGTTCCGCGCACCAGGACCCCTCAAAGTATGCTCTGAATCCCACTGCCCCAGCCGCATCTGTGAAGAGCTGGAGCTCGTTGTTCGATGTAGGTCGACCCCTCCACAGTGTCCTCCCATTGTAGCAATGCAAGAACTCTAACCACACCCCCAAATCCTTCTTGATCTCCGCCATTACCCTTATAAAATTATGCGGACGCCTCACCCCGGCCGTAACAGCCGCTAGCCGTTTTGAAAAAACCCTCCCTGTTGGCATAATTCTTGTTGCGAAAACCAGATGTCCCATTAAGGACTGAAAACTCCTCAACGATGCTTTTTTGAGGGACAAAAATGTCTCCACTGAACTTTTTAAAGCCCTCAGCTTTTCCCCAGGCAGCCTATATTCCATAAGATCCGAATCAATTTCTATCCCAAAAAACTAAGAACTGTAGTGGGGACCTCTGTTTTTTCCACTGCCAAAGGAACGCTGAACTCATATGCTACTGCCGAAAACTCTGCCAACCATCTGGCACACAAATCTGACTTCCCTGGACCTATGAACAAAAAATCATCCAAATAGTGCAGTACACCTACCGCCTGCATTCTTTTCTGGACTACCCACTCCAGGAAAGTACTAAAAGTTTCAAAATAAAAACATGACAGGGCACACCCCATTGGTAAACATAGGTCCACAAAATACTGGCCACCCAACTTGCACCCCAGTAGGTGAAAGCACTTAGGATGTATTGGTAGTAACCTAAATGCTGACTTTATGTCTGCCTTTGCCAGAAGCGCGCCATGTCCGTACCTGCCCACTAATGCCGCTGCCTGATCAAAATGTGCATAACCCACTGAGCAAAGCTCCTTGTCGATATCATCATTCACGGACGATACCTCCGGATAAGACAGATGCTGAATCAACCAGAACGATCCTACTTCTTTTTAGGAACTATGCCCAACGGGGAAACTCTCAGCCCTGGTAAAGGCGGGGCTCCAAATGGCCCTGCTATTCTTCCCAATTCAATTTATTTTTCAATTTTTCCCCATGTTACGTCTTCCCTCTCCCTGACAGACTTTAAATTTTCCGCCTCCCAACCCCCCGTCCTATCTACAAATGGAATCCAAAACCCTTCCTGAAAGCCAGTCTGTAACAAGCGAACCGCCTCTTTATTTGGGTAGAGCCCCAGCCATGGCGCCAACTTTTCGGCGCTCACCGGCGTGGCTGCCCTTCTCCAAAGTCTGCTGCGTTGACCTTCCTCTCCCCCCAATCCTCCTGTAACATTTTGCACTGGAATGCCCCCCCCCCCACAGATTGAGCAGACATGCCGGAATTTGCAGCCAGCGAACCTACATTGCCCCTCGTTAAAGGCCCAGCACACTCCTCTCCCACTAGTGGCCGGCAAACTGGAGGATTCCATGCTGCCGGCCCCTTCATGAAAGGGAGTCGGCTTAACCGTGGTAAAAATCTTTAACCATAGGTCCATGTCTTTTTTATCCCAGGATAGCTGCTTTCGCACCGCCATTTTCTGATGAAATTGTTCATCATATCATATCATGCCACCAACCCCTCCCCTTATGGTTTCTATACGCAAAACCGATCATATCCTGATATTTAAATAATGCATTTAAATAATGCAGAGAATCATTTTGGTGACTTTTCCCCAACAACACTGGCCAGGATAGAGAATGTTCGCGGGAATAATCGCTTCTCTATGTCTTCCTTCTTGGCCTCACCTTTTTTGCCGGATCTAGCCAGTGTTTCTTTATACCCACGAAGTAGGGATAATATCTCCACATACTCCCCTGCCCATACCTTTTCTTTAACCTCTGATGACAAGTGTAGACCCAATGGGCTTGTGAGGCATGCATAAGCGTCTGAGAAACAAATGTCAGGTACCATCCCTGCCACTCCTATTGCCAGTGCTGGAGGAGAAACCACCACTAGGGAGGCTAATGCCAACTCCCCACTTACCCCTTCACAAAGCGCCACATTGCTGGCCTCAGCCCGATAGGACACCCCTTCCCAGGCCGCTGACACCCCTGGCCGTGTATCCGCTACTGCTGCCACTGGGGTCACTGCCACAGGGTGCCCCCCCTGCCCTCTTAAGGCTTCCAGCACAGCCTTTACAGTGGCAGCCACATCCACTGCCCCAGCAACATTCACATCTGCTTCCCCAGCAGCACCCACAACCGCTGCCTCAGCAGCACCCCCAGCCTCTCTCACCTGCTGGCTTGTATCCTGTCCTGCAGCACCCACCTGATGCTGCCCTCCCCCCTCTGTAAAGGCTGCCCAGACAATCCCTTATTCCCACCCCGTGAAGTACCACCACGTGACTGTGGCATACCCCGGGACCTCGTCCCCTCTGCATCCCTTGGTGTTTTTAAGGGGGGGGTTGCTTCTACTGAAGCTGAGGGGGGAATAGAGGCCGAAACCTTCCTCTTACCTCAGCCGTTCGCCTCCCGGCGCGAGTTGACTCCACCCCCGTGCCCTCCGCTGTAGGACCAGCACGCGGCCGCGTTCGCCGCAGAGGCGGGTCCCAGACCTCCACCGCTCCCCTCAGAGGGCCTAACCGCCTTGAGTGGGCCACCACCCGCCGTGCCAGCAGCCGCATGGATCTCTGGCTGCACCGCACAGTTCCACCACTTGCTTCTGCTCTGGGCTCCTCCGATCCCCCGGCTGTAGCACCGTCACTGCTACCTCCTCTGAGCAGACCTGTCAGCTGCTGCTGCAGCCATCCTTCCTCTCTGGAAAGAGCCTCCGTTTGCAGTCTGGTTAACAGCTCCTGCACGTTAGTCATTCTCCATTCTTTCCTGTGCCTGACCGCCTTCCCGCTCCCTCCCCAGTTTAAATCCCCTAAGCCCCCCCCCCCTCGAGGCAGGGTGGGAAGAAAAGGGGGAGGGGAAAGGGGAGGGGCACGTGTGCAGAAGGGAGGGGAAGCAGTATCCGGCCGGCCGGGACGGGGAGGCAATGAGCTTCCTAGCACTACAGGTGAGGGGACCCCGCAAGGGGTGAGGGGACCCCGCAAGGGTTGAGGGTTAGGTGGGAAGAGGAGGGAGCCTGGCCACAGTGGTCATGAGCCCCTTCGCTGAGGGGCTCCAAGCTGCCTTTTCGCTTTACATACATGCTCCGGTCCCATTGCGTATGTTAAAGCGGGGTATGCCTGTATTGCATTGGGTCCTGTGACGGGGTTATCCAACGTAGTAGGATCCCGCACAGGTGGAGGCACTGTCACCAGACAAATCAGATACACCCCAGGCTCCCAGCAGCGGAGGTTCAGGCCTCCTGTAAGCAACCGGTAACGCACCACATACTCAGCAGCCGTCCAATCTCCCATAGGGTGGGGGAAACTGGGCTACATTTGCAATATGTTTATTTGTGACCACATCAGTTTAAGGCCTCCAAGATATTTATCTTTTTGCTAGACAAAAAAAAATAGGATTTCTAAGAAATAGGATTTCTCACGAAGAAGAGACCTGTGATAAATCGCTGCATAAAGAAAATGATCAACATCAGTAAAGGGATTCGGTGGGAACGCCGACACACTAACAGAATAAATATTGAATTACATTTCTATGCACACAAATTCAAATTGTTCACGATTAACTCTTTTGTCCGGTTAAGAGCAAGGCTACATTATTATTTTCAGAAAAGAAGTAAACAAAATTACAGGTTAAATAGTAAAACAATATTACACTTCTCAAACTATTGCTGCTTTGCCCCATTCCAGGTCCTGCTATCACTTAAGAGTTAAAGCATAGTCGCTGTAATGTATTTTAGTCACCACCGATAGCTGAGCGTTTCAGAATGTGCATCTGGTGTACTGTATGTCGTATAACTAGTTGATTTGTTGGAATTTTGGTTTGGCTTGCTATGTTTTTAATTAAAATTGAAAATATAAATGTCTTTTAACAGACGGTTTAAAGGGTGTACCACCCACTGTAAAGTTTTCTGGTCTTCAAGTTAAGTTCCATCAGTGCCAAAAATGCAATTAACTTCATTAAAGATGTATTTAATATTATTTTACTTTAATAACTCCAAAGACTAATCAACTCACTTCTAAAATAAGCATTATTAAAATGCACAAATTTGGCCTACAAAACCTTCTGATGATCAAGTTGTTCCAGGACTAAAGGGGTCAAAACATTTAAGTAAAAGAACTGTCATTAGCAGGGTACCCTCATTTTATGCCCAGACGGGTTTGCTGATACTGCTATGGAAAAATGTATTCCCAGCTTTAAAAACTACAGGCTGGTTAGGCATGAGCAATTGTGTTGCTAAAAATTTAAACCTGAACAGCATATGATGCATATAAGTACTGTAATCTGTTCTTTTTTTTTTTTTTAGATGATCATTTGCCAGAAAACCATCGTAGCATTAGTCACACCTCCACGGAGTTGTAAAGTCTAGTCTTCAGCCCTTTTCCCCTTCTCTTCCTTTTAGAATGTGAGAGTTATACCCATTACTATTTGCTCCTCTAACATCTCTGACGTATTGTGATTACCTAAATAAAAGGAATGGAGAAGGGGTACCAAAATGGTCTAGCTCATTTTATGAAGAATCATGTGAGGCAACAAGGGGGCTATTCAATAAACGTTTGTGTGATTTTTCTGCACACAGTAGATCATTCGAAATGAATATGGTGAAAATGCTGTATTTCTATTAAATAGGCCCGTAAGGCCACTATTCAATTTGCTGGTAAGGTGCTTCCCACTTCTCAAAAAGAGATCAGAGCATACTGAATAAGGGCCTAAGTAGATTAAGAAGTACAATGTATACCCCTTGGCCCTTATTCAATATGCTGTGACGCCCCCTCAACATTTGAGCTGGCACCAATACCCCTCCTGACTCAATGACTCATCCAACACCAGCGTTAAACAATTGTTCTGGCAAACCGTCCCCGTCTGGCTTACTGGCTCAGCCGGCACCCAAGTGCTCAATAATTCATCCAACACTCAACTATTCTCAGCAATTTGTCCAGGGCCATGTAATGGTTGGAGTCCCGGGCCCCAGCATACATCAGTGAATTTACAACCCCTCTGGGACTACCCCATGCTAATTCTCCTCTCTGAGTGTGAAAAACCTCACAGCTCTTTTTTTAAATTTTGTTTTTGTGTGAACTTTCAGCAAAAGTAAGCAAAATAAGGGCATTAGATGATTTCCATGCTTTCGCGCACAGTAAGTAAAGTAAGTAAAAACAGCACAGACAAACTTTCACAGGCTTGCGAAGATTAACGAAGGTTTGTGGGCCACACTTTAATAAATGTGTCTATTTGTAATGATAACCTCTTTTTCCCCAACTCATTTGAACAGTGTCAGGATTTACTTACTACTATTTACATATTCATACATATATCTTTCATCTTCTTTGTGTATACTGTATATATGTATTATATTCCCTTATGCACCTTGTATACTTTCGTAAATAACTAAGACTATTAGGTGAGCAGTAGGTACATCAGTATTCGTCCAATACTGTCTACATAGCACAACTTTTGTTAACACTATCCAGATCACTTAAACCTTCAGGCGGTATACTGTAACTTACATTTTGAAATGTTACTTCTTTCAACCCAAGTTACTGAGTATGCCACAGGGGTGTCTTGAGAGCAGGATATCACTTTCTGGTATCTGTATTACCAGTGGATTGGATTTGTTTATGAGAATACAACAGACCTACATAATATGTAGAAAATCCTTTATGTTTATGGTGGTTTGTTTAGCCAAGACTGCAATATTGTCATACCATTTTTATGTGTGTTTGATTTTCTGGATAATGTTTCTCATTATTACAACATATTTTGTGCTAGCTAAACTTTCCACAGCTTTTAAAAGAATGTGCTTATCATGCACCTTTAGGTTGTAGTGCATTAGTGACAGTTTCAAATTAATAAAAATATAATATTTTACTCCACACTTAAACTACAATTATTATTACTGTTTCTGGTGCCTAAAAAGATTAAATGATGTCAGGGCATTCTGGGACATGCATCTGATTCTAGCAAACAGTAGAGTTCTACGTTGTAAAGTTCATGTGCATGAACATATCTGCAGCAAGAAGGCATTTTTAGCTGAGTATACACACGCTGTTAAGGAAGAGTTATTTTTACATAAGTGATGTGGGACAAAATGTCATTCTGATGGTACCAGCTGCTCATTCATAAAATAATAAGCCACTGGCGATTTGCTGGTACAAAATGTCTCTGCTGATACCTCTGCACTAGTTTATCAGCAATCACAAATCATTTAACAACTATTTGCAGGAATTGCTTTTTTTCAAAAATATTTGTACCTTTTAAATAGTGTAACCCTGTTTCTCCCCCCCCCCCCCTCCCCCAATCGCAGATAGGGTCTATTAGGGGAAAAGCTACGCTGGTTACTTGGAATAGTGTGGTGCATACCTGCTGATAAACAGTAGCCCTGAGCCTCCAGCATGATGTTAGGGGATAACAGGATAGGCTTCTGGGGTATAACCTGACTCGTACTCACGGTGACAGCGCCTCCATCTCTTGCAGCCCCCAGGATATGGGGTGAAATCCCTGCTTGAGAGTCTCTTTCTCCTTCTCCCAGATAGATTTCAATCTCAGGCCAGAAGTATATTAACCAGGATCTCTTTATTTGTTATGCACACGGCACAGCACTCAATCAGCAGAAATAGGGCCTGCACCCTCAAGATGTCCCTGGAATTACACTCCCAGCCAGCGGGCACCAGGAGCAGTCCTAGCTCTTCCCTTATTCCCTAATAGAGTAACAGGAACAGTCTCTCACCGCTCCCCTAAGGGAGGTCACACCGTATGCAGAGCCTTGTACACTGTTCAAGGGTAGACCTTTCCTCTCTCAAGGTAGATGCAGACACCTAGATTGAGGAAGTGCAGCCCATCAAGTACAGATCAAGCATGAGTCAGCCCCTTGCCCCTGATTGGACACCTGGCCTGGCTACACTGCCTTCTCTGTGACTCACTGAGCTGCAGTTGTGTGGGGGAAACCCATGATTACTCCTGGCAAAACCTGCCCTTACCAGGGATTACTTCCAGGAGAAGGGCAGACTGGTATCCCAAACCAACCAGGACTACACTAGTAAGGCTGTTTTTAAGTTAAAAATATGATAGGAAAGTTTCCCAAGTTCAATTAAAAAATATATTTCCCCCGCCTGGAAGTTACTCTCAATGCAATATGGCAGTTGATTAATTATACCTCCATGATGTATGTACAGTATATGTATATAAGATTGCTACAGAGAGGAAGTGCAGGTACACGATCCCAAAAATGGGGAATAAACTGTGAGTTCACCACAGCCGATATTCAGTATTGCAATTCAAGTATGTGATTTTAATATGTAAATAAACTATGAATAAAATGGAAATAGCTGTGTTAGTCCAGTTGCGATAGTGCAGAATAGTTGAGTACTTCAGTATTACTGTAGGTGATACCTTATTTCTACTCACCAGTGGGACATCATTTCTCACTACCAGATCATTCCATAAATGATTTAAAAATCAAAATCCTCAATAGAATGTTTAAACGCACCCAAGAACGGAAAACATTTGAACTCAGAATGATAAGCCTATTTGACACCAAAACAAGAGGACTTAATGCGGATATGGGGTTTCTCACACACTATCACAATTGTATGTAAATATCCTGCCTGCCTTTCTAACAATGTTCTTATACACACCTTCGCCCCCATCCCCCACAGCATCTCCTTCCCCCTCCATGCTGTCCCTTATCACCGTTTTATTACCCTTGAATGTCTTCAAACACTTTCTCACCCTACCTTATCTACAGTACATTTCTGTTGGTCTTTCCCCCTGCTCTTATAACCCCTGCTTTAGCCATAGATTTCTTTGTTAATCAGTATCACTGACCTGAGGAAGAGAGGAGAACTCTCGAAAGCTTGTCCTATGAAATAAATTGTTAGTCCAAATGTAGCCATGGCTGGTACTGGCTATTCTTCGGCCCCTCCCTGTCATGTAAGTCCTGATAGCTGCAGGCTGTGGTGGGCTATTATCTTGGGGTTTCCCCACCCTCAGGCAGCCTCGCTGAGTGACAGGGGTGGTGGTGGAACTTGGTCTGTGTGCAGCCAAACCGGTGCAGACATTGTGCCCTCCCCCTCTGTGCCAGGAAGGAAGCCATGCCAAATTATAGTCAGTCCAAGTCTCTCCCTCAAGGGAGTGAGACATGCCCTCAGCCCCCTCAGGAGGGCTGAAGAGAATAACAAGCAGGCTTGGGAAGCCTCAATTCTGAGAAGAGGCCAGGCACCATCCAGAGGTCTGTGTTACGCCGATGCTCGCCACAAACCGGGACCGGACCGCGGGGCTGAGGTGGGGTTATATAATCACCGACCTTAGTCCACGCAGACTGATCCGGAGTGCGCAGTTCATAGTCGTACATCGCAGGGTCAGGATTGGAGAAGGCAACATCGTCGTTAATGAAGCAGGAGTTCGGCAACAGGAAGTCAGGAGTACCCCGCTTCAGCTTAGGAGCGTGAGCGCGGGGGTGGCTTCTGCGCGAGGAGCGGCCTCGGCCCATGATGCCGATCTCAGCAGGAGGAGACAGCAGGCTGGCCGAAGTTCACCGCAGGGCAGCGTCGGGAAGAACCAACGCTTCAGCGCAGAAGTCCAAGGCAGGCCACTGCAAGAGGATAGCAGCAGTCCACAGGAAAGGAAGAGTAGCCACTGCTAGGAGGGTATGCAGCAGGTACCAGTGCTGGCAACAACGCTTCAGCACAGACGTTCAGGACAGGCCACTGCAGGGGGATAGCAGCAGGCCGCAGGAACAGAAAGGGTAGCCACTGCTAGGAGGGAATGCAGCAGGTACCAGTGCTGGCAACAACGCTTCAGCACAGACGTCCAGAGCAGGCCACTGCAAGGAGATAGCAGCAAGCCAGTGCTGGCAACAACGCTTCAGCACAGACGTCCAGGAACAGGCCTCTGGATACTCAGGAACTTGAAGGTAAGAACACTTGGAGTGAGGCCTGGGGCGGTTTGTGGCAGAGTCAGTAACGTCCAGGTAGGAAATTATGCTCGGCGCTGGTTCAGTGCCAATGCCTAGAATATAAAGGGCGGAGATCCAATCACAGGAGGAGGGTGTGTGAGTATTCCTCCAATGATGTAGCACAGGGCAGAAGCTGCAATGAGAGGCAGCACATGTGCCTTAGATTGCCAGGGGAAGCTTGCAACTGCATGATTCTCCAAGGCTATAGTCAAAGCCAGTAGTGGATTCCTTACAGTACCCCCCCCCCCCCCTTTCAGGTGAGACCTCCGGACGAACAGGAACCATCACAGATTTGGGGGACATGGAATTGCCATAAAAGACAGCGGTGGCACTGCAGTTCTTTGTACATGGACAATGGGACCTGAGAAGGGCAGTAGCCAGGTGTCCGGTGCATAGTAATAGTCCAAGAGTATGGGACACAGGACACAGATTGTCGGACAAAATTGGCAGAGGGATCTTCAGAGAAGGCAATGTCTTTAGTGAAATCAGCACGGAGGAAGTTGAGAAAGTCTTTAGCTTCCATGGAATTCCGGGTGATGGATAGCGAGGGAATGGGGCGGGAGGGTTCACTACACACTATAGCAGCGGTACTTTTGATACAAAACAGGGTTGCTATCCTAGGCAATTTGCAAGATTCTGTAGCAGTGTGTATGCAACCCTTGGTCATGGTACTGGCAGTTGAAGAAGGATCCGCTTCCTTTGGTTTGTGATCTTTAGAGAGAATCAACTCCGAAATTGTGGCATTGGTGAAGGACATAATAAGCATGTCTATACCCATAATGGACCCATAGAGAATAGGGACGGGCGCTTCAGGTAAAGCGACGAGGTCCAGTAAGGGTAGCTTCGTCTTAGAGAAAGGCCAAATGCCATCCAGAAAGGGCACTTTGGGCACCGCACAGAGACCTGCGTGTAAGGAGTCTGTTTGAAAGGTGAGAAAGCAGATCTTATCCAAAAAAAAAGGCAGGCGGTTAAACGGTGCAACAGCCTTAGGGGAAAAAGTCTTGGGGTTAAAGCTGGGTGCCTCCAACACAGAGAAAGAAGACAGAGAACTAGAGCTTGGCTTCGGAGTGGAGGTCCCAGGTACCCAGGTTTCACATGATACTGTGGGAGAAGCAATGCAAATTGTTACTGTTTTAAACATAGGGTTTTTAACATCGGTAGCTCCAGGCACCTTCTTGAGAGGTAACCCTAGTCTTGGGACAGGACAGTCAATAGCAAGTACCCCAAGTATTGTGGAAGACACAGAGAAATATACGTCCATCTTAAAGACGGGATCTTTTGAAAAAAGGGAAAGTTCCAAATGCGATAACCCTGAGTTTGTGGTAGTAGACATACTGTCAGTAGTGGATACCCTGAATACTGTGGGTGAATCAGCGTGAAACAGTATTATTACAGGAGTGGGCATCCCAGACTTAAAGTCATTTTTAATGATCCCGGAGGCTGTGGCATGATCCGTGAGAGAAACTGGGGTAGACTTTCCAATAGAAACAAGGGACATCTTGCTTGTAATGAAATCAGAGAACATTGCGCTTGTTTCAGAATTGGGTCCCAGAGAATCCCTAGTGAGGGCATCAGACTCCATGGGAAACTCAGTGATAGGGTTTTTGGAACCAATTAAAGGAATTGCAGGTATCACAGAAAGGACAGACAGAAGTAAGCTAGGCAAGATTGCTTCTACAACAGAAGATTTTGCAGCGGCAGAGCTTAACTCAGCGGCTGCTTGAGAACCTTTAACTACAGTGAGAAGGGACTGCAGGTTTACAAAATCAGGGATAAAGGGAGTTTTACATTTGAAAACTTGATCCTTCAAAAAGGGGAACCCTGACTGTAATTGTACTAAGGGCGCAACAGCAGATATGCTGATCTCAGAAGGGGTCACTTGGAAAGGGACATAATATGTACTGTTCACTTTAAACCCTAGGATTTGAGAAAAGGAGACCACAGACAGTGCAAGTGGGGCAACCACGACTGTGCTGGTCTCTGAAGTGGGTATTTGGGAAAGAGTGTCTGGGACATCAGAAACGACAACAGATTCCACGAAAAGGGATCTATGCTCAGAAGCAGGGGTCTCAGCTCTCTGAGTGACAGACGGGATCAGCGAAATACCTAGGAGTAGGGATTCTGCGAACAGGTTTAGAGAAACAAACGGCTTCAGAATACTCTTAACTGGAGCCAGTATTATTGCTGAAAGTTCAGGGGACTTAACCCCGAGAATTTTAGCTGAGTCAGGGGACATAAGGGGTTCATCCTCTGAGGCTAAGGAGGTGTCCCTGACTGACGGACTACAGGGATTTACCAAAGGAGGTTCATAGGGCTGACCTGTAGGGGTTAACATAGGAAAAACCTCAAGGTTTAAATTACTCTGTACCTGAGAATCAGGGAAATAGGAGCTAGTCTCCGAGAGTGGGGTCATAGGGGGTTCTGCCTCTTGCCCTAGGGAACCTAACATTTGACTGCGGAATACTAGGGTTAGCAGTAGGGACCTCACAGAGCAGGGGTTAAAACAGAAAAAACCTCGGGAACAGAGCTTAGAATTTTTGGGTAAGAAAAAGAGGGCAAACAGGATTCATTCTCTGGTGCTAGGGAAGACACAGCTTCTTCCTTAGTGGGCAGCGACAGAGAGATGGTTTGGCCATTCTTAGGAGAGGGAGGTACCCCCACAGGTTTAGCAACAGGACTGGCAGCATAGGAGATCTGCCAAGCAGCAGCGTAGCTGGCAAGGAGGGGGTCCTGTTCTTTTATACAAATGTCAAGTGTTACGGAAAGTACATGGAGTATATCCTGATATTGATCCAACATGAGGAGGGTGCCCTGTTGTACTAGAGGAATGTCCAGTGATGAGGCCAGGGCATAGAGTGCCTCTTGGGCGTCGGCCAGTTCCATAGGGTACACATTATCCCAGGTTAAAGGGGAATCAGGGGAGCGTATACAATCGGCTAGAGACTGTTTTAAGTCCCGGATGCAATAAGCCTTAAGAAAGAGATCACAACGGCATTGTCTTTGCAAAGGGGTTAAACCTTCATACGTATACAGGTCTTCAATCAAGGCTATTATTTCACACAGATACTGGCCTGCACAGTGGGACTGGTACGCAGGCCGGGACATAACTTCAGTTGGAAAATTGCCCACCCCCGCCACGGCGCGGTCTGGTTTCTGTTGGCCGAGCATATTGTTACGCCGATGCTCGCCACAAACCGGGACCAGACCGCGGGGCTGAGGTGGGGTTATATAATCACCGACCTTAGTCCACGCAGACTGATCCGGAGTGCGCAGTTCATAGTCGTACATCGCAGGGTCAGGATTGGAGAAGGCAGCATCGTCATTAATGAAGCAGGAGTTCGGCAACAGGAAGTCAGGAGTTCCCCGCTTCAGCTTAGGAGCGTGAGCGCGGGGGTGGCTTCTGCGCGAGGAGCGGCCTCGGCCCATGACGCCGATCTCAGCAGGAGGAGACAGCAGGCTGGCCGAAGTTCACCGCAGGGCAGCGTCGGGAAGAACCAACGCTTCAGCGCAGAAGTCCAAGGCAGGCCACTGCAAGAGGATAGCAGCAGTCCACAGGAAAGGAAGAGTAGCCACTGCTAGGAGGGTATGCAGCAGGTACCAGTGCTGGCAACAACGCTTCAGCACAGACGTTCAGGACAGGCCACAGCAGGGGGATAGCAGCAGGCTGCAGGAACAGAAAGGGTAGCCACTGCTAGGAGGGAATGCAGCAGGTACCAGTGCTGGCAACAACGCTTCAGCACAGACGTCCAGAGCAGGCCACTGCAAGGAGATAGCAGCAGACCAGTGCTGGCAACAACGCTTCAGCACAGACGTCCAGGAACAGGCCTCTGGATACTCAGGAACTTGAAGGTAAAAACACTTGGAGTGAGGCCTGGGGCGGTTTGTGGCAGAGTCAGTAACGTCCAGGTAGGAAATTATGCTCGGCGCTGGTTCAGTGCCAACGCCTAGAATATAAAGGGCGGAGATCCAATCACAGGAGGAGGGTGTGTGAGTATTCCTCCAATGATGTAGCACAGGGCAGAAGCTGCAATGAGAGGCAGCACATGTGCCTTAGATTGCCAGGGGAAGCTTGCAACTGCATGATTCTGCAAGGCTATAGTCAAAGCCAGTAGTGGATTCCTTACAGTCTGAGACCTGAGCTAGAATATAATGCATTCGCTGTAATACTGTCTGCAGTGGATGCTATCTGCAATAAAGAGGATGCTGTTTCATATACCCCTGCCTGAGTCTACAGTCTATTGGGTAGGGGTAAGAATGATGACTTTCAAAGTGGAGTCTGTCTCCAGCCATGCTGGAGCCTGCTGTGAATGGAGGCGTTGCACCAGATAAAGAAGAACACAGCTTGAAGACATCAGAAAGCCTGTCCTGTTTCCCCATACCAATGCAGACCCTCAGCATTTCCTGGAACCTAACAGGTATGAAGCACCATGACACCGGTAGCAAAGGCCAGATCTCCCAGAGAGGGGGGGGGGAAGAAGCGCTAAAGTTGGAGGAGCTGCTGAGATGCAGAACAGGGCAGACTTTCTGGGCAGTGCAGCACAGAGGAAGCAGGGGCCCAGCCCCTGATGCTTCACCAGTGACCCTGGGGACCCATTATCTAAGATAAGGAAAGGGGGAACCTATCTCTGAGGTTACTCCAGGGGGTTACCTAGACCCTTACCGAAAGCAAGAGCTATGTTGGGGCGTACCCTGAGGCGACACCAGGGAGCGTGGATACCCTTACTCTGCAAGAAAGAGTATTTTGGGGTGCACCCTGATGGGAAAACCAGGAAGCGGGTACCCTTCTGTAATTCAAAAGAGTGGTTGGGACGTACCCTGATGGGAAATCAAGGGAGCGTGTACCCGTATAACTGCACAAAAATTGTGCTTGTTGGGGCGCACCCTGAAGGCAAATCCAGGGAGCAGTTACCCTTCTAGCTGCCCAAAGTATACTAGGGAAGGGCACCTGAGGTGTCGTCAGGGTCCCTGTGTAAAAATAGAAAAAAAGAAGAAAAAGCGGAGCACTGCCAGAAAATTGAATAAAGACTGGGGCAAAAAAAATAAATTAATAAAGATTATTTATTGGGCATATTGGCCAAAAAAAGACAAACACACAAGGTTAAAACTCTGACGTCAGAGTTTTAACCTTGTGTGTTTGTCTTTTTTTGGCCAATATGCCCAATAAATAATCTTTATTAATTTATTTTTTTGCCCCAGTCTTTATTCAATTTTCTGGCAGTGCTCCGCTTTTTCTTTTTTTCTATTTTTGCTCCAGTGGTGTTGCAGCACGCCCCGGCTCTAATCGTTGCAGATCAGCTGTCGTCATCAGAGGATTTCCTCCAGGAGCTGCAGAGTGGATCCGGCGTTCTGAACCTGTGTGCGGTCTACACCCTTATCCCTCACCTGCCTCAGGACGGACTACAGCTGACGGGGACGAACGGCTACAGCCCTGAATCGCTCTCCGTTTCTCCTGCAGTGACCACCACCCCTCCATTGGATGTTACATCGCGGCATCACCATCGTGCACCCGGTAAGGCGGCGGGAGACTCTGCTTGCAGGTCTCTACTACCAACAGCCAGTCCTGTTACACCGGGGAGCCATTACCGCAGTCCCAAGTGAGGAGGTTGTTTCCATCCTAGCCAGGGGGCTGGTACCATCGGCTATGTCTCGCAGGTGAGGCGGGTGTTACACAGACCCACACATTACATCGGGTTCATCACGGGACACTCCATGCTTTATTTACCATTAGTTATGCCGTTCTATGTGATTTCTTGAACATACAGCACTTGCCATATTTGCAGCTTCCACGTGGGGATCTTCCCCGTTTTTCTACAGGGTCCCTGTGTACCTTTTCTCCTCTCATAGACTGTTCGCCTGTTACTCAAAATGGTGTCTCTTGAACTTGGGGCTCACCGCATGGTTCTATGTACTCAAAATGGCATTCCCGCCAGAAAAACGGGAACGCATGGGCTTGCTGCAGTCGCAAGCCCTTTCTGCAAACCAAGTTGCAAGCTATCGGCGGCAAGGTTAAGTCCCGCCCACCTCTGTGACTGGCTCAGCCGGAGCCAAGTCACACTTTGATCTGTCCTGCCCCTGCTCTATATTCCACCTAGGGGAGGGGCACCACAAAGAACCAACCGGAGGCTGTTCCTGCTCTGCGAGGAGCCAACTACAACCTGCCCCACCTCAGTTTCACGGAGCTGAGCTAGAGAACAGATCCACAGTACAACCCTGTGCCTAAACTACCTCATCTACTAAAGAAAAAAATGTCTGCACTAGAAATTGACAATTTCTATTTGCCAGGAGGCTACATGGTAGTCACGGTGAATGGGCAGCACTACCTGCGGAGTACTCCTTGAGAAAGAACAGTTTTGTTTGAAACGCGTGGGAGGAGGTTGTTTTTTGTCTGTGGATCTAGTATCCGTTTTATGTAGTTTAATAAAACATTTTTTTAGCTATTTTTGCTGGTGAGACTCAGTTTTGCATGGGGAGCGGCTGTTTCCTGATCTTATCCTTTACACTTTGTAATAGTGACTAATACTTCGGAAAAGTATGTGACAACAAAAAAATTAACCGTTTATCCTTACGAGGTGTGGGTTGTGGCAGATTGGGCTCTACCATTAGGGAGATCCACACACAGTGTTAATGAAAGATGATATAAAGGTTGCAATCCTACCAAATACTCTATGTATATAGAAATATACAGATGTAGCAGATGTTATTGCACTCGCTGGCACACGCCAGCCGGTGGAATAATGCGCTGGTCCTGCACCTTTTTTATTCTTTTGAAATGATCCTGTGCTCACGCATCTTGTGTTTCACGCTACAACGTTTGATGCAAAATTGTTAGCCAAAGAAGTTTATGCCACCTCAGGCTTCGTGGACTTTTTATTTTACATGAATCTAATGTGAGAAAATCTCAGAATTGTATATATTTCATTTGATTATTTATGCATCATGTACTAAGTCACTGATGATTAACACCAATAGAGCTCCAATAGCCCTTGTCAGACCTTCATAAATCCCTTCCCCTTACAATCCGTGCACCATGAAACATCTGACTAACTCCTCTGAATCCTCCAAATAGCTTGATCCATTGATGCAGGTAGACGCAAAATAAAAATAACACTATTTCATCAATTTCGCTGCAAATGTACTTTGATAGAGTATATCACCCCTTAAATCTTTATTTGTATCTATTTAAGTTTAACCACTAGATGGTGCATGAAGCTTTCAAAAATTCATCTTTCGCAAGACTGACTTGACAGTGTGGCCTTCTGGCTTACAGAAAAAAAGAAGATTATTGTATGTAGCCTCTGTATATATATCTTAATTATATCCATCCAGGTACAAAGCGCTTCCCAGCTGTAATACACATAATAATATAACACATAATGGCAATAAGCACGTCAGACATAAAAGTAACACTAGGAAAAAGGAGTCCCTGCCCCGAAGAGCTTGTCATGTATCTATATATATTGAAGGGGCATTTCCTCTTGCACAATTTTTTTGTTTTGTTTGAATAAATGTAGCAGTTCCTTGTCTGGAGGGCAATGTAATTATTTAAGCTGCCAGTCGATCAGTGAAGATCCTGCTTCTCAGGGTACACAATATGGCTGCCTATTTCAAAAGAGGAAGTGGTGTAGCTCCCTAAATAGTTTCTATAGCAACCCAAGGAAACTTATGTAGCGCACTATCCCCCACCCCCTGGGAGATGTGTGGCTACGGTGTATGGGTGTGGTGCAATATCTGATGGTGCCCAGGAAATCTGAGCCTCCGCTGTTGGAAACCTGGGGTGCACCTGAGCGGTGCTCGGTAGTGCCACCACATGCACAGGATAATAGCATGTGGAATTCCCCCGTTACAGAACCCATAAAGAATACACACTTGGTATAGCAGAACAGTTTTACTATTTGCAGCTAAATATAGTTACAGCCTTCCCACCAGGCCCCGCACGGCCGTACCTTTCAATACTCCACCCCTTCTCAATGGAGTCACCGTCCCCAAAGTACCTAGGGGTCCTTGGGCACGCAACCAACCTGGTGTACACAAGGTCAATCTCCCCACCCAACGTGTGGTACAGCCCTGCCCACTAAAGTGTTGTTTGTGCACGTGAGGAGTTGGGTACGTGCCAGGTGTGTCCACACCCGGGAGCGCAGATGCTGTAGATGGTGATGGGATCCACGGATCCATTGCCGAACCCGCGAAGCTTCCGCCTCTACGTTTTTACAAAAAAATGTAAAAAGCGCCAAATGGGATGTTACTATGAATATGGGCAATGATAGCAAGGTTAAAAACAAAAAACAGCAAAAAAAAAAAACCGTGTGACATGAACCAGTCCAGTGCATATAGGGTTTTGCTAGAAAATATATGTATATATAAGATTAAGATAATCACAACCCGATGGTTGGTGCAGCTTCTTGAAACAGGGAACCCCCAGTCCCTGATGTGACCGTGACAACAATAACAAAAAAAGTGGGAAGCGCAATCAATGAGGGGTTGTGATTAAACTCAATATCTTTATTAAATAAACTTGTCCCAAGGATATCCCTCTAGGACAACAATGATAAAAATAAATGCATGAATAGTAATTAGAAATAGTGCAGATGAAGTAGATTTGCGGTTACACTTAATGGGTCTCCAGGGGATTGAAAACGGGGGTAGCCCGATGGATAGTCTCAATCCTGCAATCCGCTCCGGTGCACATGGAAAGCAAACACCCTATTGCTCCTCCTCCTACGCGTTTCACCAAAAGGCTTCGTCAGGGTGTTTGCTTTCCATCAGTGCGGTTGAGAGGAGCGGATAACACCACATGCTGGGTTGTTTACATGTTCATTGCCAACCATCAGGAGGAGGAGCACTGAGCGACGGAGCCCAGAGACTACCGGGAAGGGTCTGTGCGTCACAGCCGGAAGTGACATCAGACCCGGACACCCGGAGGGCTACGTGGTATCGCGTGCTACAGCACATCCAAGCAGTGTGCACCGGAGCGGATTTCGTGATCTGAGGGACTACAAGACCGCCACGGATCAACAGTATTTTAAGGGTGAGCGCATCGAGCTTTGTCTCAACCCTGGGGTACCCCTCGTCACTTATACCTGCCTGGGCAGTGCACATCTTGCAGGATTGCAGGATTGAGACTATCCATCGGGCTACCCCCGTTTTCAATCCCCTGGAGACCCATTAAGTGTAACCGCAAATCTACTTCATCTGCACTATTTCTAATTACTATTCATGCATTTATTTTTATCATTGTTGTCCTAGAGGGATGTCCTTGGGACAAGTTTATTTAATAAAGATATTGAGTTTAATCACAACCCCTCATTGATTGCGCTTCCCACTTTTTTTGTTATTGTTGTCAGAGCCTATAGGCAATGCCCGCCACTCTGCCTGAGTTACATGCGCAAAGCCTTGTACTGGCTACCGCAACTCCCATCACATTTCAGACAGGTGCAGCCCGGTAGGATTCACACAGCAGAAGTCCCATGTGACACAGGGACGCCCGCTGTGTTAATCCCGATGGGCCATTAAGTCTCCATACTTGCGCGCACAGATGGAAAAAAAAATTGTGCCTTCAGCGGATTTCATGAGGGCAGTGCGACCGAACATAGTACTACATCGGTATGTCTCTGAAAATTGTCTATTATTTTCTGCATGATCCTTTCTGAATGGTTCTTTTGATTTCCACGATGCAGAAGTAACAATGAATCTGAATCACCTGATGTCTTTAGTCATAACTTTATCTTTAAAATATCCCGTCTCTGTCGTAATATTGTTGCTTTTTTTTTTTTTTTTTTACTATTTCCTGAAGGTTAAGGTTTGCTTCCTTAACTTTTTCTTCTTCTTCATCATTTTCATATTCTGATGCCTTATACTCTCCGAAGTCTTCCTGATATCCTGCCGCTTTGGTGCCTTCTTGTTCTGCCGTTGGGTATCTCCTCGCTTTGTGGTATTGCTATTTTTGCCTTGATGAATGTTTTCTTGTGTGTTGCTTGAGTGACTAATAAAGAAGCTGCTAATTTTAGGTATTTTTCTTCCACTTCTCTTTTTTTTTTAGATGCTCCACTATCTTTGGTTCCATCATTCTCCGTTAAATTTTAATAGGGATATTACAGTTTTTTTAATATTGGCGTACATGCCCTTTAAAATGACGGGTAGGAATATATTATTTAAAAAAATAGATTTTACTAATTGTAAGAATTTTTTCCCCCATTACTTAAAGCTCTCAAATCCGTTATGATTTCATTTTAGTTTTTGTTTCATTCTTTTGCTGTTTTTTTTATTTTTCTAATACCTCATGAAATGCTACCTCGTACATTTATTGTAACTACTTTGCTATTAATCAGTAAACAACCATGACAAATATCCTCAAATTATTCTCTCATGTGGTCCTTGTCAATGCAATGTATTATCTTGGGAAATAGGATTAAAGCTTTCTGGCCATTGGTCACACTTGTATACTGTAGCATCAAGAAACCGAACAGACTTTAATGCAATAACAGCCGTGAGTTACTGTAGTGCTAGGGAGAAATATTTGGTCAAATATTATTATAAGTAATTCTCTGGGAGAGGAAAATTTGCCTTGTGCACGCATTAGGGAAAAATACTTCCATTATAAATTTTTCTTTGTGTTACAAAATGACAGCAAGTGACATTTCTTATTAGGGTTGACTGAAGATTTATATGTAGGCAAACCCCAATTTAGGGCACACAGGGATGTGCACGCACAAAGAATTATCTTCGTTGCACACCACCTAATTAAAACATAACCTTTAATATGACTAATAAAACACGTATCGCTGTATTATGAGTATAAACAGTAATTAAAAGTTATAGTGGGATAGGGTGTCCAGGAGGCTGACAAAAATTCATGTGGCTCAAAATATGTGCATATGTTGCACTAATGAGTCAAGCAAAATAATAAAGCCTAATTAAGGATGTGAACTCCCTCCTCGAAGTATATACTTGACACCAGGCTAGAATTAATGCCATGCACAAAGGATAGTCGTATAGTGAAAAGCCTGGAGTAGCTGAAAGGTAAATACCTGTAAGATTAGCATATGTAAATGCATAGTGGCACCCTCAAGTATAAGGGTTAATGTGACAAAAAGAGCAGCCTAATTGGTAAGTGCTGGAGACATGTTGCTGGTAGATGGCGCAGACATGTATCACCTCAATGAGGGGGTAATGCACAGTATTAGGGTGTAGTCACCTGTGACAGGAACAGGTTACCTACTGTAAGAAATCTTAGTGAAAAAATCCCAACCAATGCTGACTAGTTGAAAAAATATATATAACTAGCAGAAGGAGCGGCACTGTGATATCAATTCACCAAATGTGAGGTGGTAGGATACTACGTATCATGAGAATTAAATAGCCACAATAACAATATATATACAGCTGCAGCTGCCGATTTTAGACCATTTGCCATGGAAAATCTGTGGCTATTTCGCAGTAACGCTGCAAGATTTCTGCAGCACGCTGCGAGATTTCTGCAGCCAGACTAATGGCCCATTGGATTAACACAGCAAGGATCCAGCGTTTGAATGGGTCTCACGCTGAGTGTGACGGTAGGGGCTAACCTGGCTATATAATTAAGGTTAAGTTCTCTGGTTACCCCTGAAACCGTGGGGTCCCTGGTAATTACATAAGCACCATAAGCCAGGGACCAGGGATAATACATGTAGAAAATAAAGTGACCCCTGCTTTTTTATGTCTTCATGTTCCCTTGGCCCTAGAACTGTGAGATTTCTTGTGTGTCCGTTTTAGGGGGATATTTGGTAGAAATGCAATTATTTTGTTTGCAGGAATTCGGGGGCTGAAGTTAAAGGTAGTCCTTTAATTCTCCCCGGCGAGCAGGCATGATTTGCTGGTACGTGGGGTGAATTACGCTGGGGCAACCCAGTGTCCCCCAGACTCCTGGATTTCGAGCCCAAATATCCCAAATCCATCTCCCGTATAAGGTTCCCCAAAGTGTACTTTATAATGTTTTATACATTTGTTATAAGGCTCTATACAGTCAGCCAGGGCATCAGCATAGACGCCGGCATGTCCGTATAGAGTCCGTAGTTCAAAGAGGAGAGGATGTCCAGAGGAGAAGACCGATTGGTGGGCGGGGAAAGGCGAATTGCCAGGTCTGGAGAACAAAGGGCACCCTGTGAGGATGTAACGATTATGTTCACCATAAACCTGGGCCAGACCGCGGGCCTGAGGTGGGGATGTGAAAATACCGACCTTAGACAACGAAGCCGGGTCCGAGTTGCGTAGTCTGTAGTCGTGCACAGCTGGGTCAGGATTGGAGAAGTCAGAGTAGTCCATAGACAAGCCAGGATCAAGGCAGGCGGCACAGGAGAGAAAGTCGAGGCAAAAATTCGGCAAAAGGAAAAACTTCAGCAAAGACGCTTCAGGGTAGGTGCTGCAGCGCTGTGGGTACAGGAACGGTGAACAGGAACAGGGTGGAAGGTAGGCGACGGGAAACGCAAGAGAGCAGACACACCACAGGAAACACTGAGGAGCAGTGTAGCTGCTTCAGCGCGGCGAATTCTGCCAGGAACTAGGAGAGTAGCACCAGGGCTACTGAGCAGGAGGCCTTACGATGCAGGAGAAGTGCAGACTCACCACAGGAAACACTGAAGAACAGTGTAGTCACTTCAGCGCGACAAAGGTGAAGTCTGCCAGGAACTTAGGAGAAGAGGACAAGGCACAGAGGGCCAAGTCAGGCCAAACAGAGCTGCTTGTGGCAAGCACAGTTACTTGGAAAAAGAATTATGTTCAGCAACTTCCTGGGGGGAAGGGCAGCAGTTATATAGCACCAGTAGCCAATGGGATCAGAGCTGCATAAGAGGCAGCAACAGGCAGGCTGCAGAGTAACACCAAGAGCAGGTGATGCTGATTGCAGGTTCAGAGAGGGATTTGTCTGGAAGCCCTAAAGCAAAGTAAGAACGAGTTCCAGCCAAACCCAGAAGTGGATCCCTTACAGGGGACACCTTTTATATCTGCCAGACTTGGTGGGGCCTGCTCAGTGGGTGGCAATGAGTTAGCTGGGGGAGATACAGTTCGTTGGTGCTTCTCCCATTGGCTAAATCATTTCCTGCTCACCCTTCTTTTTGAGCTGGCTTAGCACGCCTCCTCCTGTGACATCAGCCCAGAGACGAGCCCCTGTTTCTATTGACTGGCAGGGAGGAATTCCAATGCTCTGATTGGTCGCTCCTCCTTCATCCATGCTGAACATAGCTCAGCGGAGGATAGGTAAGGAGAAGCTCCAGTCAGAGAACCAGACGTTTTTGTGGCTTGAGTTGATAAAGCTAGGGCGGGCTTTTCAAAATTGCTCTGTCCCAAATAGCAAAGCAACGGCTTCATTTGGAAGCTAGGAAAGTTTGCCCCGCAGAGACTAAGTCAGACGCGAGGACCAAGTTCTCATCTGAGAACGTACTGGTCACGTCAGGAGCTTCTGCTGAATCTCAATCCTGGACATCCGGAACAAAGTTCCCATCAAGGTAAGCCCTTGGAAGTGGACGCTCTGCACCTAGGAAAGGCTAGATCTCAACCCCCAGCCCCCAGTAAGTGTGTATAGTTCTGTATTTTGTATATTGTTGTATTTCCGCGGTTTTATCCTAATAAACCCCTTTTTATTTCATTGCCTTGTTTTGCTTATGAATGATCCCTGAAATATAAATGTGTTAAAGGTCCTGGTATGGTAACTGTATGAAACCTACCAGACTTTGAGTCCCATTCAAACGCAGGGACCCCCGCTGTTTAATCCGATGAGCCATTTCAGCCTGCTCTGGACCATCTAAGGAATTACTGTGAGCTAGCCACAGATTTTGCAGGGCAAGTGGTCTAAAACCGGCATTGATATTGGTTTGTGTGTGTGTGTGTGTGTGTGTGTATGTATATATATATAATATATATATATATATATATATATATAATATATATACACACACATATATATATATATATATATATATATATATATATATATATATATATATATATATATATAACATATATTACATATATAGCTTGAAGCTCTCCCTGCTACCCAACCCACACCTCCTGCCTGTGGTTCCACCTCTTGAACCCCCACACCACCTGATGATGTTTCCTGTGTCCCAGCTAGAGCAGCGGTAGAGGTGCTGGGCATAGCAGACTCAGGTGGTGCAGCTGAAACCAGATACAATGACACGATTCAAAAACCCATCATGGCTGATCATGACATGCTAGAACTGGACCCTGCTCCAGCAACCCAGATACCAGCCTGACCTTCAGCACACAGCAGTCTGCATAGGATCCCGGACTCTCACAGCTACAGACGGCATTCTAATATCACGGGCCAAGACATGCTACAATGTGAGTGTTATATGTCTTGTGCTTTTTAAATACATTGCTGTTTTTTGTTACTGTGCCATGTATATTTGTTTATTTTATGGGCACTGATCGGTTCGGAGGTGACGTGGGATACGAGGATTCCGTGCACCATCTGATCAAGATTAAAGATACCAATTGACATACTTTATCTTTTAAATTGCTGTAAGTAGGCAATCTTAAGGGATTTTGCAGTGACCCAAGTATAAGAAGTTACTGCGCAATGGTCTCTTTTTCTCTTCTTTTCTTCATTTACAGTAATACCATATCTGGAGGAGACTGAATACATACAAGGACTCTTTGCCTGGACTGATTAGCTACACCTGTTCGGGAGTGGCCAAGGACTTTGTGGTCTCTTAGTTTTGTATTAGTTGTACAAGTCCCCTTTATAGACTTGTTATATTGTCCATCGGCTGCCATCCTAATTTTTAAGATTGTATTATTTAAGATTTGTATCACTTTAATATGTATTGACTGTTATTGTTGGTTCTATTAATGACTTTGATATTCACTGTGCACCTTACTGTATATTGTGTTTTCACTCCAAGTGTGCATGGTTAGTTTTCACTTGTTTTCAATCAATTTAATTAAGTATTGGTTGTCTTTGTAGCTGTATTTCAGTTCCGTTTTTGATTATCGCAGTGCCCTTTTGTTGCTACATTAGATTATACTGGTAGTTAGCACTTCAATATTTCGTTAGGTACGAGCGCTTTGTTGTATACATTTAGCACTATTTTGATTCCATGTAAGATATTGTAATTATGTAATTTGCTCCACTATGTTTCACAAATGTATAGAAACAGAAATATGCCTTTTTAACCCTAGAATTGGTTAAGAAACAAATGAACAGATACGTAGCTGAGTGAGGAGGAGACCTTTGTAGGTTCATGAACTGTTCAGTGTCTTAGAACCATGAAGGCTCCTGCATTATCTCAAACAATTAAATGAAATACAATTGTATAAAATATAATAAAGCTGGCCACTTTCAAACCTTACATAGGGTTGCAACTGGGTTTCGAAATGTTCTCATGCAAAGAGAAAATGATATAAGTACAGCAGCACTTTGAGGATTAATAATATTTTGTCTTTCTGAATAAGAGGAGCATAAAGGTTACAAAGCATTATACATTTCCATTATTGTATTTTACTTGCTCTTATTATTTTTCACTTGTTCCTATTATATGATGTATTTTCCCATTATTTCAATTCAATTGTAAGCTCTGCAGGCCAGGGACTCACTAATTCCTAATGTGTAACCCCCTGTTTAATACACTTGTGTAACTGTTATTATCTCCCAGTACTGTCTGTATTATAATTAGGTTAAACACTATATACATTGGTTCTATAATATACATACTGCATAGTACATACACATATGAACGGGGATCTTTTCAAGAATCCAATCCCAACACGTACCTGCAACATGCTGCCAAAGGAGGCTGAAAATATGCACATTTAATAGGAATACTGCTCTCACTACATCTGAACAAAGCCGACTGGCTTTAGCACGGAGAGATTTGGATTTTCTTATCCTATTTATTTGTTTTGCTATTCTTTTAATCTGAGTTATGATGACCCCGTTTTCAGTTCATAACAAGATAGTAAAATGTATCTTGTGCATCCAAACAACAGGAAAGAAATCCTTCCTGGCAGAAACACATTCTGGATCATGGTTTGGTGGCAAGTGAGTTTAGGGCTAACCAGCTGTAGATAATACATCCCATCCGCCTGTGCATGTAAAAACCACAGGCAGGAAGCAGCCTACACTTTCAAGACAATTTCTTATATTTATATCCTCCTCTGTGGCGTATCTAGCTTCAAAAATTACTCCTGTGACTTGGACTAAATGTTAATGATACCGTATTTTAACATTTTAAGTTGTTGTTGTGGGAGAGTGGGTACATTGGGTACAATGCGGTATATTTTATTTTGTCTTTTTGCCCAATAAAATCCCATTAGAAGAAAGAACATATTTTGCAGATATAAAACCTATTGACATTGAACTCTTTGCCTTCATATGGTTTTGAAAATCTTTGATTCACTTATTTTTCTTATTCAAGGTAGTTCAAGAAAAATGGGGAATAGGATAAATGGGGGTATGAATAGCCAATACAAATCACATATTCCAAAACAGGTGACAGATATTACCACGCACAAGTAGATCACTACTTACAGGTTTTTTTTTTTTGTAGTAAATTCATAGTCGATTTATTGTGAAATATTGTTATTTCTTTAGGTGCAAATGACACTGAAACACACCTATATGGCCAGAATTTGGCGCCAACAGGTAATCAATCGGAAGTTAAAATCAATACATATAAAAAACAATAATAGTGTGGTAAGTCAAATGGAATTACACCAATGTTACAGATATTTATAAAGTGCATAACGAAGAATGACCAACCTTAATCGTGAATCTTTAAAGAACTGAAGGAAGTTCCATCATACTTAACAAACCGCCCACCTGCAACTGGTGGCGGTGACAAGGCAATGGAAATTCAGTGACTGGATATCACGGGGCATAGGACTGCAACGAATCTCAGCGCTGCTGGAACCCAGCCAGAAAGGGCTCACATGACACTCACATGGAATGCAACGGAATGTAATGGTTCCTATTGCAGTGTGACACAGTCCAGCACTGCTCCCAGAGACACGGACACTAAATGTGCATCAAAAGTAACTAACACTAAATACAGGTACAAATGATAATAATGTGTATCAATACATATAATGTATGCATATATAATACTTGATCTGAATACCATCACGGCATCCATAAAGATAACTTTCTCTAGCATCAGTACACTTCATGAGATATCCAACCGTATCGTCCCAAGAGATCTAACCAAAAATAGAGGATGGAGAGTGGACTGAAAGGAAAAAAAGCAGCTTGAGTTCTCATAATTCAGAAAAAACATCTCAAATCTAATTCATACCTTTAGGTCTGATAGTATCCAGAGTAAAAATCCACCTGCTCTCTCTTTGCAGCAAACGCTGCTCCCTATCGCCACCTCTCTTGAGGGGACCCACCAAGTTTATGATTTGGAATTTGAGCTGACTCACATTATGTCTGGACTTCCAAAAATGTCTAGTAACTGGAAATTCTAAAGGGGTTTCCTCTATCTTTTTAGCGACACTCAAATGTTATGTTTGTGTTCACTCCATCTTTTTTGAATTAGGCGGATGGTCTTTCCAATATAGGCTTTCCCAAAAGGGCACCAAAGAAGATACATCACAAACAGTGTATTACTGGTATAAACCCCATTCATTTTTTGCCCCGGTCCTAGGATGACTGAATAGCTCCCCTTTAGTGACAGAATTGCAATGGGTGCAATCTAGGCACGGACAGGTGCCACATTTCCTTGCCGATAGATATCTCTGAGGATCAGATGGAACCCAAGGATTTGCAAGGACCAAGGTGTCTCCCAGGTTTTTCCCCCATTTAAATGAAAAAAGGACATGATTTTTAGATAGTTCTCTTAATTTCAGATCGCTAAACACAATTTTCCGGTGTCGTAACACACTATTTGTAACAAAATTAGATGTAGTCATATACGTAGATACAAAGGGAATCCTTTTTAAATTTTAGTCTATATTCCTAGTTTTTTGGTTTAGCAATCATGCTCTACCCACAGATTCAAGTTTACATATGTGTCCATCAAAAATGTTGATAGATTAACCTCCGGTGGAAAATGTTTCAGCCATTTCTGTGAGTTGCGTTTCCATAATCGTTGGCTCACACAATCATTTTGACTCGCATGAGCTGACTCAACAGTAGATTTCTCACCAAAGCTGAAGAATTTTATATTTTAGGAGATTATTACAATCAGTTGGTTTAACATAAATGTTAGTCTGTATTTTTCATTAACCTTAATAACCCTAACATCCAAAAAGTGTAGTTCTTTATAGTCACCAGTTAATGTAAATGTAATAGTAGGATGTTTGGAGTTACAATAAGGCAATTGCCAAACTCTACCAGAGGTTGCATTGAACCCCTCCATAACATGAAAATATCACTGATATACCGCCGCCTAGGGTACAATGTTGCACAAAGGAGTCCTCACTACAAACAAAGTGGTATTCAAAATCATGCATAAAAATATTTGCCTAGTCCGGTGCAGCATTTGGACTCTTTTCTAACACCGTGATATTGAAATTACTCTTTCTTAATTGACAAATCTCAATCCAGCGTTTTTTTGACTGCCGACAGACCTTGTGGATGCGGGATAGAGGTATACAAACTTTCTACATCCAATGTTACTAAAAGTGTATGATCAGATATCACCCACTCCGTGCAAGATTTTTAGAAAACGTGTTGTACCCTGGACATATGATTTAATCTGTAAAATATAGGCTCTCAAACTCTCAATACATTATCCACATACATGGCAAGCAGTTCAAAGATGGAATTAGAACCAGCCACTATGTGTCTCCCTGGTGGTTTCTCAGATTGTTTATAGATTACAAAACTGGATGTATTGGATATTTATTCGTTAATATAGCTAATGTCTTTGAATCAATTATATTTTGTTATTTATTTATACCAACATTTATTTAGCACCCTTATCCAGGGGGCTGTCCATTACTTAGTAAAATAATGATGGGGTTATATGTGGAACATTTCATGTGATGGGCATAGTGAAATTGTTAATATGTCTTTCTAGTGGAAAGAGTGGAAACATTATGGTCTATCTATGGGTTAGGTCTATTTAGAGCTTGCTTGGTTGGTGTGCAGGGGTTGGAGTCGGGTCTCTGGATTGTCAGTGGCATGATGATGGTTTGATAGTAGAGGCGAATGGATCGGTGAGGTGGGTGACCATGGAGGATTTTGCAGAGACTTTAGGAAGGTGTGAGGTAGGGAAAATCATTGGCATTGGGGAGGGCACAGTGAGAAAGTGGATGGGATAGAAGGAGGTTAACTAGGGGATCATAGAATGCGATGGAGAAGAGATGATTTTTGAGTTGGCTTCTGAAGATAGTTAGGGAGGGGCTTATTGGATGTGGTGGGGGAGCTTGTTCCAGTGGAGAAGGGAAAGTAAGGCAAATAATTGGAATCAAGAGGAGGCACAGGGGGCTGGGGGGGGAGTGAGGGTTATGGCAGTAAGAGAGCGAAGAGGACAGGAAGATGTGTAGCGAGAGCTGTGTGTTGCAAGGTAAGGGAGGGGCAAGATCATATAGAATTTTGTAGACCAGGGTGAGGAATTTGAAGAGGGAACATTGTTGGATGGGTAGCCAGTGGAGTTGGGAAAGGAGAAGGGTGGTGTGAGCAGAGTGGGGGAGATTGAGAAGTGTACAGGCTGCAGCATTTTGGATTTGTTTGAGTGGTATGGAGGAGTGGAGGGGGAAACCGAGGAGAAGGGAGTTACCATACTCAAGATGGGTGAAGATGAGGGAGTGGATGAGAAGCTTAGCCAAGTAGAGGGAAATGACTGGACACAATTTCTTATGTTGTATAGGTGGTAGCGACAGGTCATAGTGATAGAGGTGATGTGTTGGGCGAAGAGGAGAAAGGATCAAAGGTGACTCCAAGGTTGCGAGCAGAAATGGAGATGGAAATGGTAATGGGGGGGAAGGACATGGTGGGGATTGGGGAGGATGGGAGGGAAGAGGAAGCAGGAAAGTAGAGGACTTAAGTCTTAACTGGGTTAATTTGTAGGAAATGGAAAGACATTCAGGTGGAAATGGCAGAACAGAAGGTAGATATGTGGGTGGAAAGTTTGGGTGAGAATAGTGAGAAGGAGAAGTATATTTGGATGACGTCTGTGAAAAAATGGATGTTGAATTCATAGGAAGTGATGAGGTCAAACAGGGAGGCAATGTAGAGGGAAAAGAGGTGGGGACCAAGAACGGAGACTTAGGGCATGCCCACTTGGAGGCTGGTGGGTGGAGAGGATGAATTGTTGAAGGTGATGGAGTAGGAGCAGTGGGAAAGCTAGGCTGAGAAGGCGGTGTCAGTGATGCCGAGGTGGGTGATGGTGGAAATAAGATTGAGGTGATCAACGGTGTGAAAGACTGAAGAGAGGTTGTGGAGGATGAGGATGGAGGAGAGTTTAGAGTGGCGAGCTTGGGAGAGAAAGTTGTGGATGGTGAGGAGGGAAGTTTCACTAGATTGTGAGGGATGGAAGCCAGACTAGACAATTGGAAGGAGGGAATGAGTGTGGATTAATGTGGATAGTTGGTTGTGAATGAGCACTCAAGGAGTTTGGAGAAGTATAGAAGGAGTAAGATTGTGCAAGAGTAGAGGGAAGGGCAGGGTTGAGATGGGTTTATTTGAGGAGAGGGATGACCACAGGAGTTTTGAAGGAGTCTGGGTCTTGTCTGTTGGATAGAGAGAGGTTGAAAAAGGAAGAGAGATAGGGAGGAGGTTGGAAGAAGTGTGGAATGGGGTCAGAAGGGATGTGTTGAAGGGAGCATTTAATGATTGAGAGGAGATCATCTACAGAAGTTGGGCAGAAGGAGGGGAAGGAGTTGGTAGTGGGAGTGGGTGGTGGTGTTGGATGGAGGGGGGGCGCAGTGGGGAAGGAAGTACGGATGTTAATTTTTTGTGAAAAGTAGGAGGAAAGTCCTTGGCATGGATGAGGTGATGGCGGGTATTATAGTATATCTGGTTTTTTTTTTTCAAATTGAGACTGGAGGTGTATTTGGGCAGAGGAGTATGGATGTGGCAAGTGAGGATGTGAAACGGAAAGATTTCCATGATCTCTTGGCTGTATGAAGAGAGAGACAGAGTGTTTTGTGTTGGCAGCTAAACCAGGGTGGTGTCTTTGTCATGGGACGCACAGGGTGAAGTGGTGCGATTGTGTCAAGTGAGTTCAGTAGGAAAGAGAAAAAATATGTGAGTGGGGGGGAGGAGTGATGAGGTGGAGGAGGTAAGGGAGTGTGGGTCAATGGATTTGCGGTTTCTGCGAAGGATAGGATTTGGTGGGGATGAGGAGGCAAGAGGAGAAGGGAGGCTGATGCCAAGGATAGTGGAGAGGAGGAGGTGATCAGCAGTTGGGACAAGCAGTGTGGAGGGGGACTCGTCATCATGCCATGAGGTTAAGGTCGAGGGTGAGGGGGGTTTCAGTGAGAGCCCAAAGGAGGAGATGTGGGGGATGAAGGCCGAGGCAGAAGTGGTGATGGGTAGGAAGAAAGCAAGAGCAGGCATAGAATTCAAAGGAGGGAAAGAGGAGGGAGGTTGGGAGCGAGGGGACGAAAGGGGGGTTGGGGGCATGTGTCCAGGACGAGGAGACATGGAGACTGTAACAGGGACTTATCACAAGGGTAAAGGTAATGGGGGAATAATTCGTAATAGGGAAGGAAATATGTTTGCTTTTGCGACCGGAGTAGTCAATTTTGAGAGCACGGGAAGGGAATTATCAGATTGGGAAGCAATGGGAAGGGAACAATTAATTAGGAATCACTGGCAAAGGGAACAATGGATTTATGAGCACTTGGAAAGGGAACCATTAGATTAGGTAATGGAAAGGGTAAAAGAACAATCTCCCCACAACAACAATTAGGAATAATTAGAGGAGAGGACAATGGATTTCTTAGCTCTGGGAAATAATCATTGGTAATGCGATTGAAGCGGGGTGGGGTGACGATATAGAGTGGGAACTCTGGTGAAGGGAGCAAACCAATAGATATTACAACAAGAATTAGGTAAATGTTGAAACACTTGGAAAATGGGCAATCAAAGCAAGACACTGAGGGTGGGAACATTGTATTTTGAGCTTTGGGGGAAGCAAGAATGTCTGGTAATTGGTAAAAAAAATGGTAACTAGAACCAGAGGCAGTCAATTGACAGCTGGTAAGATAACTTAGGTAGGCAGAGGTGTTGAAGGGGGGGTGAGAGGAGAAGTCCTAATAGTTCTGGTGGTTTTCGGTGGGGCAAGAAATATTTTGTCAGAGACATAGGCATAAGAGTAGATGTGGTGGCAGCAGGACCCGAAAGGGCAGGAGCAGGAGGAGGGGCTTGCGCCCGGACTGTGAGAGACAGGAGATTCTCTTGTAATAGGTCCATGCGTCGGTCGTTCTGCTCTAAATATTTCTCAATCTTCAAAAACATTCTGGCGTGCGTGCTCAAGCCTCGCCCCACCTTAGCGGGGTCCATGTTTGTAGGGCCGAGTATACTGTAATGATGCACTCACCACAAACAAGGCGTGACCGCGAGGCCGAGGTGAGGATTTGACAAACACCAACCCACAGCCACGAGGGTGCATCTGGAGTGTAGATAGGTCAAGGTAGGAGAGGTCAGGATGGTCAGTGATACTTGCCGAGGTCTGGGATTAGAGAGGTACAGATCATTGCAGGTACTTTTGCCAAGACCGGGATTGGAGAGGTGCGGATTGTTGTGGGTAAGCCGGGGTCAGGAGCGGAGAGGTACCGATCGTCGTTTGTAAGCCGGGTCAGGAGCAGAGAAGTGCGGAATCAAAAAAGCAAGCAAGGTCAGGAAACATAGGACAAGACAGGCAAGGCTCAGACAGGAGGCAGAACTGCAGTAAACACAGCGCACATAAACAAGGTTATGCTTAGCCAATGTGCCAGAGGGCAGGAGTATGCCTGGCTGTGGTTGGCTGAGGGAGACAGCACAAGTGTAACCCTTTAGACAGAGGAGCTAGGAAGCTTCTGTGTGCGTGCGCGGGTTCCGCGCATAGAGGGTGCGTGCTTAGCAGGCGATGACATCACTGCGTGAGCGAAGCCTAGAGGCAGGACCAGAGGGAATGGCATTTAGTGCCGAGTGCGGTCCGTGCACGCCCCTAGAAGGAATGCTGGCATTCGCCGTTTCACAAGATGCGCTTCATGAGGCAGAAGAGGCAGGAGATCCGCAAATCTAGGTAGGTAGGGAGCGTGCCGAGGATGGCAGGATGATGGATCCTTACAGTTAGCCCCAATCCCATTAAGTGTGTTTTCAGTGCAAATTGTGTTACATTGTGTGTATGTCTTTTCATGGAATAAATTACAGTTTATTCTACGTCCTTGCCTTGCTCAATCGTATGATCCCAGTTTAAATGGTGTTAATAACCCTGGTCTCCCGTGACAGAGGTGTCGGCCGCCAGTGTAATCTCTTTTGGGCGGAAGTCAACTGCCTCAATTAAATCCGTGACCTCAGGGGTATCATCTAGGGTAACCTCTGAGGCATCTGAGACTGATCTATCGGCACAGGCGGAACCTGCAGGAAAGGTATTGCCCTGGTGGAACTCAATGTTCCAGGGTTATCTCCCCTATATGAATAGGACCAGGTTCCTACTAATTAGTGGGGATATAGTTGACCACTGGTGAGAGGAAGGGGAGTTCTCTGCAGAGGAGGCTGCCAAAGTTATTAGGAGGAGGGAGCAAGAGATTAAGTTGGGAGTTATACAACCCACTGGTTTAGTTGTCAACTTTTATGTGCAACCCTCACAGAAGCCCTTATTCTGGGTACAGCCAGGCCAGGCCTGTGGCCGAAAATTGACCAAGCTAAGCCGGGCTGATCGGTTGATTGTACAAAGATATAGGCAGTCCATTGGGTTCGATTTCCCCTATGTCCCGAGCCCATCATGAGGGAGACAGAGGATAACAGGAATAAGTGGCTAGAGGATGCCATATGGGACTATCTGACCTCTAAGTGCAGGTACTCTATCTTCCACACTAAGACCGGATCACTTATCTGATGGGGGTATGGTATAAGCAAGCAGCTTCCTTGAGTGACAGGGGGAGGCGGGACAAGGCCTGTGTTCTGCCCAATCCTGGGCTCAGACGTTGAACCCTCCCCCAGGGACTTAAGGGGCTACATTTTCTAAATGTAGTTAGTTGTCTCTCCTATGAGAGAGACTGGTTTCACAGAAGAGGTATGCAGGGTTCTGTCACCTTCTATCCGCTCCCTTAGAGGAGTGGGAGTGAGAACCATACCCCCTGCTCCATCAGTGAGTAGGGGGAGAGTATAGGGCCAGCTCTGGGGGCCTCAAGCCCCAGAGTTTGAGTCCAGGGACCATCCTGAGGCTGGAGACCAGTGTTAGTGTATGTAGATGCAGACTGGCTGCTGTATTCTGTGTGGAGAAGAATAAAGACTGTTCTTGTTACAAAATATAGTCCTGTCCGAGTTTGCAGTCTATCAGGGGGAATATGAGAGAGTTCTTTCGCAGGGACTACCTCCAGCACTCCTGGAGCCTGCGAAAGATGGAGGCGCTGACTCAAAAATGAAGGGGAACCAGATATCAACCCTGTAGCCTGTCCTGTTTTCCCCAGCAACATCAGCAGGATCTCAGACGTTCTGTTCACCAACAGGTACTCAGCACCACTACACACCTGGTAGCCAAGGGAATCTCCCACAAGGTGGGGGAAACACAGCTACACTCACAATTCTTTATATACCTGTAGTACATTTAGAGAATTGTTTCACAAGTGTGTAATGCTTGTAATTGCCCACTGTTCCACATGTGCTTAGCTCAAAGTTCCATTTGGGTGGAATGTCACCTTCAGTTGGTGTTGTGGTCAAATTTGAATTGTGGCTACATAAGGACAATCTTGCTTCTTGTCTCCAGGATTCAGCACAAATGAATCGCCCACTTTTGGTGTTTCCTGGATATGGTATCTCTTCGTTGTTTCATTTTGTCAGACAGAAGCTATTTTTATGTGACAGTTCTTTGTGGTTATGGAAAGGGAATGCAATCTTTAATATTCCTTTCAATGTCTTGACGGAGAATGACAGAACAAGCGATTTTTTTATGTTCAGATGAAAATAATTTATTGTCCATGAAATTAATAGGAATTAAAGAAATACAGTATACAGCTTTCGAGCAACTGTGGGTTCAACAGTTTTGTATATAAACTCATTGACCAAATTCCTCAAACCTGACCATCCCTGTCATCAACATCACTACCATATCATTTCCAAGATGTATTGCTTCATTACTAAGGGACATTCATTGTTTTGTGCAGCAGCAAATATTTGAATGATTTCTAGAATATGCTTGGTATTATTTTTATCATCATTTATTTCTAAAGCACCAACATATTACACAGTGCAGTGGGGGTGCAGAGATGTCATAATTACGTAAATTGTTGCATACAAATATGGACTGGTATGCACAAAGGATGCACAAAGATAATGAGGGCCCTGCTCGCGAGAGCTTACCATCTAGAGAGACAATTTTGAAACAAAAGGTAAAGTGGTTGCTCATTGTGGGATCAATCGGGGTGAGGTGTTGTTGGCCATAGCCCCGCCCATGGTGCGCCATCGGACTTGGCGCATTTGGTGACGCACGGTCTGACCATTCTCGGGGGCAGGTGCCTTCAGCGTATATATTTCTTCAGTTCAACCCTTGGTGGCC
Source organism: Ascaphus truei (assembly GCF_040206685.1). Taxonomy (NCBI): domain Eukaryota; kingdom Metazoa; phylum Chordata; class Amphibia; order Anura; family Ascaphidae; genus Ascaphus; species Ascaphus truei. The sequence goes on from NC_134484.1 coordinate 228,454,935, forward strand.
CACTTATTGGCTGTGCGCCCGTTCCTTTTTTCTACATTGCATCAATTACTTCACTGGGCTGCACGCTATTTGGGACGTTTCTTATTTGGACAATATGTGAGTATTCTTGAATTCATGTTTTCCAATGTCATGCTGTGAGTCCAGGGACCACCCCCATGAGAAATATCTAGGGGCTTCACCTACAGCCACATCTTGAGGGGATTATTGGCCCCCACAAAGGACTTTACATCTTTATTCATCTCACTAGTCCAATTTCACATGTCCCTGTCATTATCTATATGAATAGATCCAGTGCTGGAGCATTTAATCACTATATATCTATCTGGAGTATGAACCAGCCACAAAGCTGGTTCCATTAAGGTTTGGGCGTGTGGATGCTTTTAGTTTTAGTACACAGTATTGAAGCAGGGGATTTGTACATCATAGACCGAACAGTCCTTCAATGGTGTGCAAACCATTTTTTTTTTTATCAAGAAATGTGCTTTAAAAAGAGAGGGGAAAAAAGAAAGCGCAGGACCCCCTTGCGCTTTCTTCTTTTTCTCTCTATCTAGCTGGCTTTGTCCTGACTTCAGCCTTTCCAGAGCAGCATCAGACCCTCCATTCATAAGAGAAGTTTAATAATATACTTTGCATCGGGGTGTTTTTGTATATTTAATATCACATAGATGTTATATAACCCACTATTCATTTTTTGTTATTTATCTGCGGTTACACATACTGTATTATTCACATTTTTTGATCACAGGTCTTATATGACCATTTGATTTAAACTATAATTATCTATTACATATATTGATGTGCTTGGGTATTTTTTTGGTGCATTAAAAAGCTACAACAATACAAATATTCAATAATAAAACATTCTTAACATCTACCTTCCATAATATAATTCTAAAAAAAATAGGACAACAGACAAAAAGGCCCTCATAATATATACAATTATCTTTCATAATATTTATAATTATCATTTATAATGCAATCACCATATGATCATTTATAACAATGGTCTTGACGTATATTGTAAGTCATAAAAATGGTCTAAAATCAACAATTTCGGTCATACCCCTTGGAACTATACTATCCAATTCATGGATTCAGTTACTCTCACATTTTAAGAGGAGGATTTCTCTATAGCCCCTCTAAGAATACCACATGATCAATACATTGAATACAAAGTTGGCTTAGATTATGTTTAACTTCAAAGAAGTGTATCCTACAGGGGAATCTTTTGGAATCTCACCCAAATTTCTATTAACTTGTCAAATAGCGAATTTATGTTATGTAGTTTTTTTCTTAACTAGTCGCCTAGTCGTTTTCCCCACATATGCTTTTCCGCAAGGACACCATAAAAGGTAAATTATAAAACTAGAGTTGTATGTAAACAAATATTTGATATTATATCACCTGCCTGTCCTAGGATATTGTAAAGATTGACTCTTGATCACTGAGTTACAATGAATACAATTTAAACAAAGGTATGCACCCAATTTTGTATTATTTTTTGGTAAAAAGTGACAAAGTTGAGAATATGAGGCAAGGGGGGGGGGTCTGACGTAAACAGCACTGGGATCTGAGCAGCCATTTTAAGTCAGCATCCATCTTAGGTGCCTGATATTGTCATCCATTTTGTTTATTGTCTGCATGAAAGTGGAATAAGAATGGAAGTTTGAAAGGGACTCATTTTTTTTTTGCTTCTAAGTTTTAAGTGATAATAAGCCTTTCAGCTAACCACAAGACCTGGGAGAAATGCGCCACTGTTATGAAAATAAAATATAGATAACAGGCACATCTCGCATTCAGGGGGAGGTTCTCATGGTCATATACATCCTTTCTCAGAAATCAAGTATATAGAGAAAAGGTCACCGGCTTGTATAATGAATTATAGCTGAGTCAGTTCATTTTTAGTATGAATCTTACAGTTATGTTAACTCAATGTTCCCTTATTCATATTTTGTTTATCTTATACGCTTTGTAATGACGCACACGCCACCTCATATAGGGGGCGTGGGCTTAGTATTTTGGTATAAATATGGCTTGTAGGCCAATATGTTGTTGGGGAAGTTTTATTTTGAAACTTCCTTCTATGTGTGCACATGTATACAAAATAAACTCATTTGTTATTCTGTCATAATCCTCAGACTTGTTTTATTTATTCACGCTTTTCACAAAAGGAACCTCTGGGACTCGCCACTTCTGGTGCTATCTGCTCTGACAAGGTATTCAAGTATATTCCTACCCCTACTGTAGGCAAAAAGAGGAGGACACTTAAAAATGTATATAAAAACAAAAAACAGAATCACATGCCCCATATTCAATTTAATAAAATTAATGGTTGGAGATAAACGTTAAAATTCACACTCACAGTGTCCCCCAAATTTCGCTCTCAAAAAACGCTCCCCCTGGACTACATTATCTGCAGCAATGACGGGCAGACCGAAAGCCCAATCGACCCAGGGAGTCACGAAATACTTCGCTCCTTCCCCACGGAGCTCGGAGGCAGCCCCTAAAAACCAAGATGGCGCCGGCTCAACTAGCGCACGTGGCCCCAAACACACAGCACCAGATCGGGACCGATCTGAAGAGCTCTTACCCCCAGAAGACGGGGTCACATGCGAGTACATGCAGGAGCTCATGGCCTCTATGCTGGATAAGCTCCATACTTCCCTGCAGACGGACTTAAGAGCCGCGGTCACTGAGCTTAAGCATATCACAGGCCTCACAGAGCGCACCTCGGCCCTGGAGAATAAAATGGCGGATACCCTACAAGCTCAGGAAGCGGCTGACAATGAAATATACTGACTGGGGGCAGAGATAAGCAGTCTCCGTGACAGCCTGGAAGATCAGGAGAACCGCGATCGGCGGCAAAATATTCGGATCCGTGGCATACCAGAATCAGTGCCCCCCAGTCAACTAAAAGCATATCTCCTTGATTTCTTCACTTCAGTATGCGGAGACCTTGAGCACAAAGATTTAGAAATGGACAGAGCCCACCGCGCACTGGGACTGTGGTCTGAGGACCCTAATCGAATGAGGGACGTCATTGTCCGCCTCCACAGATACTCTATAAAAGAGAAAATCATGGAGGCTTGCCGAGCTAAAGAGCCCATCAAATTCAAAGATGACCCTTTACAAATCTACAATGACCTATCAAAAACCACGGTCAATCGCCGCAGAGAATTGAGACCCCTGACTCTCTTACTGCGAGACAATGAAGTCAAATATAAGTGGGGATTCCCATTTAAACTCCTCGTGCAGAGAAACGGCAAGTTCCTTACCATCAAACATCCCAAGGACATGGAGCAATTTGCCGGGCACTGAGCCTCAGCCCACCTCCTAGCTGGACAGTCGACTCCTCTAGACCCCAAGGGCCGGACACGACGGAACCCCCGATCAGAGCCTCAGAAAGACAGAAGCAGCAGAGAAATAAATAAAAATGCTGCCCCTCCGCTCTCTGAGTTTAGCCCTATACCCAGTTGTTACCTAGTTTGCCTAGTTACAGAACAGCCCAGTTGACTACTGAGACCCAGCGGTGGACGGGAAGCAAGCATCATCGGCCAACAACCCATAATCATATCGCCGCCTAATGGAGGGAAGCAGCCACTGAGAGAGAACGCTGCACCCAAATCCTACCTCGATGTCCCTTACCAGCAGCACCTACCTCTTCAGCGAATCCTGTGGACGCAAGATGGCCGACGACCGTGGAAACCAGAGGAGCGCTGCTTTTTTGCTTGCGGGCGACAGGAAGAGGAGCACGGGAGATTTGCCTTACAAGCGGAGGAGACAGAGGCGGAGAGGAGATAGAGGCGCACCCTGTCTCTCTTTCTCTCCCTCTCTCACCATTTGCCCAGAGCCCTATCACAGCCTCACCAAAGAAAGGGGACCTACTTACCTAGGTTAAGCCTCCAAAGTTTGTGGCTCCGAATAAGACCTCTGACCCTACCTCCGGGTGATGGGCTGGACGCCCCAACAACCGTGAGTACCTAAGGCCCCGTAATCCGGTCTGGCCCTCCTGGCTAAGATCTTGACGCACAGGCAGGCCCGGATAAACGTGGGGTAGAACCACCGCTAACACCACAAATTCTGACCGAGTGCCTGGGGGCCCTAGTTAACCCGTAACCAGACCCAATATGGCTACAACACTATGCCTTGGAGGTGAAGCGAAGCAAAGTACTTTGCGCGGAGATATCAGGATCGCAGCACTAGCCGTAGGCACTCACGCAAACGAACTCTGATCACTGTGTATATAGTTATTATTTAATTGGTATACCACACAACCCCCTGTGCTCCCCCCACCTCCAAAAAGAGGTTTCACCAAGTCCCAAGTTAACCAGGTTACCTTGCACAATGATTAGGATATGGGACGCAAGAGAATTCAATTTCCCCTGATCCCCCCCCCCTCTTCCCAAGCAAAACCGTAGAAGGATTAATGCTAAGGATGTTGGCAGTGATAATCAATAACGGATACTTACTCTCCCACAATATCTTCCCTTATCCCTCCCCTCCTCCCCCCCACCTTCCACCCCCCACCATCCCAAAAGGATTTCTCATACAATTCACTTCCCCCGTAGGCGCATACAATAATTGCCGCAGAGACAGGTCCCATACACGTATTAAGAGGTAACCCTCAACTCGCTGTACAGAAAATGGCATGCCGGTCACATTCCGGTCAAATACGTTGCTACGCACATCATAGAGAGCTGCGACTGTAACTCCTACTAATCATGTAGTCAAGCCCAGCCCTCACTATAGCTGTGGCCACGCAGATAAAAAATCCTACACACAGCAGTTCCCATTGTTGATCCACAAGGGTCTCGAACCCTTCCCCCACCCACCCCTACCCCTTCCAACTTCCCCCCCTAGCTGCAAACGCTGACATCCCAGTAAATAAGGCCATACACAGCAGGTCTCATTGCTGACTGAGCAACACAAAAGGGCTGAGAAAAAGTCAGGGGGTGACATCATATTCCTGCAGGAGACCCACTTCACATCCCAAGATCCCCCAAATGTATTTTAAAAAAGTGTTCCCAATGTGCTTTTTCGCTTCATTTAGTAGTAAAAAGAGGGGAGTAGCCATTTTAATCCGACAAGGCACTCCATTTAATCATGTCAAAACTACAGTGGACCCAGAGGGTAGATTTTTAGTGGTATAAGGCTCATAAGCAGGCTCGGCAATCGCCTTGATCAATGTATATGCCCCTAATAAGAACCAAATGGAATTTCTAAAAACAGTTCTCGAGGGCATTGACCCTGGATATCTGTCGTCATGCTGGTTGGTGGAGACGTGACCATGGTTTTAAACCCCACCGAGGACAAATCATCCACAATAGGTCGCCCCCATACAGCCCACTCCCAACACACTGGGAAAAGCTTCAGGGGGATATTAAATGAGTTCTCATTGGTAGACATCTGGAGATCCCAGCATCAGGGCCAGCGGGACTACACCTCTTACTCAACTCCTCACCAGACTTATTCTCGTATAGACTACTTTCTGGTAACCAAGAATGTTCTGGAGGCCTCCACTGAAACAGATATTGGCCCGATTACCTGGTCAGATCATGCCCCTATCACCTTGACCCTATCAGTACCATTCGTAAAAACTACTTCCTACTCCTGGAGACTAAATGATTCCCTACTGAACCATCCTGAAATAGAGAGAGAGAGAGATCAAAACCTCACTTAAGGACTATTTCTTCTTCAACTCAGGATAAGTCACCTCTCCAGCAATCCTCTGGGAGTCCCATAAGGCAGCAATCAGAGGTAAATTAATCTCTATTGCATCCCTTAGGAAAAAGGTTAAGCAAAAATTGATTAAGGAACTCACGGACAATATTATTATGCTGGAGCAAACACACAAAACTAACCCCTCAAAGAGAATTTATAAGACATTAACCGCAGCCAGACTAAAACTTAAACAAGCCCAGCTAGAAGATGCACAAAAGGCCCTCAAGTGGACAAACCAACAGTACTATGATAAGGGCAACAAGGCCGACAGACTCTTGGCTAGCAGACTGAGAGGAATACAGAAAAGATCCCAAATAACGGCGATCAAAAATAGGTCTGGTGAGATACAATACAGCGATAACAAAATAGCGGCAGAGTTTACTAAATACTATACCGAATTATATAACCTGCGAACCAAAAACAGCCAACCTGAACCAATAGCATCAGAATCAATAAAAAAATATCTAGATAACTGCCACCTTCCTACATTAACAGAGGAAGAAAATGCAGTCCTCAATGCTGAGATATCAAAAGAAGAATTAGAAGAGGCGGTCAAAGTACTAAAACTCCCTAAGTCCCATGGCCCTGACGGCTTCACTAATGTCTATTACAAGAGATTCCTACCAATACTCTCCACGCATCTATTAAAAATGTTCAACCATTTTATGGAGGGGAACCCAATCCCCACCTCAATGTCTCTAGCAAATCTGGCTATCATCCATAAAGAGGGCAGAGACCCGATGCAATGTGGAAGCTATCGTCCAATCTCCCTCCTCAACAATGACCTCAAATTGTATAGTAAAATTTTAGCAAATAGGTTAAATCCTATCCTACCGAGACTTATAAATATAGATCAAGTGGGGTTTGTCGCGGGCAGGCAAGCCTCAGACAATACCGTAAGATAATCAATATAATAGATCATGTCCACCTCACAGGAACCAAGGCTATACTCCAAAGTCTAGACACAGAGAAGGCGTTCGATAGAATCGATTGGCTATACCTAGACAGTACCATGCGTAAATTTGGTTTCAAAGACGCATACCTAGATGGAGTCCGTAGACTCTACCAAGACCGTCGGCAATGGTAAAACTACCAGGGGGCAGCCTACAGAGATTTAATAGTAAAAATGGCACAAGACAGGGATGTCCCTTATCCCCTCTCCTCTTTGCACTAACTATAGAACCCTTGGCGTCCACAATCCGAGATAATGTAGACATCCAAGGAATAGAAATTGGACATAAGCAATATAAGATATCTCTGTTCGCAGATGATATCATCTTAACGCTCTCTTAACCCCAAATTTCCCTCCCAAATCTCCAAAAAGAACTTCTAGACTTCGGTGAAATATCAGGATACAAAATTAATAGTGACAAATCCGAAGCGCTAAATTTAAACCTGCCAGAGCCAGAGGTGAAACTTCTTAAGCTAAATTTTAACTACCGATGGAGTTCCTCCTACATCAAATACTTGGGAGTAAATATATCTAGGAACTACCAATCCCTATATCAACATAATTACCCGGCCCTATTTCGGAAAATCAAACAGGATCTAGACAAATGGGAAGGATACCAAATATCATGGATCGGGAGAATGATCTCGGTTAAAATGAACATACTCCCCAGATTGTTATACTACTTCCAGACTCTCCCGGTCCACATCCCTGGCTCAGAATTAAATAATATCCAGAAACAAATCTTCCACTTTATTTGGCAGGGTAAAAAACCTAGGATCACAAGGGCTGTCCTACTCACCTCAAGAGGGAGAGGGGGTCTGGGAGTCCCAGATATTATAAGATACTACCAAGCCACCCAGCTATGGCAGGTAGTAGTGTGGAACGTGGACCCAGACCAATATTGCTGGTTAGACATAGAGTCGCAATACGCCGGCACACCTTCTCTGCCAGCATGCCTCTGGTCCCTGAACAAGGAAGATATACAAAACAGTAAATTTAAATTGGACCAATGAGGCATACGTGGGAGATCTGGACGAAATCCAAACTTAAATTCAAGCTCACGACCTCTAACTCCCAACTCGTTCCAATTCTTAAAAACCCAAAATTCCCACCTGTTTGTGAGCCCAGACAATTCGACCAATTTACAGCAAAAAATATCAGGGCAGTTGCCGACTTTCTGAGCTTAGGGCAGTTCCTGAGTTACCAAAGATTACAAAACAAATATGAAATGACAGGACTGAACGTCTTCAAGTACCTTCAGATTCGACACTTTATACACACTCTATCCCCAACATTGGAATTTCCCCCTCTCACTAGTTTTGAAAGGCTGTGCAGGGACACAGCCCACCAAAAAGGTCCCATAACCCAAATTTACGCAGAATTGGAGAGGGCGACAGACGCCCCCACCCATGATTACATGCTCAACTGGGCAGCCAAATTGAATATAGTTATAGACAGAGAGGACTGGGAAAGTATTTGGGAATCAGCCTCAGGAACTTCCATATGTACCACAATTAAGGAAAACATCTACAAAATATTGTTTCGCTGGTATCTTACCCCAGTCAGGATACAGCAAATCTACCCTATGGCCTCCGACTTATGCTGGAGAGGCTGCGGTAAAAAGGGAGACATGGCCCACATCTGCTGGTCCTGTCCAGAAATTCACAAATACTACTTAACCATACAATCTATAATAAAAGAGGTCACAGACCTCACAATACCCATTGAGCCGCTGACCTATCTATTGGCCAGGCCAATAGAGAACATTGACCGCCCAATAAGAAAATTAATCTCCTTCATATTCACAGTGGCTAGATGTGCGGTGGCCGCCTCATGGAAGAAGGTGTCAACCCCCCCCCCCCAAGCAAACAATAAAGAAAAGAATCCACGAGGTAACGTTAATGGAAAAATTATCAGCGTTCCTGAAAAGAACAACAACATTCTTTTATTAAGTCTGGGAACCGTGGCTGACTCACACAGCAGAATAAAACAGAACTACTCCTAATCTGAAACAGATGAGACGTGGAACGAACCTCTCACAGAAAGCTGAGGAGGTCGAGACCTTTCCCCCCTCTCTCCCCCCCCCCTCTCTTTTTCTGTTTCCCCCTTCTCGCTAGCCCTTTTGACCCAGGATTGGGGGTCGATGGCATGTTGAGGCTATCCATGTCTAAAAACAGAAAACCCTGTATTAGGCCAAGATATATCTGTAAAACTGTATACTGTATAAATGCCTAATAAAAAAATTTGAAACAAAAAATAAATTCACACTCACAAGTGTAGATGCATCAATCACATTTGGAACATCCTGATGATAGGTGGAAGTCAGCAAGCTGTACTTGAACCTGAATACCAGAGTGCAGCTGGAGAGTGTCACGGAAGACCAGGACTAATACCAGGGATCAATATCACCAGACAGAAAGAGTATATAAAATTAATTTATTGGAAAACAGTAATCCACAACAAAACATATGCACAGACAACATGCCCAACTGGGGAATACTGGGGTACCCTATAGTTCTAGGCGCAGGCATCTCCCTAGAGAGATTTCCCCCCTGCAATGTCCTCTGAACTGGACTCCAGGTCTGGCACCAGCACAGGAGTTGACACTGCAACTTCCCTTAGTTACAGCAAACTTCTGCAACTCTTCTGGCTCTGAATTGAGCTGAATTGAATTGCTAGGGGTCTCCATCCCCACCTGTTTATACCCTTAACCCACCATGTTGCAACATTCAGGGCCATGTGCTGGCTACGTGCCCAGGCCCTGATTGGTGGGTTTAACAGCAACATTACAAAGAGCAACATGAAAACTGCTACAGGGAAAGGCCACAGACAACTTTGGCAACATTTCTCCTGCAACCAAAATTAACCCCTGGTCCCTGAGGTTCTGGAACCAGGCTAAGTCATAATACATAGCTATACATACACATGACATAATACACCTGTATTACTGATAGGTTGGGGTATGTAACACTCTGACTGCAGGACAGGATATGGACCAACAGGGCAGAGGTAAGGAGTAGGTACACTGACCTTGACCTGGGATCTGAAGCCTGGGATGCAGGGGAAGACAAGTCCGGTTCTGGGGAAGATGCAGGCACAGGCAAGGCTCAAGACTCAGGACTAAATAAGGGCAGAGGAACCGGACTGGAACCAGGAACAAACAAGGATGGAGGAGCTGGACTGGAACAAGGAGGGAACAAGGCAGGAGGTAATCCGGTCCAGGCAGGGGTCAAGACAAACAGGATCAAAGGCAGAGCAAGGCATAGAGTACTTTGCACAAGCAAAGTCAGGTAGCAACTGCCTGCTATTTAAAGGCCAGCAGCAGCTGCTGGCAATGAGAGCCAGAGAGAGGCTTAGTTCCTGTCAGGGGAGGTAAGGGCAGGAAGTAAGATGGCCATGCTTGCTTCAGTGGAGATGAAATCACTTGCTGTTGGCAACTGAGACAGGTTTTGCTTGAAAGCAAGATGGTAACGATTGCTTCTATGAGGATGATATCACTTCATGGCAGCAGCCATCTTAGGTATCGAACAGATCCATAAGGCTGAGTACCCGCTGTGGTCGGTGGTGTGCGCAGCCGCGTGCGCGCGGGCCACCAGCCCCTTGCCTGCAGTCTGGTGGTCCCCGCTGCCTCCTTCCGACGTGGCTCACAACGTGCTGTGACGCGTCAGCCGGACGGAGCTACAAGGCTCTGGTGATCAGAAGCGCTGACATGTCACGTGGTACGCGAGTGAGCCAATGAGGAGGGGAGGAGGGAAGGAAGGGAGCTACGGGAAGGAGGCGGCTTGGGAGGGAAGTGTGCCTGTGTGTGTGTATCAGTGTGCAAAATGTACCATTGTTGTTGTGATGTGGGAAATGAAGAGCAGCGCAGGCTTAAAGAACGAAACCAGCTAGGTGAGGGGAGGAAGAGATGGGGGAGGGGGGGGAGAAGGTGAATTGGAGTGCGGAGAGACCAATGTTAAACCAATTGGGGGTACAACACATCCTTACCTCAAAAGAGAAAGTAATTGCAACGTAGATGGCCCGATCTATCCCTCTCCTCCCAGGTCCACAGCCTCCTGGACCCACAACCCCCACAACCTCCTCCTGCAGACCCACAACCTCTACTCCTTCACCCACAACCGCCTCCACACCTCTCCCCGGGCTCAATGGCCGCGCCCCCCCCGACCCATTTTGTCCACGCCCACCACACCGAAAAAAGTTTACTGCAGCCCACAGATCGCGGTGTAGTGACTTGCACATGCCACCGACAAGCAAGGCGGCCGTGCGAACGCGTGCAGTGGGGCCTTAGCCTTATAGGGTAATGCAGGGCTTAACCTTTATTAACAGCAGCCATATTTACCCCCACCGTCACAGAGAAGATGTTTGTAAAACCACACCATCAGTGTCCTGTGTCCAAATGTGTGTATATATATATATATATATATATATATATATACAGGTATATATATAATATATATATATATATATTATATAATATATATATACACAACAATTATTAAGGTTATGGTGGGTAAAAAAGTGACAAAAACCCTCCACAGTAAAGCATATATAGCAAGACATGCAAATGAACATACAGTAATATTTACAGTTGCTATATATATATATTATGTATCATATATAATTTATCAAATGTATGTATTTTAATAACATTTCTGTGGCACATACACATAAGTCTAACCTCATCATGTAATTACTTATAAAGGCTTTTTTCTACTAAACGAATTGTATTTATAATGATTATTTATTTGTTGTGTGTCTGTAAGAGACATGTGCATAGGTATAACCAGAGAGACAGATTTGAGGAAATTAAACCATTGCTTTTATTCAGCCCATCACTTTAAATAATACAGTTTAAGTAGGGTGACCAGATTTTGAAAATGAAAAACCGGGACATTTTTTTTTTAATTGTAGTACACTTTACTACCATTAGTCCTTGTTACGTGCGTGTGTGTGTACCTCACTAATTGAACAAAAAAAACCCAGATGTGAATGATTCTGTACCCATTAACCAGTGTCAGGATGCCCCCTCTTCACAATTTCTAAAGCAGCAATCCCGCCTGGGATCTTACACTACCGACCAACTTTATTCTTACTTGGCTAGCTCCGCGAATTTTGGAGTATCCCGGTTATCTGCGGTTTTGTGTCGTTTTCTCCGTGGTATATAGCGTTATATCGCGCCCGTGATTTAAGCATTTTATTCCCGCTGGCTGCAATACTGCAATGCTGTGTAAAAACGCATGGGGCGTTTGCGAGCTGTTGTCATTGAAGCCGAGAAATTCATGAATTGTAATGCAGTATATACTGTATATATACAGTTTATACTGTATAACAACAACCCCTATAACCCCTAACATACACATACAGTACTGTATATGCACATCAATGATACTATAGGCCGTCCCCTGGCGAGATGTGTTTGCAGCAGAGAGAACCGCTGCTCTCTCTGCGCAAACATCGGCATATTAAAAATGATTTAAAATACATTTTTATTCATAGTGTAGATGTGCAGGGGGTCTCCGGAGCTGAACCGCGTTGGTTTCAGGTCCGGGGACCCCCTGCTCCCCGAGATACAGCCCCCTTTATGAGGTGCCGGTATCCCTCTGCATTTAAAGGTCCCGATCACGTGACCGCGACATGTAAACAAAGCAGAGGGATACCGGCACCCCCTAAAGGGGCCTGTATCTCGGGGAGCAGAAATGCCGGGGGCGGGACTTTGTTCAATGCCGGGCCGCATCCTCCAATCAGCAAGGCCCAGCATGTTTCTACAGGAGAAGCCCAACCCCTGGCATTAAAAAAAATACTCACCGCCGGGCTGCTGCAATCTCCTCCTCCGCGCCGCCGCTCACTCGCGCACTGCAGCTAATTACTCGCGCACAGCCGCGGACATTAAAAAAAAACCGGGAACACACGGGGAAAAACCGGGACATTTCCGGGACACACAGGAAACCGGGACAGCAACCGAAAAACCGGGACTGTCCCGGCAAAAGGGGGACGGGTGGTCACCCTAAGTTTAAGGAAACAAAAAAATAAACATCCTATCCTTTTGTAAGGGCTAACTCACTTTCCCAATCCCTATCTGCAGGGCTGGGAGGATAGGCCTCTTTACAACCTATGACCCCATAGTCCAAAAAGGTACCTGTAAGCAGGGGGCCCTTTATGTCAGTCTCTGGGTCTGGGTTGAGGGGCCACCCTCTGTCGGGTTCCAGGGTCTGCTGTGACCTGGAGGTCTGGTTCCTGATCTCTTGCAGGCAGCACAGTCCTTCTGTGCTCATGAGATCTCATGAGATCTCCTGCAGTTCAAGCAGGAGGTTTTTCTACCTGTCTTATGAGCCAGGTTGAGACTGGTTAATTGTCTCTGGTTGCAATTAACCAGCTCCGTGCTGGATTCCTCAGACCAATAAAGGATTTCTATTGAAACCCTTTTTTATGTGGGTTAAGGCACTGTTACAGTGTCCTATTCATTTAAAATAAAATACAAAAATTAAGTTTCAAAAAGCGTATTAAAACATTATAATGATTTATCACTGAATTGGAGGTGAATTGCTTATTCAGGCTTTAGTACTGATACAGTACTTTAGTTACAGTACTGATACTGCACCGACACACTTTATTCGAGCAAATACCCGGTATGTACCTGGCAGATACCTGGAATGCGCCGCTCCTCACCTCTGACAAGCCCCGTTGCATTTGCCTTCCCAGCCTGGGTTCATGCCTGGCTGATGGGCGGCTGATCTGTTAAATGATAATGATTAGGATTTAATAGGCTGCAATGCTTCGCGTGTCTACCAGATGGCATAAATTCATGAATTGTAATGCAGTATATATATATGTACTGTGCAGTATTGCAGCCAGCGGGAATAAAATGCTTCAATCCCTGCTTGGAAAATACCTCAATGCACTCGGGCAGAAAACAGTCACAAACCTCAATACACCCGGGTATACCCGAATTCGTGGGACTAGCCGAGCTCGAATAAAGTGTGTCGCCAGTGTATAGCTTTGAAAGTGTCATCAGGTTTATGTGTCTGGAAACCCATTGACCCATATTTCTTATGTCTGAATCTCTCTATAGTCAACATCACTAGTTTACCATTCTTATACAAAGTGTATAGCTATAATTTATTTGAGGGTGTTATTTATTTGGCACACCACAATTTAAAACATGTTTGGAGTCGGTTAAGGATATGTGGTTTTGAAACAAGAGCAGCATCCTATTTTGACAAGAATAGTTTCCCCATGTTAAAGTAGCATTACAGTTTTTTGTTAAACATGTGTGTGCATACTGAAGTCCATGTTCTCAATAATAATAGTTTTTTTCTTGTAGAGTGCTACCAATTCACACAGTGCTGTGCATAGAATTTTGTAGGCACAATTATTTGTTTCAAAGAGCTCACAATCTAAGTTTCTAATTTTAGAGAATCTACACAAAAAAAAGCGCAAATGAGTAAGTGAATAATATAAGTGCTAGAGTGCTCAAATAACAAATATAGCACTCACGGTCATAATAAGATGCCTAATATCCATGTGAAATAGGCAAGAACGAGGAGGGTGAGGAATAAACTCACTCTACAAGTCAAGCAGGCGCAATGAGTGTATTAAGGGCCCACTCTAACCACTTCGGACCGTCCAGGAACCACAGCTCTTGTATTTAGAGACGTTCTCACTCTGCTCCTGTTCGACGATTCGAATATTTTCGCATCTGGGTGCACACCCAGTGTGGAGTCCCGAATTGGATTCACTTTGTCATACGGTTCTAGAGACCGCATCTTAGAGGCAGCACTGAAGAGTGTCACCACTATTCTTTTGATTCTTAACACGGAATTATGTTAGTTTTGTTTGTGCTCTTTATATTATTTTATTTCTAATTTTGGTGCCTGACTTGGTCAACGTTATCAACGGAGATGTGAAAAGCTCTTGCAGCTTGCTTCATGAAAATTTTTGCAAAAATAGTATTTTCACGTTTCCAATTGAGATATTTTTATTTACCTCCTTTCCAAATAGAAGCTTCCTGCGAGATTGCAAAACGTGCATTGGTAGAGTTTTAATGTGGGGACATTTACACGTCAGAGACCTTCTACTTAGCTGCAATAGACAAAGAAAAATATTACCAGAATGGTGGAAAGTGGCACTGCAACTTGGTATCTTATATCCAACAAAGATATACGCTGATATGGCTAAAATTGAAGCGGTGTGCATGGAACCAGAACTCTGAGATATTTTTTGGATTATGTGTGATCGGGCTTAAAGTGAAAGGCCAGGACACTGCTATATTACCATTTTTCCACCGAACAAATTATCTTTGTAGTGAAGTTTGTTTATCCAGTAGGTGAATTGTGTAAAACTTAATAAATGCCCTTTATATTTAACAAAAATACTCTGTTCAATTCTAGAAACAAAGTGGCCTGTGCTGAACCAGAACTGTGAGTTACTGAGCAAATATTTTTCATGTTAGGCCTAAAATGACCAGGAAACTATGGTGTAAATCTTTTGCACTGTATTCATTCTTCTTGCTGGGGGATTCTTTACACTCAGAAGGTGGAGTAGGTAAAATGCTGTTACACTCATGCAGATAAATAACAGATATCACAAAGTTATCCAGGGAACCAACTCTGTCCAATTCCAGAACTCAAGCAACGAGCATGAAACAAAGCCTGTGAGTTATTGATCCATTTATCTATTCCCAGTCTATCTAGGGAGAAAAAAATGTGTGTCCGGATCCGCAGAGCTTTGTTATTGGCTTTACGAAGAGTTTAGTTCAATTAATGCCTCATTAAGGGCTAACGAGTATCTCAAAGCTGACTTACACAGTGTTAAATGCTGTTTTCAGCAGTAACTGTCATTGTGTGAAGTAATGTAACAGTGTTTGCCCGGCCAATCTCATATTGCCCCCCCTATGTGGACACTGACCCCTGTTACATGAAGTGTAGTGTGGTGCACCTGCTGGCTTACAGAATCCCTGAGTCTCCCGCGATGGTATGGGGAATGACATCAGGACTGGCTTATAAGGTATTGCTGAGTTATACTCACTCATGGTACAGTGCCTCCATCTCTTCCAGACCCCCAGCGTAGTAGGGAGGAGTCTCTGAAAGAGAACCTCTATGTGCACCTTCTTCCCAAGTGACTTCACAATCAGGACAGAAGCGATATCTTTCTTTGGCATCCTTTATTGTCACCACACATGGACAGCCGCCCATCATAGCGGCCGGTCTCCTAGCCGCTCATCTCAGGTTGCCAACCCAAAGGAAGTCCCTGGCCATACACTCCCAGGCAAGGGCACTGAAAGCAGGTCTAGCTCTTCCCTTACTCCCTGATGGAGTAAGAGGAATAACAAAAAAAGCTGTATGGTGCTCAAACATAGACCCAAAAAGCTGTCATGCTCATGAAGGTATTATTGCCATAAATTGTATCCTCGAAGTATCCCACACAATAAAGTGACCACCTACAGAATAATAACACCAAATCCACCAGACATCAATAAACTGGAAGAGTACCACCTCTTGAATGGTAAGTACTCACACTTGCTAGTGTCCAGCCCAACACATTGATAGGATTATTGCGGTGTATAAACAAGTGGAATGACTCACTGTTAGGTAGGATGGTCTCCAGTGGGTTTAATCTTCATAGGTGTGTGCTGCCGGCACTCCACAGAATTAAACAGGATGGACGAAGGAGAATTGGAGCACTACTACAAAAACAATTGCTAGAGAGTGGGTCCCAAAATAAAAGGTTTAATGGATCAGAGCATGGTTACAAGAAAAACAAGCCCTAAGGCCCCCACCAACGCGTTTCGAGCTTCCGCTCATTCTCAAGGTGTATATACCTTGAGAAAGAGCGGAAGCTCGAAACGCGTTGGTGGGGGCCTAAGGGCTCGTTTTTCTTGTAACCATGCTCTGATCCATTAAACCTTTTATTTTGGGACCCACTCTCTAGCAATTATTTTTGTAGTAGTGCTCCAATTCTCCTTCGTCCATCCGGAGTAAGAGGAATAGCCTTCCGCACCACTCCCTTGAGGGAGGGCCACAAACACTGCCAGAGCCCTGACAGGTTGCTGGACAGACTCACCTCACTCAGGTGGTGAGGCACACTGACTAAATTCAGGAAGTGCTGCATATTATATAGATTCAGTAGGCACCACCCCTGTGTCACTGTAAGTGGACACAGAGCCTAATGTCACTTCCTTCACTGAATAATACAGTGCATAGGAGGTGAGGGCAAACCCCATGATTACTCCTGGCAAACCTGCCCTTAACAGGGATTATTGCACAGGAGGAGAAGACATGTAACCCCAAAACTACACAGGGCTACATACAGTATAACAGACATTAGTGAAAATGAAAAGCAAAAGAGGTGGTCCCTCTAAAAACGCCAATCTACAGAGCACCATTAAAGTTAATGCAGGGATTTAATGATGTGTTAGTTAGGTTATACCTAAGGGTGGTGTTGGCTACTATGTATATTCAAATTATATTTAATTGAGAAATTAGCATATCTCCCAAGGATCTGGTACAGTATATAGGACTTGGGACTCTTTTAGAATAGGTCTATAGGTCTTGCTGTCTCAGTCATGTAATTTGAAGTTACCTCAAGGCTGTGCTAACTTCACATGGTGTTATGCTAATGAGATAACTAACCACTGTTGTTTTCACATATAATCAGCTTTGTGGATTTGCGTTAACCTCAGGGAACATAACATATTGTCATCAAAATTAGTAACAGACTTTATGAGCCCTGAGTTAGAGGAGATCTGTGGATCTGGGCCTTGGATATGAATATACTTACCTTTACATACCGCACAGCTGCTGTAAAGTACTGCGCATCTTTTTGCTGAATGCCACTCACATACAGATGCAGCAAACCTTAAGGTTTGCATGCCTGGGTGGTGCCCAGTGCCGCAACTGTGACGATAGCAACCTGAACGGATTAACACTGCAGGGGGTCCGATCCGGAAGGATGGACAGTACGGTTGCGATAAAAACAGTCCTCAGTGCTGCGACCCTTTGCTTTTTCAGCCATGACACTGGGGACAGTAAGTCTTGCTTCATGTGTAGTGGTGTCTGTTCTTGCCACCTATAAACAGCTGGTTAGATGGCAAGCCTCCCGAAGAATAGATGCTCAACAAAAATCTGCACTAGTCGTGGGAGCAGAGAAGATGGAGGACACAGTATCCGTTACTGCTATTGATTCCCTGGGGTTTTGGCCAGCGAATTCCTCCATCTCATCTGCAAAAAGTGTAAAAAAGTGTCACGCCACTGTTTCCATGTAAACATTATAGGACTGATGTGAGGAGGGTCTTAAGCTCCATTTCGTCTTCTGACTCAGAGGATGAAATTCATCTCTGAAAAAGAGTGAAAACAGTTGTTAAACCATGATCAAATAAAATACTAAAGAAAAAAAGAGCTTTACTCCCATTTGGGGTTGAGGGGAACATTTTCTGGAGAAAAACTAGGGGAGTCCTTGTAACTGGCATAAAGCTCATAAGAGCCGCTATGTACTAATTCCAGGTACATCAAAGGTGCCGGAAGGGTTCCGCTCACACCAGAAGCCTGCAGCTACTTTTCATACTCGACACTGAACTGGGACTCTGAGATGGTCTACAGATTGTCAGTCTCTAGTAAAAGAGGAAAACGGAGGGAAATACAAATGGAGAGAGTAAGCTTGTCAGACAAAACTCCTCTGTCAAGATCCTAAAGTAATAGATGGGCTATTGATTCAGATTCTGGGGTATAGGATATTTACCACTAGTACATTTCAGTTGTCTCTCATAAGGAGGATGGCCTGGTATTGCAAAGCCATACTGGAATTCTGGATATTCAAGCTATAATAGCCCCGGAAATAGACCCGGCATTAGTTGCTATGGGTAACATTTCTTTTCATATTAATAACTCTGACCAGTTGTTAAGAACAATATAATTTTAAATGGCAGACCCAGCTGGTCCCCTTCTCCTCATGCTGGATAAGGCAGAGAAAGAGGTTATTCAGGATACCAGCTTTCTAGATAGGTCCTTTTAGCCTCAAAATTGGTGCTTCTAAAGGCAATAAGTAGAGCTACTTTAATTATAGGGCAAACATTTAATTGTGTTACCAGTGCCCGTAGATCTCGCTGGTTAAGTGCAATTGGAAAAGTACATAAATTCCATAATTTTGAAAACTCTATTTGGTCCTCAATTTTGGAAGAGGTTAGGGCCAGACAAGGCTAGAAAGTAATTCTCTGATATCAAGAGGGCTCACAGAGAATATACCAGAATGCTATTTCAAAAGGAGGGTCGGTTTGTCAGATCCTACTGACCGATCCGAGATAATTCCAAATGGGGACAAACAAAAAAGCCCTTTTAGAAAAATAAACCTGCAGGTGGAGTACCATCCTTAGACTCTCCTCAAGGAACTGCAGCTCTTAATTAGACTCTGCTCTCTTTCAAGCTATACAACAGGGCAGGGTACAGATAGTGGACTCTACAGCTACAGGTTGTTTCAGCTACTTATCTCCAGTGCTGAAGCCAGATAGTTCAGTGCGTCCAGTTGTGAATGTAAAAAATATAAACAAATTTCTCAAAGAGAAATCAATATAAAACCCAACAAGGAATATTCAATTCCTGGGTTTTATGATAGATTACATTTCACTACTGCTAAGCATTCCTCCAGAAAAATTCAGATCTATATATATATATTACAGCTCTAATTCAGCTGAGAATACTAGCCGTGATAATAGGGACATTCCTGGCCTTGAATCCAGATTCAACAAGCTCCTACCCTGTGCAAACAATTGCCATTTCTCCTGGCAAAACATGTGCAACTTCCTCTCCCACGTTGTATACTTGAATCAGTTCCAGAGGTAGCTATCACTACAGTTCCAGAGGTAGCTATCACTACAGTTCCAGAGGTAGCTATCACTACAGTTCCAGAGGTAGCTATCACTACAGTTCCAGAGGTAGCTATCGCTACAGTTCCAGAGGTAGCTATCGCTACAGTTCCAGAGGTAGCTATCACTACAGTTCCAGAGGTAGCTATCACTACAGTTCCAGAGGTAGCTATCGCTACAGTTCCAGAGGTAGCTATCACTACAGTTCCAGAGGTAGCTATCACTACAGTTCCAGAGGTAGCTATCACTACAGTTCCAGAGGTAGCTATCACTACAGTTCCAGAGGCAGCTATCACCCTTTCAGGTGGAGGAGGTTTGTCCAAAAAAGGAGCTACGCGGGGAGTGTAGTCACAAAAGGAAACACACCTCCATATACACTTAGTAGAGCAGCCAAATTAGCTCTTCGATCTCTTGTCCCTCATCAATGCAGGAATATAAAAGTGTGGATTAAGATAAGACAACAGAACGGCAGTGTCATACATAAACATGATGGGAGGCACTAGCTCCAGAGATCCCTCTACCGAGGCTCTAGATATCTGGTCCTGGACACTAGCCAAAGAAATTCACTGTATGTTTCAGGAGAAATAAACAAGTTAGCGGGAAATGGATGCGTAGATGTTCCCTTACATGCCATACATCTTTCCCCCCCGTCACTTATCCCAAGAGTTACTATAAGGAATCGGGGAGCGCGTCTCCTGTGGCGCACTCCCTCCTTACCTGATGTCTCATACAACCTCGCTGTCCTTACAGCGCACGCAAGCTCCCGCAGGAGCTTTCTAGACGTCGCAGAGTCTAGCTCTGCCCCCTGCTTGCGGCGTGTACACCTGACGCGTGTGCACCGCTCCCAAGCTGCGTGTCAACTTTATTTATCATACCCACCTGTCTCCTGTGTATCTCCTATCTGTGCCTCCATGAAGGCCGCGCCTCCACTCCTTTCCCCTCTCTCATTGGTCATGCTCTCCCATATATGCTCAGCTGTGCAACTTGCAATTTGGCTGAGCATAGTTCCAGTTAGCGCTGTTCTCCCACTTCCTGGTTCCTTGTCCTGCCTTGTCTTGTTCCCTGCTGCCTTGCTTTCCTGTGTACCGACCCGGCTATTACTTTGGACTCCTCACTTCTGGCTTACCGACCTGGCTTACCTCAGACCTTCCACATCTCTCCAATCCTGACCACTGATTATGGACCTCTATGCTTCTACTTGCTCCAGCCCCTGACCACGGCTAAACAGACACTGACCATTCTACCGGCTCCTACCTCAGACCTCGGCAAGTACCTTGCCATTCTACTTTCTCCAATCCTGACCCGGCTGCCTGACCATCCGCACTCCAGACGTGCCCCTGTGGCTGTGGGTGGCGTTTATACCCATTCCCACCTCAGTACCGGGGTCCCGTCTTGTTTGTGGTGAGCACAGCGTTACAATTACAAAAAATCAATATGGACCAGGTCAAAGCCATAGTCCTAATATACCCAGTTTTCTCAGCAACACCGTGGTTCCCATTGATTCAGATGCTCAGGAAGAGCCCTACTATCATACTGGGGAACCCCCTCAGTTGCTTCCGAGTTACAGAGGATCTCCTTCTGGAGCTGCCACAATTTAATTAGGGAGCAACTCTATTGGAGATAGACTAGAGACATCCCTTTCATTAAAGGCTCAGGAATTAATAAACTCCTCAGTAAGACCACAGACCAGGGAAATATATAAAGCTTTAATTCAGGAGTTTACATTTTGGTATGAGGCCTACAAACCTGGAATTAGAATAGCTACAGTCGAAACAGTGCTAGATTTTTTTAGCAGATAAATTCCAAGTTGGATTATCAGTCTCTACACTCATATGATGTGGCTTTAGGCAATTTAGTACAAAACCTTAAACACACAAATGATATATTTATTTATTAAGATGGGGCTTCTCTTTCTAATCCATAATACCAAAATACAGATGAACTTAGGACATTGAGACTTTGCTGAGATACTGTACTTGTCAACGTTGGATAATGAATCTATACACTTGAGATCTCTGTCTATTAAATGGTCATTTCTTTTAGCCTTTGCAGCCATGGGGGGCCGAGTTGACTTAAATTCATACTTCCGATCCTTGGTTAGTTTGTAACCCAAAAGATTTTCATATAATATTGTGAGGGCGAACAATAACTAGATCAATGGATAAATCAGATGGACCTTACCTTGACAAAGGTTGCGTGTACTGAAACGTTGGTTTTCTTTGGCTTCATTAAATTGTTGTGCAAGAACGAAGTGCCCTCCTCTACATCTTTATCAATGAATAAATCGCCAGTTGAACTGGATTTTGTAAAAGATACGTCAGATCCTTCCCTCTTTGTGGTTAATTGGATTTGGTATATTTAGAAAAAAAAATAGTCATCAGACAGGATATATCCCAGTTATTAATAACCTCCAGGAAACCATTTAGACCAGCCAAAACTAATACCATAAGAGGCTGTATTCTTTCTGCGATGAATCAAACAGGGAATGACAGAGATCAATTATGGGGACACCACAATTAGAGGTGCAGCCGCTGCAAAAGGAATCACATTGCCAATCATGATGAGAGCTATGAGATGGGCTTCTTTCTGCGTCACTATTAGAGACCATCTAATTGAGATAGAGTTTACTACTGTAGGTGGCATGCCTCCCAGAGAACAAACCTGAGTTTGCAGGAATCTATGATCTGCAACCTTACTTTGTTCGAGGGCGGTGTTTTTTAACCATGTTCCCTAGGAATATAAAAGTGTTGATTAAGATGGACAACAGAACAGTGGTGTCATACATAAACAGGATGGGAGGCACTCGCTCCGGTGTCCTCTCTACCAAAGCTCTAGATATATGGTCCTGAACAGTAGACAAAGGAATTCCCTTGTCAGCAACGTATGTTCCAGGAAAAACAAATGAGTTGGGGGAGGATGGGGAGTCAGGGTTAACCCTTTTTTTACCTTAGTGGTTAGTAAAGCATTGCAATGCTTTAGTAGCCACTAAGATGACCAAGGGGGTGGGTAGTATTTTTTCAATTTGATATTAACCCCCTTTGTAGCTGTTTGTGGTCAGCTAGTAATGAAAACCCATGACTAGTTGACTACTCTGGCTACTAAGAGGTTAATATTTATTATACTATATTAGAAGTAATATTTCATCACCTATTTCATGCTAGTTTAACTTATCTTGCCTATGTATGTTATGGCTATTGGCCATTATATACATATGAAAGGCAGGGCTTACGCCAGCCTGGAGTAGGTGATAATAAATGTGCAGTATTTCTGCCGCAAATCCCGTTCCAATAAATATCGGAACTTGGTGTATGGCCATTAATACTAAAAAATACCATATTTGGCCTGCCTTTTATCGGATCTGATACTTTAAACAGATCTGATAAAAAGTGCTATATATATATATATATATATATATATATATTTAATTTGTATTAAACATTTTCATGGGGTGGGGGGGTACAGAAAGGAAAAAGTAGGAGGGGAATGCATTCATGTAGACAGCTGTTGTTACAATATCTTGTACAGTACATGTGACAGGTATTTGTTTTAATGTATTGCTTTGTTTCCCTTTCTTATCAATATTTACTAATCGTGATGCAACATCCCAACCGTAAAACATCAGCATTTTCATAATTAATTGCCACATTTATCAGTAAGTTATTTTTAGTGGTGCAATGTTGATGTATTGCACTATAAAAATAAAAAAAATTTGGGGGCGATTTTATAACACTTTTTTAGGTATAGCACCTGTTTCCTCACCCTAAGTAAGTTCATCCGGCTACCTGGTGTTGCTTGTGCGGTGCGTACCTGTTTGGCTGGAATGGGAGTCTCTGAGTACTCCGCGGTGTTGTGGGGAGATATATCAGGACAGGTTTTTAGGTTGATTCATCTCTGGTGAACAGCGCCTCCAGCCAGCGAGGATCCTAGGGTATCAGGATGGTCCATGCTGGCACTTGTCAGATGGCCAGACAGTAAGCCACACTCAGGATGGTTCAACTGGATCTTTATTTTCATACCCAGCATGTCACATTTCCCTGAAGGGAACCCCCAGGACTTTAGACCCATATAGGCCCTTCCTGAGCTCCTCCTGTACCCCATTCTGGGATACAGGGTAGATGTTACCCACTCCACAGGGGGAGGGAAGAGAGCCCTGATTTCTGGGAGAGTGTTAGTATATACCCAGGGGACGGGCTTGTAACCCTGCCGTAGCAGGTCTGATACTGATAGGCATCGCATTAACTGCATGTGATGCAACCAGTATCCTCCCCAGGATGACACTCTCAGGTTGTTGCTAGGCCCGCCCCGGGATACAGTAACTATGCATCCAGGCTGCAATAGCAAGTTAGGCCTTCATAAGATAATTTACCCTTCACATTGCCTGTACCTAACAGGATGTATTGAGTGGGGGCCCAACAGAAGAATAGCGGCCGGAGGCTATGATATATAGGTTACCACAGTTTGATGTAGCCAGTGCATAATCTCCAGGAAGAAGATCCAGAAGACACTGAATTAGAAAAGACATACTGTAAGTACAAGATATTTTAACCTTATACCAAGACTGAAGGTTAGGATTGTTTATGCATTAGGTTTGTGTGGGGGAGGGTGGTGAGGAAAGAGGGGAAAAAGAAAATGGAAGTAACAGTCTGATGTTATAAAATGTACATGCTTATAAGAACATATAGGGGCTCATTCACTAAACTTCGATAAGTGGCTTATGGCACTATAAATGCCCTCAAAGTGCGATATATCGCCTATGTTGTTATTCACAAAGCTCTGATAACAGGGCAATATCACAGTGAAATGGCTTTTTACAGTACTATAACACTCTGGCTAAAAAACAAGCCGTGTGATAAGCTAAAAAATACCCAAAATCGCATTTTTTGCCAGAAACTGCTATTCACTAAGCAACGATAAGCATATACAGTAGTACTATAAAAACTTGCAATATTTTGGCACCAGCTATAAAGTCTGGCGCTAAAGATATTGTAAGATGCATAAAAGCAGTTTCTTTTAGTTGTACTGCACAGGATTGATACCGGAGGCCAACGGGCACCCACGGGGACCCCTGGAGACCCATGGGTGTTCCCGTGAGTCCCTGCAGCTCCGGGGCGCCCCGCACCTCGTGCTACCCTCCTGTAAGCCCTAAACACCCACCCTGGGGTAACTACCACCTTCACCCACCCCCTGTACCAACAGCAGGAATGGGTACAAGTGCTATTAACCAAAGATGGCTAATAGCACTTTTCCCCATTCAAAAAAACATTACAGTGCAATACATAAATATAACCCCATCATGCCCCCCCCCCCCCAACCCCAATACATACAGTACAGTAATGGGCAAAATTACTATTATCCATATATGGATAATGCATTTGCCCATTAAAAATAAAACCAGCCAGCATAAAGTAAATAAAAGGTGCACTTACCCCTGCCAGGATGAAGGCCGTCCTCATCACCATCCTCCAAGTTCTTGTCCTCCGTTGCAGGAACATTGCAATAGAATGCAAACTAATGGCCACTAACCGCTTAATCACCTTAGCAGTTAGTAACCGCTATAGTAATTAAGGGTTAACCCCCCTCCCCCACTACCCACCCAGGAGGCCTAACCACCAACATGGCCATGGCTTGCCACTATGGCAATAAATGGAAAAGATTTTAAAAAAGCACTGTAATTATTTTATTTTTTTTATGAGGAAAAGCGCTATTAGCCATCTTTGGTTAACAGCACTTTTTCACATTCCTGTTGGTGGTACAGGGGGTGGGTGAAGGTGTTTAGGCCTTGCGGGAGTGTAGTGCGAGGGGTTAACCCCTTCATTACATTAGCAGTTGTAACCGCTAAGGTAATGAAGGGGTTATCTTCTACTGCCACCCTCACGCAAGGCCTAAACACCCACCCTGGGGCAACTACAAGCTCCACCCACCCCCTGTACCAACAACTATGCAGTGCCTGCTATGTAACCCTTTCATTACCTTAGTGGATAGCCTCTAAGGTAAAGAAACTGGCTGCAATTTAATTTTTATTGCATAGGATTGATACCGGAGGCCGCCGGAGACCCCCGAATCTCTGTGGGTCCCGTGGGTTACCAGAGGTCCCCTAGGTCCCTGCGAGTCTCTGCGGGGTCCCTGCCGGCCTCCGGTATCAATCCTGTGCAATAAAAGAAAAAGAAAATGGTTTTATGCATCTTGCAATATCTTTAGCGCCAGCTTTTAGTTGGCGCCAAAATATTGCAAGTTTTTATAGTACAATAAGCTTATCACTGCTTAGTGAATAGCCGTTTCTGGCAACAAAAAAAGGTGATTTGGGGCATTTTTTTACTTATTGTATGGCTTTTTTTGCCAGAGTGTTATAGCTCGATAAAAAGCCGTTATAGCGTGATACTGCCCTGTTATCGAAGCTTAGTGAATAGCAAAACAGGTAATATCGCGTTATAAGGGCATTTATAGTGCTCTAAGCCACTAAGCCATCGAAATTTAGTGAATGAGCCTCATAGAATCATATTGAGTGCAATGTACTGTACAAATGATGCATTTCATTTTTATTTTCTGCTTATATGCCATTTATATTGTACATACTGTATATTGTACACCAGGGGAAATATGATGTTGGAACTCAAATACTGTCTGGTACTGGAAATAGAATATTGTATAGCAAACCTATTTAAAAATTCTTAATAAAAACATATTTAAAAATAAATACAAGCCTTTCTTCATTATTTTAAAGTTGCAATTACTTTTCCCTTTTGTGTATGCATTTTAGTGAAGGAATTCATGCAGACTTCCATAGTGATTTTCTTTATGTAGCCATGCCTGGTCTGGCTACCAGTCTGCCCTCCCTGACATGTAAGTCCTGGTAGGTGCAGGCAGTGTCAGGCCCAATCTTGGGTTGTCCCCATCCTCAGCAGCGTCCTTGAGTGACAGGGGTGGAGGTGGGACAGGGTCTGTGTTCTGCCCAATCAGGGGCTCAGGCCTTCTACCTTCCCTCTCTGTACTAGGGAAGCTGCAACTCTAAATTGATTCAGTAGGAGAAGTGTGGTCTCACCCTCTGGGGTGGGACTAGATTATCAGTCCCCAGCTAAGGGGCTGCAGCATAGGAGAGGCAGCTGGAAAGGCCTCAAGTCTCAAAGCTGACCAAGGGACCATCCAGAGGTCTGGGACCTAAAAGCAGTATGAAATCTGTGTATATCTATGGTATGCTGATTGCTGAATAAAGGATGTCATTGTTCAAATATACTCTGGTCTCTGAGTCTGCAGTCTATCAGAGAGAGTATGTGATCGTGCTTCTGCAGGGACTACTTCCAGTACTCCTTGAGCCTGCTGAAGATGGAGGCGTTGGCACCAACAGTGAAAGAACTATGCATTGACCTCCAAAAGCCTGTCCTGTTTCCCCAACACCATCAGCAGAAACTCAGCTCTCCTGCAAGCCAACAAGTACTATGCACCACCACACAACTAGTAGCGACACCATCTCCCACAGGGGGGAAGCAGCGCTACATTTATTCAACTCAAGTCTTACCTTGCACAGTGTACTGGTCACTTGGCATTGAACAACATGACTGCTCGGCATTCAAGGCACTATTGGAATGTTTTTTTAAATAAAATATGCAAAAACGTCATTCTTATTCTGGATAAAGAACCCTCTGAACATCTCCTTGGATGTATACAAAAAGTGACTGGAACTAAAGTGCGAGAAAAGGGGATAAATGGTGCAGCGGGAACAAGGAGGGACCCTATACCCTCCACAAACTCAGTAAACAAAAAAGGGGCGCTATCACAGTATCCCTGGTAGTCAAAAAAGTGGTATCTGATATGCAGCTGGAGACAGGGTACATTTAAGATAACACTTTTTTGACTACCAGGGATACTGTGATAGCACCAGAGGTTTTCGTCTAAACGTAACGTTACCCCTATTTGGTATCCACTGGTACTGTCTCTGATTTCCATTGTGTCGCCTAACATTTGATAGAAGGAACTTTGATCTTCTCTAGTGTATTGTGGTCTGGTGGCATGAATACCTTGCCCCTGTGGGCTGTATCAGATATATCCTTTTCTAGGATTGTTTGTTTATAGTGCTGTACTGTGTTCACCGATTCACTTCACCGATATCCTACTTCTTAGGGAGGTTTTTACCATAGGGTGTAAGGGAAGAACCTTTGATCTTAATGGTCTTTGGGAACGGGCCTGAAGGGGCTCCCCCCACCCCTGAAACTTTGCCCCCTTTACTCCCCTGTAGATAGGAGAAAAGGGGCACGAGTCTCTAATGGGGGCTCTATCGCTGCACACTGAAGGTACAAATATAACGTATCAACTCAGATATATGTGTGTACAGGAACAGGTGTTGCGTGTATAAAGTCTCTTATGTGGCACAGCGTCTATGAGCCCAGTAGCGTGTGTGTGCGCACCATGTGTACTCACAGCAGGCACCTTGAAGTACGGCCCGGGGCTCCTATAGCAGGGAAATGCAGACGCAGACCGTTCCCGTATGGATATCCAATTCTCCTACAGGGGTCCTTCCTTAGATGCGTCTGTGCACTCCCATGTCTGCGTCCGTGCAGACGCTCCACATTACACTGGCTCTGAATCAAGCTGCACGCTGTGCGTGTGTATACTCCCACACTTACGACCGTTAGAGCATTAGGATATGTTATAAGACTGTTTTTCTATAGTCTGTCACATTGTGGTGTGGTTTATGGGCACCTCCTCTCCATGGACAGGTGCGTTCCCATTCTCTCTTACCTACATGTGGATGTGTGGTTTCTATTGGTGGGGGTTGATTTGGGGGCAGTTGGCATTGAACCTATGAGCTAAGGAGGAGGCTATTAATAGCATTTCATTCAGAACCAGGGTCACTCTTTGATAAAGCGCCTTGAGGGCGGGAAACGCGTCAGAGGACTCATTGTTTTTACTCCTTTTGGCTATAATGCCTGAATAAATCTTTTTAGACCTTTATGTTTGCCTTCAGCCTATTTTCTATTTCAGCAGTGCTCATTCCTCTGTTTCTCTACAATTTATTTGTTACGGTTGTGCTCGCCACAAACCGAGGCCGGACCGGGGGGCTGAGGTGGAGTTATATATTCACCGACCTTAGACCGTGCAGACTGACGTTCATAGTCAAACAGGCCGGGTTCAGGGCTGGAGAGAACAGCGTAGTCGTTGGTCGAGCCAGAGTCAGGGTAGGAGATATTCGGATAGTCATAGTCCAAGCAGGGAGTCGGCAACAGGAAATCAAGCTGGTCCTTCTGCTTCAGTGTAATCGCTGCAGGTCGGGAACGGGGTTTGCGCGAGCGGCGTCCACGGCCCATGGCGCCAGTCTAGGAGAGGGAAGACTGACCAGAGTGGGCACACCGCCAGGCAGTACTGGTAACCCCGTGCTTCAGCGCAAAAGTTCAAGCAGGCCTCTGCAAAGGGAGAGAGAGCAGCAGGCCACGGCAGCCAAACAATACCTCTGCTGGGGGTGAATGCAGCAGGTAGTAGAATCCAGGTAGGCAAAACACAGGCCTCTGTGAACAGGAACTCAGGCCTCAGCATAGCAGCCACAGGCCTGGTGGAAACTGGAACGAGTACAACGAACAATAACAATAACAAGAGAGATAAATAACGAGGGATAACAAGCCAGCGGCTTGTGGCAAAACACAGTTAATATCTAAGAAGGATTATGCTTGGCAGAGAGGGATTTTGGGAATGCAGTATTTTAAGGTCAGTGGGCCAATCTCAGAAGGGGGAGTGTAAGAGCATTCTTCCAATGAGAGAGCACAGGCTGGAGCTGCAGTAAATAGCGTGCACAGCTGCTGTAGATACCAGAGGGAGTGTTCCAGGACTGCCCAGGTCTGCAAGGCAAAGGTAACCGGTAAACTCAGGTGTGGATTCCTTACATTATTCCCCTGTACCCTCTTTTCCTTGCCTTCCCTCTCCTCCTTCTCCCTACCCCGTTTCCCCCCCATTCCCTCGTGTTGCATTCCATATAGTGATCGATTGTATCATAATTCTGTGAGCACACTTATTACCTTTGCTTGACAATACTATATATACCTCACGAGTAATCTGCATTAGTGTACATTGTCAACACACTTTTTGATATATTAAATTCCATTTGGCATGTCCTCTATTTATCCGTTTGATTTTCATTGAGTGCTGGGAACTCCCCCTTTTTTGTTTATCTCCTTGGATGTATTTCAGAGCCTTTAAACAACCAGAATACGGAAAGGTTGTCCTCTCTCATCTTTTATTGTTTTAAATGGTGTAGGCTTCAGTATGGTCTGAATCTATTCCCAGGTTACTCCGCAAACTCCATTTGATTTGACATGTAATGCAAGAGCTATGGGGATTGCAGCCCTAATTAAGAGAACATTAATATAACATTGGTTTAAGGAGCAGCTGTATCTTCCTGCTTAATATTTTGAAGACATATATATGTAGCCGGGACCCCGTTTCTCCCCCAATTGTTGTTGTAGGGTGGGAGATGTTGCACCTAGGGACCGCTCCGATAATGGAGGTTCCGCGTAGAGGGAGCCGCCATGTTTAGGTTGGCGCCGGCGCAGACCTGGTCCGGCAGGAGTTTGCGCATGCGCAGAGCAGGGTAACAAAACCCACGAAGGAGGAGAGCACGGGGAGGAGGGAAGTCAGGGGACTACGGGTCCCAGCAGCCCCCGCGGTCCCCCGTGACGCGCCAGAACCAATCAGGTATGAGGCTAGGGAGGAAAAGGAAGTGGTGGGGCGCACGAGGAGTCAGAGCTAGCTGTTGGAGGAAGGAGAAGGAGCTCCGGTGTAGGGAGGCAGTCCGCCCCTACCTAGGCCGCATGCCCCAGGCCCAGTTAGGCCCTGAGCCCCAGTAGAGTGCAGCTGAGCTAGGGACTGGCCATAGTCAGGTTCCGGATCCCCTTAGGTGATATGATCGCTACCGGGACAATTCTAAATCAGCGGGAGGCCTGGGATCAGGCCCCGCTACTAAGTCGCAGCGTGTCTGGGTGGGATAGCCCCGGACACCTACGGGTGATGTCATCTATGCCCACGCCGATCCTTTGTGAAGATAGTTGTAGAACCGGGTACAGGAGTGCCCGGCAGGTAAACTTCAAGTGCACCAACGGTACCATTTTCACTCTGGGACACGGTGGCTGCGCAGTCACACACTTATACATCCACTGACTCACTTGGGGCGGGGGAACGTATTCCTAGTGGGAACTGGACACGGGGTGGGATCGCCCGGTGAAGGGAAAGGGAGAGTGAGCGTTCTGCAGGACGCTGGTAGTAGTGTCTCCTCTAGGGAGGGACACCTGTTAATTAAGCTGTTGGTTGCTGCAAGTAAAGTATATTGGTTAAGGTATATCGCTGTGTGTGTGTTCATGTACATAAGTTCCTGCGAAGTCCCACTTCCCCTAGGGCGGAAGCTGTCGCAGGTGGAGGCGCTGCACCAAGTTATAAGTATTGTGAGCACCCCAGGCTCTCCATGGCAGAGGCTTAGGCCCTGTGAGCCTACAGGTTATACAGCATATGGTAGTGGCCTGTGTTCCATAGGAACCAGGGCTGCATTTGGAGGCGCTGCTGAGAGCTTAGACCTGGGGTGCCCCCCCGAGCCAAAAATACCACCATGGCCCTTCCTTCATGGCAGGAAATACACGACTGGGCACGACAAATGCGCACGCCCACCCGCCGCGCAGTGGCGGTGACCCGAGTACCCATGGCCCTACCTTTAGAGACATTGCAAACGGCCCTACGACAACAACCGGGTTTTGCCAAAGCCCGCCTGGTAGACGTACTTATAGATCAAGATGCTAAGTGGAACACCTTGCTAGTAGATTGTCAGCGAGATCTAGTAGTCCTCGAGCCTGCCGCCCCTCAATATCTGCCGCTTCCAAACTCTCCGTCCGGCGGCAGCCCCTTGGTCTATTCCCTTTGTGACCCCCCTGTGGGGAACTAGGTGATGACGACCCTACGCTCCCCTTTGCTCACTATCACGCGAACGAGGTGGGTAGCTGTCCGTCAGAATGTAGCTATCCTGGGTCTAGCGCATCCGAAGAAGCGGGGGTGCATAGTGACATGCTGCAGAAACTCAATGACAAGATAGACCAGGTAACCACTCCCTCAAGCTTACCACCGCTAGTAGAAGCACTTACCCTAGCCAATCATTCTCAAAGCTACTGGAAATTAAAGGCCTTCTCGGGGACTCTACCTGTGCCCACGGGAGAGGATGGGATAGATCCTTGGAAGGAGCATACTAGGGGAGTAATGCTGAATGAGTAGGCGAGGAGAAGCTCTTTTCTCTAGTAAGCACGCCAGAAGAAGATGTCCGCCGAGGATATCGGCTAGTGCCGGAATTCCGGGATTGGCCGACCGCCATTCCCCGTCGAATTTATGTGATGGTCCAAAATCTTTCGCCATTCCCAATGGCCATCGACGCGGGGCAGAGGATAGGGAGGATCTACCCTGGCAGCTCGTGGATGAGGCCGTACAAGTACAAGCTGCCCATGTGGAAGATCCCGGATCGCCATTAGACTTCGACTTTGGCTCGTCTGGACTGTCGGATACCTGGAAGGAGCGGTTGCGAGTACAGCTGGAAGAGAGACGATCAGTATTCTCTACAGGGGAGATGGATGTGGGGTGTAGCCGACACGCCCAACACACCATTCGGATGACTGATACCAAGCCCTTCAGGGAACGTTCCCGTCGGCTCGATCCTAGGGACATGGAAGATGTACGAGCGGCCCTCCAGGAGAAGGAAGAAGCCGGAATCGTCACAGAATCACGAAGCCCTTACGCCTTGCCCATAGTGGTAGTGCGAAAGAAGAATGGGACGGTGAGGTTATGTGTAGACTACAGAACACTCAACAATCGAACCGTACCCGACCAGTACAAACACCCCTGCATAGAAGAAATCCTGGACGCTCTACATGGAAGCAAATGGTTCAGTGTACTGGACCTTCGGTCCGGGTACTACCAGGTACCTATGAGTCATGAGGACCAAGAGATAACGGCGTTCATTTGCCCATTGGGGTTCTACCAATTCACCCGTATGCCCCAAGGCATATGTGGTGCCCCCGCCATCTTCCAGCGTCTAATGGAGAAGACTTTAGGGGACCTGAACCCCTGAGAATGCCTCGTGTATTTGGATGACATCATAGTCTTCGGGAAGACCCTGGTGGAACACGAGGCTCGACTCCTGAAGGTACTTGACCGATTAGCTCAAGAAGGACTCAAGCTCTCCTTAGATAAATGCCGGTTCTGCCGGACATTGGTGACTTACGTGGGACACATAGTGTCCGCTGAAGGAATCGCCACGGACCCAGCCAAAACAGAAACCGTCGTCAATTGGCCTCGACCTGACAACGTGGGGGAGTTGCGATCGTTCCTGGGGTTCTGCGGATACTATCGCAGGTTTGTGGAGGGGTACTCCCGACGGGCCAAAGCCCTCAACGGCCTCCTCAAAATATATCCGGAAGACACAGGCCGGAAGGCTACGCCTGCCCGACAACCCTTCGGGGACAAATGGACGACAGAGTGCAAACAAGCCTTCAAGGACCTAAAACAGAGTTTAACCGCGGCCCCCGTGTTGGCATATGCAAACCCCGAACAACCATATTTATTAGATGTGGATGCTAGCCTGAGTGGACATGGGGTGGTGTTACATCAAAAATATCCAGAGGACTACGACCCGTAGCTTATATCAGCCGCAGCCTTACTGTCAGTGAACAGAACTATCCCGTGCACAAACTGGAGTTCTTGGCCCTCAAGTGGGCCATTGTCGACAAGCTTCGTGATTACTTGTACGGTGTGTCGTTCGAGGTGCGGACCGACAACAATCCACTTACCTATATTATGACCTCAGCCAAACTCGACGCGGCCGGCCATCGCTGGTTGGCTGCCCTGTTCAATTACAATTTCACCCTGAAATATAAGCCCGGCCCCTTGAACATTGGAGCTGACGCCCTGTCTAGGCGACCGGGGCTGGCCACTACCCCCGATGAAGACCAATGGGAAGAAATTCGAGGACCCGGAATAAGAGCACTATGTTGTACCACTGCCATAGTCAATGATCAAGTGGCATTCTTGGAATTAAGGGTGGCTGACTTTCTAGGATGCGCATCCAATGCTATCCCGGAGCCTTATCGGGACCCCAGTGGCATGCATGTTACTCCCGACAAGATCATAGCCTGGAAAGATATGGTACGCTACCAAGAGCAAGACCCGATCGCGGGGGCCATTCGCTATGCTATCCGGCAAAATCGCCCGGCCCTCCTCAGACAGGTTCCGAGGAATGTAGGAGATATACTAATGCGGGAAGCCGACAAGTTTGAAATACGAGACAATCTGCTGTACAGAGTGGTAGAGTATCATAACCACCCGAACAGGAGACAATTAGTACTGCCCAAAAGACTACAGTACTTGGTACTGAGGGCTCTACACGATGAACATGGTGATTTGGGGGTTGACAAGACTTTCGGCCTAGTGAGAGATCGATTTTTCTGGCCCAAAATGAGAGAAGCAGTAGAGCATCACTGTCGACGGTGTGTGTGGTGTATTCAGCGAAAGACATTGCCCACCAGGGCCGCCCCAATGGGCCACTTAAAAAGCACCGGGCCTATGGACTTAGTGTGTATGGACTTCCTATGCATTGAGACACATACAAGGAGACAGAAATTCTCCAACTAAGATCCCAGTTAGCTGCACAACAAGACCGAAACTATGTTGAGGGTTTAGTAACCCCACCTCCTAATAGATAGTTGGGCTATGAAGGGTGCCAATAAGTAACCGCTCCCAGCACTGTGGGAGGACAATTACCACTAAAACTGCCCTTGGGCAGAAAATAATAAAGACTTTAATGTTATGCAAAATACGGCGCGGTAACACAAACTCAGGACAAAATAAAAACACTTAAAACTTAAATCACGGGTGAAATAGGGTACAGGGATATCTAGGATAAATCCAACCGAATACAGGTAAGTATTAACCCTACCCTAGGCAGAGTGGTAGTTCACATAAATAGTAGCAGGGAACCATATATATAACACAGATGCATACAATATTTGCTGGGTCCCCACCTGATGATACTCGTGGATGTGATACTGATAAGCAGTGTGCTGCAGGTTCCTAAGCACACATCAGCTATAGATGAAAAAAGAGCCTGCATAGGGTATTGTGTGTTTGGTGTGTGTCTATAGCAGAGTATCTGTCAGCATAATTATATATATATATACACACATGGATCGAGAGTCTCAATCCTGCACCACACCTGCTATCCGTGGGTGCCCCTATACCCCTATGAGGTGATGTTGTGGTCAGCCTGGGGTGCCGTATGTTATATCACGGAGTCAGTTAGGGTGTCGCTAGGTAGAAATATACCTCAGTGCAATACTGCAATATCGCAACCCTGTCCCCAGCTCGTCTGCAATGGAAGCAGGTAAAGCTC
Source organism: Ascaphus truei (assembly GCF_040206685.1). Classification (NCBI taxonomy): domain Eukaryota; kingdom Metazoa; phylum Chordata; class Amphibia; order Anura; family Ascaphidae; genus Ascaphus; species Ascaphus truei. Next base: position 228,489,858 of record NC_134484.1, read on the forward strand.
ACCACAAACACAGGCACACCACAGTACCTTCTAATCGAGTGCCAATACTCTCAATATCTGCACACAGAATCTGCAATGTAGCAGACCCCACTCTACCTGCTCTAACAGCTCAATGCTGGAACTGCCTCACCCGTGATCCCTCCTCCACGACGTCAACGCGATGACGTCATGCCGACGTACGTTTCGCGCATGTGGGGCTAGCGCTTTGTCACTTAGGATAATTACATGATTATGTGGCGAGCGGTATATAACAAGTTATAAATATATGACTTCCTATGCATTGAACCTGACAGCCGCGGCATAGGCAATGTGCTGGTCATCACGGATCATTACACCCGCTACGCCCAGGCCTTCCCGCGGCTGTCAGGTTCAATGCATAGGAAGTCCATACACACTAAGTCCATAGGCCCGGTGCTTTTTAAGTGGCCCATTGAGGCGGCCCTGGTGGGCAATGTCTTTCGCTGAATACACAGCAGAAAGATCAAAAAGCCATTACGGTGGCCAAGGTGCTCTGGGAAAAGTACTTTATGCATTACGGGCTTCCTCAACGACTTAATTCCGATCAAGGAAGAGACTTTGACAACAACTTAATAAAAGAACTGCTGAAATCTTGCACATCGCTAAGTTCCGAACTACCCCATACCACCCCGAAGGGGATGCATTGCCGGAACGGTTCAACCGCACGTTACTGGACATGCTAGGCACATTAACGGTTGTCGAAAAGACTGAATGGAGTCGACACGTGGAAACACTAGTGCATGCTTACAATTGCAGCCGACATGACTCCACAGGATTCTCTCCGTACTTCCTCATGTTTGGGCGAGAAGCACGACTGCCGGTGGATATACAGTTGAGAGTCTCCACCGATGGGGTGCATAATACTACTCATTTCCGATATGTACAGCGATTGCAAGAGAATCTGCAACGAGCCTAAATGCAAGCTGAGAAATCTACCGAAAAACTGAACGCCGGTACGATCATAAAGTTAAACACAGAGACATTAAACCAGGCGATGCAGTACTCCTCCGTAACCTGGGAGTGCCGGGAAAACATAAATTGGCTGACCGATGGAGGGAGGGAGTGTACGAGGTAGCCTCACAAATGCCCGGCCTTCCAGTCTACCGCATTAAGGACTCGGAGGGTCGGGTGAAGACATGGCACCAAAATCATTTGCTCCCTATTCCCCGAGTGGAGGAGGGGGATTTGGAGTGGCCTGCATCCTCGTTGGATGGGGAGGGGACATTGGAAGACGACGCACCAGGGAACTCAATCTTTCAGGAAGATCCACAAGAGGGAACCTCTCAAAGGGGCCCTCAACAGAGCGCATCTCCCAGCGGAGCTACAGGTTAAGGGTGCGGGGAGCATTCACCCCATGGGGTGGCTCCAGAAAATTCGTCGCTGGACCCACTGAGCCCGTGCTTTGTACCAAGTCATGATAATTTAGAGACTGTAACCCCCTCAAGGGAAAAACTCGAGATTCAAGACCAAGATAGTCACTCTCCCAAGGGAATGACCGAGCAACAGTTAAGGCGAAGCCAAAGGAACGGGCAACCTCCCATGAGGATGGCCTATGATCAGTTTGGGGCACCCCACTATGAGGCTCAGCAGTGGGCTCGCAACCGAGTGAAATCAGTGATTGTGATGTTTAGCCAAATGTACAATCTGATTTAGAAGAGAGAAATGTTGTATGTTATGCAATTTTTCATTATATAAACGTTGTACCAGTTTAAAGGTATTGTCCAAGCGGGGTCGTTGGAATCCACTGGGGGAGGATGTAGCCGGTACCCCATTTCTCCCTCAATTGTTGTTGTGGAGTGGGAGATGTTGCACCTAGGGACCGCTCCGATAATGGAGGTTCCGCGTAGAGGGAGCCGCCATGTTTAGGTTGGCGCCGACTCAGATCTGGTCCGGCAGGAGGTTGCGCATGCGCAGAGCAGGGTAACAAAACTTGCGAAGGAGGAGAGCTCGGGGAGGAGGGGAGTCAGGGGACTATGGGTCCCAGCAGCCCCCGCGGTCCCCCGTGACGTGCCAGAACCAATCAGGTACGAGGATATGGAGGAAAAGGAAGTGGTGGGGCGCACGAGGAGTCAGAGCTAGCTGTCGGAGGAAGGAGAAGGAGCTCCGGTGTAGGGAGGCAGTCCACCCCTACCTAGGCCGCATGCCCCAGGCTCAGTTAGGCCCTGAGCCCCAGTAGAGTGCAGCTGAGCTAGGGACTGGCCATAGTCAGGTTCCGGATCCCCTTAGGTGATACGATCGCTACCGGGACAATTCTAAATCAGCGGGAGGCCTGGGATCAGGCCCCGCTACTAAGTCGCAGCGTGTCTGGGTGGGATCGCCCCGGACACCTACGGGTGATGTCATCTACTGCACCGACACACTTTATTCGAGCAAATACCCGGTATGTACCTGGCAGATACCTGGAATGCGCCACTCCTAACCTCTGACAAGCCCCGTTGCATTTGCCTTCCCAGCCTGGGTTCATGCCTGGCTGATGGGCGGCTGATCTGTTAAATGATAATGATTAGGATTTAATAGGCTGCAATGCTTCGCGTGTCTACCAGATGGCATAAATTCATGAATTGTAATGCAGTTTATATATATATACTGTGCAGTATTGCAGCCAGCGGGAATAAAATGCTTCAATCCCTGCTTGGAAAATAACTCAATGTACTCGGGCAGAAAACAGTCACAAACCTCAATACACCCGGGTATACCCGAATTCGTGGCACTAGCCAAGCTCGAATAAAGTGTGTCGCCAGTGTATGCCCACGCCGATCCTTTGTGAAGATAGTTGCAGAACCGGGTACAGGAGTGCCCGGCAGGTAAACTTCAAGTGCACCAACGGTACCATTTTCACTCTGGGACACGGTGGCTGCGCAGTCACACACTTATACATCCACTGACTCACTTGGGGTGGGGGAACGTATTCCTAGCGGGAACTGGACACGGGGTGGGATCGCCCGGTGAAGGGAAAGGGAGAGTGAGCATTCCGCAGGACGCTGGTAGTAGTGTCTCCTCTAGGGAGGGACACCTGTTAATTAAGCTGTTGGTTGCTGCAAGTAAAGTATATTGGTTAAGGTATATCGCTGTGTGTGTGTTCATGTACATAAGTTCCTGCGAAGATCCACTTCCCCTAGGGCGGGAGCTGTCGCAGGTGAAGGCGCTGCACCAAGTTATAAGTATTGTGAGCACCCCAGGCTCTCCGTGGCAGAGGCTCAGGCCCTGTGAGCCTACAGGTTATACAGCATATGGTAGTGGCCTGTTTTCGATAGGAACCAGGGCTACATATAGTAAGCATTAAGCATGTTGAATGTAAGACTGCAAAATAGTTTTTTATTGCTCCACTTAAAGTTTGCGGAGGTGGGGGGGAGAAGGCTTACTAAACCTGTGTTGAGTACGTACAAAAGAGAGGTATTTATTTTCTACGCTAGTGAATTACACCCTGTTGAGAAAAATAATTCACACACTTTTGTAGTGACATCAGGGCACGTAGCTGTAAAAACGTGGTCAAAATTGGTGCTTTTTTTTTAATGGCTTATTCCAGACTCCACCATACATACAAAAAGGAGGTTGGAAACTCTCATAGGAAATGTAGAAAGACATTTGGAACACAGTCAAATCTTTGCAGCGTTATCAGCTATTTGCTTGTACGTCACTTAATGTGGGATTGAGGTCCAATACGACTTATCAGAGTTTAGTGAATCTCCACGTTAATGTCTTCCATTATACTTCTGAAAGTAATTGCAAGGTGCTGTTCAGATGGTGTATTCCCTCTCTCATTTCCCCAAATCAGTCACCTATACTGTATGCTGATGACTGTAAATGGTGGTACTGTCCAGTGATTTCTGGTTTGGGACTATATTGTGGTCACGTGTGCTATCCTCCTTCTAGATTCTTTATAAAACTTTAATTAGGATGCATTTTATTTTCTATGAAGACTTGCTAGGTGGTTAGGTTCTTCAAGCAGGAATTTCTGTATTTAATCTTTTCCTGAGCTGTACTAGTGACAAAAGGCAAAGCTGTAATTTACACCTGACATAGGGGATATACACTCCAGGAAGGGTCCCAGTATTACCAATCTGCTCCAAAGACATCATTAGGTTCTATTCTAGTTCTGGTTCTTCACGTCACCATTGTCAATAGAAATGCAGGACTAGGTGCACTGATTGTGCAAAGTAAATGTTACATTGCATGTGATAATGGATTAGAAGCAGTCTATCATTTGGTGGTGGTGGGGGAGGTTAACACAATATTTGAGTCAAGTAACGTAAGATCAATCAGTGTTCTGGTTCAAGAGAAAAAACAAAAATGATCCCCCAGAGTATGTACAGAGTGCACTTGGGACATGTACATTAAAAAGGGTTGTGACAGAGCCTTAACCCCTATCTACTAAAAGGGCTTCAATAGAAAGCCTGTACTGGTCTAATGAGTCCAGCAGGGAGCTGGTTAATTGCAGATACAGGCAATTAACCGGTCTCCACCTGGCTCATCAGACAGGTAGAAAAGCCTCCTGCTTGAACTGCAGGGGATCTCTCTAGCACATGGGAGATGTATATTGCTAGAGAGGGATCCCAATTAACCAGCCCCTCTATTCCAGGACACAGCAGTCACTGGAACCTGCCAGAGGGTTCACCCCACGGACACCAACCCAGACCCAGATCCAGACCCAGAGGGAAAGAACCCCTGATAAAAGGTGGACTTTGGGCCAGAGGCTGGTAAGAGGCCTAGCCTCCTAACCTTTCAGATAGGGACTAATGAGTGAGTTAGCCCTTACAAATGGATAGGCTGTTTGTGTATTTGTGTGCTGCCTTAAAGATGTATTGTTTGAAGCTACGGACAGAATAAAAGCCAAGGTTTATTTTCCACAAATATGTCTCCCTGGATATACTTCTGCATTCGTCTCCTACAAGGGTCCAGAGGGTTATGGACAGCAACATGCAATTTAGTTGCATGATGTTAAGGAGTTCAGTAACCTTTCTCTTGTACCCATTGACTTCTGTACTACTGCCTGTAAGTATATAGGGAAAATACTGCATATGTAAAACACCTAACCCTCCAAACCCAACTGTTTGCTCCCACACAGTCTCCAAATGCAAGACATACGTTAGCATACAGTAATACTACTGAACAAAAAACATTTTTTTTGTTTTCCTGCATACAGATGCACTTTGTTATGATTTACTGCCTCCGTGACCGCGGTCCAACAGGCTGAAATCTGCGGCCTGTGTGCGCCGTGTGCCCGGGACATGAAGCCTTGCTACATCTGTATATCACTTCTACAGAATGACATGTCTTTATTGGCGTTCCATACTTTTAAGGACTTGCGGCTGAAGCTAGTGTGCATATTGTGATATTTTCACATTAAAAGAAAAATGTTGATTGTCATACAGGGCTCTCATTAAAAAGTAACTGTTCAGTGCTTCAGTTTTCTGTCACTCTATAACATTTTCTACTTCTGTAATTCAACGCCAATGCAATTCGATTTGAGGATCGCCTTAATCTTACAGGTTTATTCCTTCATCTGGTCAGCTAATGATGTTACAAATCAAGATGTTTTTGTGTTTGCTTCTTTTTTTATGGATGTCCTGTTTTTCAAGACAGGAACTGGGATTCATGAAATAATTTTTTTTTGAATCACGACCAAACCAAAGTCACCAATTATACAGAAGACTTGCCCTGAGGTTTGTAAAACCAAAATGGATATGGTCACAGGCAACCTATTTTCTAATTCACAGCTGTGCCACATACTGGCATAAACGAAGAACAATGGTAGTCTTGAGTTAAAATGCTTCAAGGAAGTTTATTTGCTATAATGCTAAGTGCCAATGCAGTTATATGACATATATTCTGTTTTCAGAATGCAAGCAAGACTGGTGGGTGACTGATGTCAATGCTGCCCATCACATTTTAATTAAGTTACACGTAGATGTTAATTTATAGAAAATGTATCATTCATTAGAATGTTAAAAAACATCCAATTTACATTATGCTTTACGTGAAAGAACAATCTAGGTTCTAAGAATCCATGTCTCAAAGATTACGCAAATGAATTATAAATACGAAGGCCCATAAAGTAAAGGAAATTGGATTGATGACTTCCAATTTCCTGGACAATAGCTGAAAGGAGCATTCTATCCAAGTGTCCAATTTTATGAAGCAGAGGGCCACATTAATTTTAGCGAGAGAGAGAAAGAGAAAGGGGGCTTTGCACTCAGCAGCGCGGTTTTGCACCCGATTAGAAAAATTTACAAAGTGAAGCCAAACGCGGGATTCATTAAACAGTTCAGCGCATTTTTGTCTGTCTGAGCAAAAATATGCCAGATCGCCCGAGCATCCCCCCCACTGCTATTGCGCTTAAACTTGTAAAAAAAAAAAAAAAAGCAGCCTGTAAGAGCTGCACGGCTCTTACATGCGATCGTGAAGCATAAATATACATTTTAATAATAGTGTACATGTGTAGGGGGTCTCCGGAGCTGAACCGCATTGGTTTCAGACTCGGGACCGCCTATTTCATGAGATACAAGCCCCGTTATGGGGTGCCGGTATCCCCTGTGCTTTTAAAGCTCCCGCGTCACGTGACTAGGGGATTTAAGTCCTGCAGGGGGATACCGGCACCCCATAACGGGGCCTGTATCTCATGAAGTAGGGGGTCAACAAGGCTGAAACCAATGCGGTTCAGCTCAGGACACCCCCTGCTCAACTGCACTAGTATGAAAACACACATAACAATAAAAATTAATTCATTAACGTAACGGATAGCCGCTATGGTAATGAAGCTGCTTTAATATCATTTTTATTAATATTGTGCGGGAGCAGGGGGTCTCCTGAGCTGAACTGCATTAATTTCAGCCTCGGGAACCCCCTGCTTCCCGAGTTACAGGCCCAGATATGGGGTGCCGGTGTCTACTCCATTATTTACATGTCACACGTCATGCGACGTGGACGCTTTAAAAATGGTAGCGACACTGGCATCCAATGCCCCATACCCGGGCCTGTAACTTGGGAAGCAGGGGGTCCCTGAGCCAGAAATTAAAGCGGTTCAGCTCAGGAGACCCCATGCTACCGCACACTATTAAAAAAAAAAGATATTAAAGCAAAGCAGCTTCATTACCTTAGCGGCTATCCCCAATAAACAATGCAATACACAACACACCCCCTGTGCCCCCAAAAAACCCTATATCCCCTAAGATACATAAAATATCTTAATTTTTTTTATGCACAGGAATTATACTATAGGTCGGCGGTGGCCCTCGGGTGGTCCCCGTGGGTGTCCAGGGGCCCCACAGGGGTCCCTGTGTGGTCCCTGCAGGTGTCCGGGGGTCCCCGCTTGCCTGCGGTACCAATCCTGTGCCAAAAAAATACATAAATAAATACTTTTAAATAAATACACCACCCGCCCCCAAACACATACAGTACAATAATTGTCAAAATTACTATTATCCAGATATGGATAATAGTGCATTTGCCCATTTAAAATACAACATTAAGCAGCATAAATAAAGAAAATAAATCTTGCACTCACAGCTGCCACGATGAAGGCCGTCCTCATCCTCATCACCGTCCATATCCTCCGTTGCTACAAACAATACAGAACAATAAAAAAAGACAATCTAATGTCCCCTAACCCCTTAATCACCTTAGCGGTTAGTAACTGCTATAGTAATTAAGGGGTTAACCCACCCTCCCCCACTACCCACCCAGTAGGCCTCAACACACATCCTTGGGGATAATACCTCCTTCACTCACCCCCGCTACCCACAATTAAAAAAAATACACACAACAGCCCTACTACCCACCTCCTAGGCCTCCAACAACCATTACAATATTTAATATACAACAGTACACAATCCACCCACCCCATGCCCCCACATAAAACCATTATTTATTTTTTTACACACAGGATTAATACAACAGGCTGACAGGGGTCCCCGGGTGGTCCCCATGGATGTCCACAGGCCCCACAGTGCACCCTGGGGGGTTCCCACGGATGTCTGGGGGTGCTTGGATGGTCCCCGCTAGGCTCTGTGGGCCTTCAGGTGGTCCCTGTGGGTGTCTGGGGGTCCCCGGGTTATCCCCATAGGTGTCTGGGGGCCCTCGGGTGGTTCCCACGGGTGTCTGGGTGCCCTTGGGTGGTTCCCACGGGCATCTAGGGGCCCACGGGTGGTCCCCACCACCGTAGACCATGTGATATTTTGGGGGAATGGATGTGACGTCATCCAAAGGTAGTCACATGGTGTACAACAAACAATCAGATTGGGGATATAGTTACCACAATCTTATTGGCTCAAGTACCATGTGACGGCAGCCATTTTGCTTTTGATGACGTAATGTTAAAGGGAAAGGAAGCACAGCCATTCTGATTGGCTGGCTTCAATTCCTATACATGACGTCACAAAAAAAAAAAAAGGAAAGGCACATGGTTTTCACTGGCCAATCAGAGTCGTGGGAACCATTTGCCGATAATGTGATGTCATAGGCCTATAAAAGCCTATGCAGCCTCATTTCATGGCAAGAAGCAGAGGAGGAAGGACCTCCTCCTCCAATAGGACCTCAAAGGCATGCCTACCGAAGATGGAAGAAGATACAGATGAAGAAGAAGAACCCGAAGACCCCAGAAGACCCCCAAAAAACCCCGAAATTGGATTACAAATTACAGATGAAGAAAAAGAAAGAAGAAAAGGACTTTGGATTTTTTTTTTTATCTGTGGCCTGTTCCTGTTTTAGTTTGTGGATTGGTTCGAGAGCTTGCGGTATTCCTGGGAATCGGAGGGTCAAGACATCTAAAGGTAAGTAAAAAAATGAATGTATGTTATTTTTCTTTTACAGGTTTTTTATTTTTATTGTGATTTAATTTTTTTTTATGCCCATTCATTGCTACTGTATTTCTTTATGTCTCTATGGATATACATACATACAGGGGACAAGCAATGGTTGTTTTTGCAAATGCTCGTTTTTATGTATTTTAAATGTATTTTGCTTCTTTGTTTAGAAATGTTTGGGCAATTTAAATTTTATTTTTATTTAGTAAGATGTAATTTTTAGTGCTGATTTAAATAGTTTATTTCAGGGGGGTGCTTGCTTTTTAATAGTGGCTTCTTTTTGGTAGTTAGATTTTGTCGGATGGTGTTTACTTTGAGCTTTCATTTATTTCATAATGGTTTTGTTTTGATGTTTTAATTGTGAATTGTGGTCTTTATTTTGGATTGAATTAATTGATTGGCGGTAATTTAGTTCTGTATGCTTCATGATTTGTTTTTCATTTCTGATTTGTTTGGATGGCATTGGATCTTGTTTTTGATTGTTTATTTTAGGTTGACCATTGACTGGCATAGTGTTAAATGATGCCCATATTATATGGGCATCATGTACCCACTGTGCCATTCAATTATTTTATTGGCATTTGTTATCTATTTAATTGGTTATGTGATGTGTTTTAGTTTGCTATGTGCTGTATTTTTTTTGCTATGTGGTGTGTTTTATTTTGCTATGTGGTGTGTTTTATTTTGATATGTGCTGTATTTTATTTTGCTATGTGCTTTGTTTGATTTTGATATGTGCTGTTTTTGATTTGGCTATGTAATGTTTTTTTATTTGGGCCTGTTTTTTAGTATTTCACCATTTCTTAGTATATTGGTCAATCATGCCATATTATATGAGCATGATATACCCACTGTACCAATGAATGGGTGAAGGGTGGGGGTAGTTGCCTGGGAAGGGTGGTTAGGTCTCCTGGTTGGGTAGTGGCAGAGGGTGGGTTAACCCCTTAATTAATATAGCAGTTATTAACCGCTAAGATGATTAGGGGGCATGGGGACATTAGATTGTATTTTGCTATGTATTCTTTCTGGCAATGGAGGACATGGGCCTGCAGTAAGCTGACGAGGACGCCCTTGATATTGCCAGGGGTAAGTAGAACGGTTTTTATTTACTTTATTTTATCTTCGTGGCTAATCTTGTGTTTAATAATGGTCAAATAATCTGTTATCCATATCTGAATAATAGTTATTTTGCCCATTACTGTATTGTATGTATTTTGGTGTGGGGAGGGGTGGAGAAGTGTATTTATTGAAATGTAGGCGATGTTTTATTTTTATTTTTAAATACAGGAATGGTACCGCAGGCCAGCGGGGACCCACAGGGACCACCCGAAGACCCGGAGATGCCCACAGGGATCACCTGAGAACCCACGGACACCTGCAGGGAAGAACCGGGGGCACCAGGAACCCATGGGGACCACCCAAGGGCCCACAGACACCCCAGTGGGAACCACCTGAGGGCCCCCAGACACCCGTGGGAACCAACCGAGAGCCCCAGACACCTGTGGAAACCACCAGAGGGCCCACAGAAACCCGTGGAGATGACCAAGGGGCCCCCAGACACCCACGGGGACCACCCGTGGACCCCTTTGGTGCCCACGGACACCAGCAACTACCACCGGGAGGCCCACAGAGCCTAGCGGGGACCCCCCTTTTTATTTAAAAGTATTGTTTCTTTTTTGGGGGCACACGATTGATCACCCAGGGACACCCGCCAGCCTGTTGTATTAAAGGTGTCCTGGAAAAAAGGTAAACAAAGATTTTTTGACTGGCTTTTAAAGCACGATTGAGTTATCACTGTTTAGTAAATCACGCGAACTGGCAAAAAACTGGCGCGGCACGGAGAGAGAGAGAGATTTCAGATGTAATCATTTTCAACAGTTGTATATATATATATCCCCTTAAATCTCAGGTGTGCTCCTTTTTCAGCACAGGCATGTTTCCCTTTGAGGGTCCATTTGAAAGATCTCGCTCTCTTTCATGTCTTTTTTAAGAATACGAAACAAATCTTTAAAAATCCATTCGGATTGTATTCAGTAACGGATTTGAGTGAATCCGTCTGGATTTTTTAGTATCCAATCCGCAGATGGATTTTAGTGGGCAGGACGGATTTCTATCAAAACGATGCGTGGAATTCCGAAGAACAAATTTTGACATGTCCCACCCATCCCTAGTACCAAATGTGCATTTGACAAATTACGGTCATGTCAATGGAAATAAATTGTTTTGCCAGAGGAGTTGCAGGTTATCTATCACAATAATACAATACTACTAATTGCAACAGGAGGAAATATATCATTTTTTTGTATCTTTCGTACTTTCATTTAATTTGCATTTGTATAATGCATTACTAATGTGAGCCTATATACAGATTACTAGTCAGAACAAACATTCGAATCCCCTTTAAAAAAAAAAAAAAGAAGGATTAGCATAGAATGTTGAGGGCCCTTAGTGGCCGACAGCTGATGGTCATGTGAGTTTGTGCAGGCACACAACATGGAGGCAGAACTTGACCACTGCAGCCTGCAGTGATCGCAGAAGAAATATGAGAGAAATAGGGTCATTCCGAACTGGCTTCTTAGCTCGCTTATAACATAGCCCACCAATGTAATCTATAAATGTCTTTAACAATGTAAGCAGGTAATTGGACAAAGCTTATTTGAACTGTTCTTGATATAAAAAAAATTACAGCAGAGAAGCTGCATTTTTCGGACAAACGGCAGTATTTTGGCTTAACTATGAACTAGAGCACATTATTTTGGGGCGCCAAAAACTGCACATGAAATGAAGAAACTTTATATCCAACTATTTTAAGGGAAATCTCTTTCTTTTGTGCATCCACCATCACATCGGTCCATATTAAAGTGTAAATAGGAAAGAAGAGGATGAATTGTATTCTTTCCACAGTAAAAACTGTAGCAGCACTTTGGAAGTAAGACCAGGGATCAGGGAGACACACCTGCCGATGGCCATGTCGCGTTTAAACTAACCCTTTGTCAGGGCAGGAAGAGGCCTGGTCTTACCTCAAAAGCGTAAAATACCTTGCATTATTTCTGGATTTTTTTCCCATGGCACATGGAGGTTGGTGTATATTTGTATCGGCGTATTTTTATTTTGTATGCTGCTTCAGTTTTTACGACTAATCGTAATTTTTTTGAGAATCCATCCTTTTTTCTTTCCTGATTTCACGTTAATGTATTATTTTGGCTATAACCACATTAGCAGATGGTAATAAAAGCAAACTGTATGCCATTGTAGATGTATGGGGCTGTATCCTGCAACTTGTAATGTGCTGCACTGAATGATAGTACTTTGTTATCCAGTTTCTAATACTAATATGTGTACTCAAAAACACGACACATAACTTATGTTACACTCTGGTACCCCTGATGCTGATTGCAAAGTCAGCATGAACTGCTGTTATAATGATCATTTTATCTTAGGACCAATAAGTGAAACCTGGCAACAAATGAATTAGACTTCCTGGCTAAAGTAAAATGTGTTTGCACAGCACCTCGTCCACCATGCAACATAAAAAGCATTGAGGTTACAAAATACTTTTGCTGAAGCTAGATCTGTCCCTGATCATTTGTTTCCTTCAACAGAATCACATTATCAGGAGCAAATTAAGATCGTTATGCAATCATCTCATCAAGATACTCAACCTGAATTTCGTAACTTAATTAAAGTTTCATAAATAACCTTGTAGTATGCATTAAAATATATGCAGTGTTCAAATTATGGTAATACTTAGTTCTATCAGATTACTAGGACGCCCTGGAGCCATAAGTGCGAGGGCGGCATGTCTGTGGTTCCCAATGGTGTGTAGCCTGACCAAGGGAGATTATGTTTAAGGGGAAATAAATTCTAGATTAAATATGGCTGGAGAAGGGGTAAGTATGGGGTTAAGTGAGGAGAAGGTTATTTGAGAGGGAAAGCACAAGGAGGAAAGTAGATGGGAGAAAAGGAAATATTTGAATGTTCCTGGATCTGAGCAGGTGGTAACTCCCGCCCCTAAAATAATGGATTCATAGTTAGGTAGGACGTAGTAAGGTAGAGTAGTAATGTAAATATTTTATGGAATGGGGAACCTATTGCAAGCATGCTACTTCTTTTGTATGTACAGTATGTAATCCTATTTTAATGGCAATGTTTTAATGTTTAAAAAAAATGCCAAAAAATGTAATTAATAAAAGAAGTTACAAAAATATAAATCCTGGGCATTTGGCGATCCTTTTTCAATTTTTTTGTCACAGCAGCAGAAGGACCTTGCCAGAGTCATGTACTGGAGATCATATGGGGAAAAGGATGCTCTCTCCCACTTTCACAAAGTGGGTTAATTGGGAGAGGTGATGTCTGTGCTACGTAACAGGGTGTGATAGTATTGTCTCCTGGTAGGACAGGTGGCGCAACAGCCCAATGATGAGTGGCAGGATGTGAGGTTGTCCTTTCATGAGGGAAAGGCGGTGCTACAGCCCATGCCTAGTGGCAGAGTTTGGTGCCGTCCTTATGTAGGGAGATGCAGTGCTAATACTAATGGTGTGGCAAGGCGTGATGTTGTCCTCTCATATGGAATTTAGATTGGCCCACTGGGCTGGTGACTAGTGTAAAAATTTATCTGGAGTTTTACATATATGTGATGCTGGCAAGGTCCTATTTTTTATATAACTTTTAAAATAAAATGCTGTGGCTATATTATTTTGTTTTGGTATTTTGAATGTAGGAGTGTAACACAGGGAGGTGTGTGAGGTGCTGTGGACACAAGGCAAAGGGGCAATTGAGGATTCTGCCTGTCTGTCAGGGTCTCCTAGACCTCCTGCCTAGCCGTAGTTCTTTCCTTGTCCACCGGGTGTGCTGCTGCTTTCTGTTTGCTCTGGGTTCCTCTGTCTGTCTTCTTGTTGCTCCTCTCACTTTCTTATAGTTCTGCTTCCTGTTTGTTCCCTTGCCTTTGTTTTGAGTCAGACTCCTATGCACATGCTTCTGTCTCTGATCCTGATCTGTTCCTGTACCAGTCCTGTATTTGATTCTGTTCACAGTGAAGGCCCTTGCTGGTAATCTGGCTTGTCCCTGTTTGTTCCCCGGTCTCAGTCCCTGCTCCCCGGTCTCAGTCCCTGCTCCACATTCTCAGTCCTTGCTCCCAGACCTGTTCCTGCTCCCCTGTCCTGTTCCAGTCTCCTCGTTGCTGACCTCTGCTTGTTACCCGACTACGCTATCTGCCGCCTGCCTCGGATCCCTGCTTGTCACCCGACTACGCTATCTGCCACCTGCCTCGGACCTCTGATTGTGACCCCTACTACGCTTCTGCCACTGAGATCCTACCCACTACAGGAGTCTCCCGTGACACTGTCAAGATTTCTGTATTTTGTAAAGAATAGAATTATCTCTGCATTTATGTTTCTAGAATGTTGTCCCTTAGTTGTCCATTTGTTATACACTTTGTCCTTAACAGATTGAATATTATTTATCTGATTTGTGTATATACATATGTCAAAGGGTCACATTTACTAAGCAGTGCTATTCTATAAGATACCTTCCAGCCATTAACTTGAAGGGGCTATAATGAGTCCTTAAGAATAGCACTTCTTAGTAAATATAGGTGTATGTGCTCGAGCACCCGGTCAAGATAAATTTAGTCTTTTGTGTAAGAATAAAAAAAGTTTTTTGTTTGTTCTTTTTTTAACACTTTGAGTGCCAGAGGGGTAATGGCACCAGAGTGCTCCTCGGAGCAAAAATGTAATAACGCCGTCACTGATGACACAACCGGAAGAGGAGGGAGTCCTCTTCTGTTCCCGTCTGCCAGATCTTCCCTAGAAAAACAAACAAATAAAATATGAGGCAATCACACTCCTCCTACTGCTGCTGTGTAGGTAAGTCTATTACCGAGTTCTGGATATGGTATGGTGGCCTATGGAGATCAACCATACACGTTTCACGAAATCTCGCTTCGTCAGAGGTAGCCACGTTCACCGGAGCAGGATCCCACATCACTGGAGGTTTGACTGGATAGCCGTGGGGAGCCAGGGGCTCCGGTTGTGTACACCAGCCCAATTTTGGAACTGTGGATATCAACTGTGGACACCAGAAGTCTGTTCATGTTGTAACTGGAGGACTAGGAGACAAAGTGTTGCTGGAAAGCATTTTATTCAAATTGCCCGTTTAACATCGCCATTTGTGAGTGTATTCAACACATTCTTTTCCTGAATTTTATAATAAACTGTATTATGCTATGTACCCTTTTATATTTCATTAAGAAACAGCAGACAACTGAGCAGAGCGGAATAAGCCAGGACATACATCAGAGATTGAGAAAATATCGAGCAAGTCAAGCTAAGTCCAACTAAATATCTGTGCCAATACAGAACTTTTAACAGTGACTGTTTTCATTCTCCACACCATCTGAGTTCAACATACATCTACGTTTATGCGCCTTATATGTTCTTTTTTTCTGTTCAATTGATTATTAGGAGATACTGTATGTGGAAATTCCTCCTATAAAGACATTGGCTGCTTTACTTTGAAAAAAGTTTATACAATTAAGCATCTAAATTGCATTTTATATATGTATTTGTTCTTTTAATTTGGTCCATCTCTAAATACATCCTTAGATTTAGGACCATATAGCGCTTTCTTTTCTCTTCTTATTTCAGCTGTTGCTAGCGCGAGCTACCCACAAACAGGGGAAGTATTTGACTGGGCACACATAAAGCCTGTATACAGTATAACTGATGAGTCCAGCATATAGCTAGTTGATTCCAGCTAGAGTCAATTAGTCAGTCTCCAACTGGCTCATCAAACAGGATTAAAAGTGTGCTGCACAAGCTGCATGCGCAGCACAGAGGGATGTGCTGCCAGAGAGATCCCCAAGGGAACAGGTATCTCTAGTGTAGCACTGTTTCCCCCATCCTATGGGAGATGAGACAGCTACTACGTGTATGTGACGCTTTACCTGTGGCTCACAGGAGGCCTGAACCTCCACTGCTGAGAGCCTGGGTGTCCTGGCTGTGTCCCTCATGCTTGGTACTACAGGGGCAGTGTCCCTATCTATTGGGCCTATCCCTGCAGCACACAAGCTCAAAGGGGGTCGGGCCTAGCTTGGGCCTATGGGAGTTTCTGGTCTAGTGCAAGGGCCACAGACACCCTGCACACACACCTACCTCTCCTTGTCCCAGCTCTGACTGGTGGGGTCTCCCCAGCGCGCCAAATGTATCTATTCCCTGACAGGGGAATCCTGGTGCCTTATTGGCTCCTGTGTGCCACCTTTACTGCAGCTCCTGGGGCTGCTGGGGGTTGTAGTCCCCTGCAGATCTATTCCCCTAATGGCTACCTCGCACACCTAACACGGCAAATGCACTGCATCTCGCGCATGTGCAGATACTACCAAGATGGCGGGTCCCTGCAAAGGGAGCCACCAGCGATCCGGTCACCCCTCTGGACACAACCATGAACCCCCCACGCTTCTCTCCCCAGCATCCACTGCCTATCGAGAGGTATGGGGACAAAAGGGGGACCAGGGGGCCCTGGCCACAATAACATTGGAGGAAGTGTGTGCTGCCAGAGAGAGATCCCAGTGAACCAGACCCTCTATTCCAGGATACAGCTGACCCTGGAACCCGACAGAGGGTGCCCCACACAGAGGTAAAGAGCCCCTGCTTACAGTTACCTCTTTGGACTTTTGGGTCAGAGGTCTGTAAGGGGCCTACCCTCCCAGCCCTGCAGATAGGGACTGAGAAGTGTGAGTTAGCTCTTACAAAGGGATAGCCCTGTTTTATTTGTTTTGCATGCTGACATAAAGCTCTACTGTTTAAAGCCTCGGGCTAAATAAAAAAACGTCTATTTTCCCTTAAATACATCTCCCAAGCAATACCTCTGCACAGGTCTCCTAGAACAACACATTGCGACATAGTGTTACAAAGGTTGCAGAATTAATAACATCATGGAACTGTTTAGCTTCTCCTTCTCACAGCTCCGCTGGAATCACCATAATATCAAAAATTACAAATGTCAAATTCAGATTCTTAGAATATATTGCACAACGTATTCGGACATTTATCTTTTATTCTTGCCATTTATGCACTATTTACGTTGTATATTGTAATTTATATATCTCCAACAATGTACAGTATGCAGTGCCTTAAAGAACTGCATTATAAAACAGTGGTAATGACAGCAAATATAAAAGTAAGCTTTAAAAAAAGGAATTCTTGCCCCAAGGAACTATTGCTTCAGAAAGTAACTAATTTGTGTTGATTGCTGAAAGAAGATTATTTGGTCTTTTAAGATTGACATGATATGCAGTACTGTAAATTGCCGTTTGACTGTCCATTGAAAACTAGTGAATAATAATCTGCACATTATAGTTATATGTTTGAATGTATGAAATGAGATTGCACATATTAACCTAGAAACACAAGCTGCTATTACCAACATATTCTACATTACAAATAGAGTTAGGGTACTTGTAAGTACTTGGGTAAGAAACATATTCCCAAAGAGTTCACATGTACAGATTGTAGAGGGTTCACATGTGTATTTCTTTAGTATTTGTACTGGTCAAATAAAATTAAAAAGTAGTTAGACTGTGCTGGATTAAAAAAAATAAGTCATATTTATTAAAGATTAGGTCACTTGAAGTAAGCAAACACTGAAAGCAGTGGTATTCTGTGCCCCCAGGTACCATTGCATTTGACCACTGAGTACTACTGTACTTTCTATGCTGAACTACACTACTACGGGAAATCTGAGTAATGTTGCATGATGGATTTGTATTTCCTCTGGATTTCATTATTCAATTTGTTATTATGGTCATTCATTTAGTCTGGACCACAAGGAGAAGTCCTCCTTGTCTGGTGTTTGAAGATTGAGTTTCCTGTGGCTTGGGTGACAGCCTGTATGACTACTAGTTCCTGTGGAAGGTGTAACTGCAGTGAAACCAGACAATCCTTAACTAGCCAAAACCACTACCCAAAACAAAATGTTCATTATGTACAGCTTGCTTGTTTTGTCTGTGTTAATAAAACACGATTTTATAAGTTTAGCAGGACTTTTTGCACATGCAGATAATATTCATAGGATTAACATAGGAATTATACATACTTATTGAACATAGGTTTTTAACCTGAACAGTATGGGTTGCTATTT